>NC_072778.1:31861200-32196200 GCF_022539595.1 Amphiprion ocellaris | reverse complement strand
GTATCGCCCAGCCCTAACTTCATGCTTGGATCTTTCTCTGCATGTGATGACATTTTGCATCATGTATGTAAGTGTGTTTGTGCGTTCCTACTGCTGCTTACAGCTCCATCACCTGCTGCCTCGGAACATAACGCAAGTGGTAAATTTCTAAAACATATATAATCCTGCCAAGTAAAAAAAAAATCTGTTGATAGCTGTTAGTCGTAGTGGGAAGCTGCACAGCGTATCATTATAACCAAGAGGCCAAGCAGCTAATTCTAGGGCTCCTTCATGAAGACGGGCTCCTCCTGATTACGCCTCCACTCCTCACTGATCTCTCTCAAACACACACACTGATGAGGTCTCGCTACAGGCTTTTCATCTGTCTCACCACTCGATACAATACAGTTTTTTAGAGAGATGTTGGAGGGGAGGAAGTGTCAGCTGGTGTGTGAAGTCTGGCTGCTGGGTTCCTTACAAATAGTTTCACATATAGTCTGGTGTCAAAATCAGCAGATTTGTAGGTAGTTATTGTTGGATACTGCATAACGTCAAGTGTGCGTATGTGCTTGTATTACAGTATCAGTCGGCTACGAGTATGAGTCATGTCCTGGTGTTGTCCAATGGGAAAGGAGGACGGCCCTGATGCAGGGATTTGAGCTGGTTCCCTCCAACCTCGGAGGCTGGTCTCTGGACAAACACCACGCTCTCAACATCCGCAGCGGTGGGTTGACACACATGACACAAAGTAGCCTCACAAAAACACATACTATTTTCTTTTATCCGCATTTTATTTGCTTTTGGCACAACAAGGCTGGCTGTGTTTTCACAAGCACAAATTGAATTGGACTGACTTGAACTGAATTTAACTTAATTTAGTTATTTTCTCTTTTTGGAAAGCAACACAGAAACTCTGCTCTCTGTGACTTTGAAACAAAAAGGATAACAAGGCCACATGAAAATTGCATTTATTCCATCTGATTGTTTTGAGGGGGTATAAAATGATACTGCCAGCAACAACACAAAAAATTTCAAGACTTATTTCCATTTCACTGTTTGAAGTAAGGATAGTAAAAATACAAGGTTCAGGTGAGTCAACATCATACTGCCAAGAAACACAGTTATTATCTTCCTTAAAGTCCGTGGAAGATGCTGTAAATTTGAAGGCAAGACGCTATGAGCTAAAACATTGTTCTTCTACTCACTGATCAATTTTTACATCCTACACAAAAGTCTTTTTAAAAGTTACTCTTTTACAAAACTTTATCTATTGGACTTTTATTTAAATTAGCACATATTTAATGAGACAATGTATCACATACACATTGTAACAAAAACTACACACAGCTCTTAATCCAAAAAACTGAGGAGGTTTTATAGTAATATGTGTTAGTTTAAATAGTGTAAATAACGGTCTTCCTAAAATATGTCCTCGTCAAAATGAGTTTTTTCTCATACTTTGAGCCAGAAATCTCCACTTCAATACTACTTACATAAACATGACATTCCACTTTTATATCTAACTATATTCTGAAGGTTTATACAGTTGAGTGTTTGTTTATATATTATTCATAGCTAGCTAACATTTCATTTCTATAAACATGGTGAAAAATCTATTTTTTAAAGAAAAAAATAAAAGATAGAAAGAGATTTTTTAAATGTCTTCTGTAAAAACCTTTGACTCCAGTAGTCAAAAAAATCAATCAAAAACTGTTTTCTCTTTTTCCCTACATTTTTTTCAAGTTTAAAAAGATCGCCTTTATCACAATGCAAGCTCAGAGGTCTTTTCAACACACACACACATATATACATTCACACTCACATATATATATATATATACACACACACACACACACACACACACACACACACACACACACACACACACACACACACACACACACACACACATATATATATTAGAGGATCTTTTAGCTGAGAAGTTAGGCAAAGTATATATGTTCATTTGGACAGAATTCATTCAAAATGAGAATTAAACTCTCTTTGCTCCAGTTTCCCTTTTGATATCTATAGTATGTAGAATCACAGCATTTTTAACTTGAAAAAATGTTGATTCTGTTTTAGTTTTTTTGTAAAGTAATTAAATAAATCTAAGTTGTTTTTTCTTTTTTGTTTTGTTGTTTTAAATTGTGGTGGGTATGTTTTGTCCCTATTCTTCTAGCCAGGTTTCTGCTGTTTTTATAGAGGTGTGAGAATTTGTATTGATGTGAAAAATGAGTCAACAGTGAATTTAAAAAAAAGAAAATTTGGATTTAAAGGGTTAGGGTATTCATTGCACTTCTCTCTCCCCAGGAATCCTCCACAAAGGCAACGGGGAAAACGTCTTCCTGTCCCAGCAGCCCCCGGTCATCGGCACTGTCATGGGGAATGGTTTCTACCGGAGCGTCCCCTGTGGTCCAAGCTGCAGTGGAGCGGCTCGGGACATGATGCTATTTGCCCCTGTGGCTCTGGCCAGCGGCCCTGATGGCTCTCTCTACGTGGGGGACTTCAACTTCATCCGCAGGGTCCATCCGGATGGATACACCAGAACCATACTGGAACTCAAGTGAGAACCATGATCTCTTTGGCTTTGCTTGTCACAAGATGAGACTGTGCTCTGTAGGGATCTCCCACTTTGGGAAATGGTGGGATTTTGTGCATTGGATTGACTGAAGCAAAATTAAAACAAAATTAGCTGGGCTGATATGGATTAGTGTGGCATTAGCTCTGGTTGGCATCTGCGGTTGTGATCTGTTTGATCTCAGTAGAATACTTTGTGAAGTTTGTCTGCATGCAGAGGCAGAGTGTGTGAGGTTCAGACATCACAGCCTCTAATCTACCTCTTTAGGATGTGAGAGCAGCTGAGAGTCTTTGCTGTGAAACAAAGATACTTTTTTCGGCGGATTATGACGATGATATCTCCTACTACGCTGCAGGCACTACATTCTCTATTTCTGTATTTTCTCAAGCGTAGAATCTCGATGGGATTGCACAGTCATTTGTCCTGTAAAGTATTCTCCTTATGTAACTTTACTCTCTCATTCGCTGTTATTATTGTATCCCTGACAAATATTTCTGGTTCAGACGGAGGCTTCACCGTGTCTGTATTTGATACTTCCCTGTCCTCTGGGAGGAAATGCCAAAAAATCTTCCTGTTTAGGTTAATATTTAATGTGAAACAATACAGCCGTCTAAATCAACCCTAATCTCACTTTATGAGCAGAAAATTGAGTCGTAGTACCCTATGAAATTCTGAGTGACTCTCGTTTGCATCATAAATAATTGTTTTTACCTTCTCTTCTCTCCCTTTGAAATGCTCCTTTATGGCTTATTATCAGGAACCGGGACACCAGACACAGGTGAGAACTGGTGATTAACACCGCCTCTATGCACCTCCACACGAAACTAATACGTGCACACAAAGCCATGTGTCAAGAGAAAAGACAGGGCATGCTACAAAATACCTCGCAGCACTTTGCCTTGGTTTGCTTGTTGTAAATTGCATTGACCCAGTTTCCCCCCCGAAGTGCACACCGCAGACGAAATCTGCATTTACTATGATTGCATTTAAATTTTGCTGGCCGATATTAAATTTGTAAATTGGAAAACAGCCAAAATGTCAAGGATTTCATTTTTCAGAGGATTACTGAAAGTCTGTTTGGAGGATGCATCGGTTCACTCACTTCCTGAGCCGGGCTAAAAGCCTGAGGCCTGGAATGGCCTCACCGTCGTCCCTGGCCCCGAGCAATGATTGGTGGTGTGAGCTCAGTACACCGTGTTTGACAGAAGATTAGACAGATGTTATAGGGTTTGAGTGTTCGCCGCTGCTTGTGTGTCTGTCTGCGTGTGCGACGGTGTCGTGGGTTATCTCGGGCCGATCGTGTGTGTGCTTGTGGGCGTTTGTGAGAGCGAAAGACAGGCTTTATCCGATTTGAAAACACAGAGGATTTTTCACGATACCGTATCTCTACGATGCCAAAGTTTCAGGCCGTGGAAAAAGGATAACCTGACTGGGTGTTCATGGTTGTACTTTGTGGATGGGTGTCTATATATGTATGCATGCACGGTAAATGTGTAAATATTCAAATCATGCTAATTTCTCCTAAGCCAGTGGTTCTTCTTCTGCAGCTGTAGTCATTTGGATGTGTAGAAATTACAGTTTCATTTGGAGGAAAAATACATATTGATGCAGATGCATCACCTAGAACGTGGACGTGAAAAACAGCAGACTAAAACACATACAGCTGAACCTTGAAGAAGAAGAAGTTCTGATTCGTCACGAATACATTTCAGCTTCTTTATTCCTCACATAACCCAGCTTTGTTAGGAAGTTAAGGTCAGAACACAGGGTTAGCCAAGATACGGAGCCCAGTTAAAAGGCTCAACAATAGGATTTGAACCCCTGACCTTCTAATCAGCAAGCCAGAGCTCTAAAGGCAGAGGATAAAAGATTAAATTAGCCTTAAGTGGATAAGTGGTTATATCAGACAGCTATAAGCAGTGCATAACGATGTGTATTAACTAGCAAAAATTAATGATGTTTAGTTTAAAGAGAGCCACAATTAATGGATAATTGATCTTCTATATCAGCTAATTAGTGGCTCATATATGGACAAATGGTTCGAATAGATTTAAGAAAAATAATGTAATTGGTGAAACAGTGAGCTTAAAGCAATGGATAAATGGTCAATTTTGCACAAAGTATAAATGTTTGAAATGCCTAATGACTGCCATTTGTTGTAGTGCAAATGCAAACTGAAATAAATCAGCCTTACCAGTGACCGTTCAGCTGTGTGACAAAGATAATTCCACTATTATAGCCTTTTTTATGTTGGTAATTGTTAAATTTCACCCTGAAATAAATTCAAAAAACACATTTGGAAGATGAAAGTGGGTTCCTGAGTTCATCCTGCAGGTGTGAGGGGCAATATAAGAGAAAAAAGGTTGGGAACCACAAATGCAGGTTCTACACCATATGAACTGGATTCTTCTGAAGGCTCTTTGAATACCCTTTTCTTCCCCTGGAGGTTTCCCCTTTAGTTCCGGCATCTTTTTCTTCACGGCAGCTTTTTACTGTTAGCAGCATGTTAGTGTTTCTCTTTTATTCTATACTATTGTTCTCCTAAGTCAAATACATTAATTATTCATCCATATTCAGCTTTCAAAGCTTTTCACTATGCATTCTTCCCAGCAAAGTGCCTATCAGCCAACAGGGCTTCAAAACAAGGTGCTCTCTGAGGGGGAGACAATATGGGAAGTACTCAACGTGAAACCACCGTCTATTCTTCCCCTTCAAGAGTTTGAGTGAGGAGTAAAGCAAATAGGTGAGGAAGTCCTCAATACAATATTGTCTGAGAACCCAGACGGTCGATTCAGACAGTGAGGAGCAGCTAGATCAGTGTGTCCATCAGCTCTGATCATGGTTTTGTTATTATGTGCACAGGGATCAAGAGAAGCTAGAGTGGGAATGTTTGTGCAGTGGTTGTTATTGTTCATTTTGCTTCCACTGGATAAATGTATACAGAATAGTGAGCATCTAACTGAGACAAAGACAGGTGAAGTTATTTGTAATCAGCTATATGCACCGTGCAAAGCCTGTGGTAGCTTCCAGAGGCCCAACAGATATGATACGCTGCACTGAGCAGTGGCACATTTTGAAACTCGGTGAATAACTCTCTTAGGATCAAGTTTAAATTATGTATGTGCAGTTCAGAGCTGAGCTCTGTAAACAGTTATGCACTTAATGGACTAGATGACTGACAGCACCCTTGCCTATGTTGCAGTGTTTTGGTTTTTTTTCCTCTGGGTTGTGGGAAGATTCAGTCTTACATCAAATGGAAATGTTCTTTTTTTAAAAGTAAAACTTGGTGCTATAGAGCAGTCTCACAGCATACATCTGCTGTCCAAAGCAAACAGAAAATTGTAGGGAATGATTAGTCCCCCAGAAAAGGTTTCAGGTGGGAAAAATATTTTAATTAAGAAAGACTATGCAAAAGCCTGACAATAGAAATATTTTTCTTGACATTGTAATTTCCCATGTTAGACATTTTTCATTGAATAACTATGGAAAAAAGGAAAAAAGAACATTTTAATGGCGTGTCTTCGAGTTTAATTGTCAGAAGGCCTTTGACCAGACCCGGCTGACATTGGATTTCACGCTACAAAGTAATTGCTTGGAACTCAGTTAGTTTCAATGTTCAAAGTGTAAAATTTAAATTCCCTCTCACTTTTTTTTCCTTTTTCTCTTTTGCGATCACTGTGTTCAACACTGAATAATGCAACACAATAGCCTGACAATATCAAAGGTTTCATGAATTAATGAACTGCAGACTATATGTACAAAGTCAAGACTTCTCTGTACAGCTGCATGCCCACGTTGCCATTCATCCTACACAAAGTACTCTATACGGCTCACAGTCAATACAAGGGTAAATGAAGTCAATTTTCACAGCGGGCTCATACTGTAAGCCTGAGGCACGACAAAAGACAGTTTCATATGAAGAGCATGAAAAGTAAATAATTCCATGGTCCATCCTGCATATAGAAAACGGTACATTTGAGGCTTCTCTTGAATAAGCTCCCAGTGTTTTGTGCACCTTTCATAAACTGACAATAACTAATAGAACCACAGATGTAATGTGTCCTTGTGAGTCTTTCAGTTTAGGCCAAATTCAGCTATATGGATTTCCTTTGGTTTATGTTTGCTCTTTGTTCAGTGTTGTTGCCACTCCATGTTCTTGTTCCCGTTTTATTCCTGCTGCAGTTTAGTGTGTTGTATTGTGGACTGTCTTACATAAAAAGACGATAAATGTAACAACTAAAGATGACGTCATGCATACACATAAAGTGCACATAAAAAAATCAAAAACAGAGGTGTGATGAGCATAGCCCCTTCTCTAAATGCACAAGCGTTCTTGCAACAGAGGTGTCGGATTGCAGAAACTTGATGAAACTATGCAGCTTTTGGTGAGATTCACACGGTTCTCTGCCTTATTCAATCTGCACATACATTTATACATAAGGTTCCATTTCGCCGCTTGACATGTGGGTACATTTATGCACACGAACAGTTGACTAACACTGTAAAATCTTAGCTCACACAAAAATATCCTCATGGCTTCATTGTAAGCAATTGTGGGTCTCTGGATACTGCTGGTTTTGTACTGAGCACTATACCGGTGTGCATTAGAACATAAAGAGACATCGGTTCTTCTTTATTTCCTTAGTAAATAAAGCAAATTTGAGCATTACAGACATGTCCAAAAGTGCCCTTTTACACCTCATTGAAGCAATGTTCCATTCATATACGGCAAACCAAAGGCACACAGACAGACCTGCATGCTTCTGACAACAAAGAAGCTGTGAAAGGATCTGAATTCTGTCTTATTCTACACAGATCTTTTAAAATAGCCCGGACAGAATTATTGCTGCACCTGAAAAGTGGTGATAAATAAACGGATTCTAGTGATATTTCAAGCAGACCGCTGTCTTCAATTAGCATCACAGGTGTCTTCAATTTTAAAATCTATCATTCAGCCTGTTTTAATGGAGAAAAGTGCTCGCTGGGTTGTTTGGTATCATTATCACACTGAACATGGACAAGAGCAGGTGAAGAAGAGAGTTGCCAGAGGAGATGAGCCTCTCTTTTCAAAAACACTGCTGCTAATATTATTTGGAGGTTTAAGGTCCATTGGGAACCAGCCCACCTCCCTGGATGAATCTGCAAGAGTTAAACTTGCACTAAATTGACCAAGAAGATAGTTCAAATGTTGGAAATAGAACATAGAAAACTTCAAAACAGGACACCGCTTTCCTTTTGACCTCTAAGATTAAGGTGCGACAGTGTCTGGTTGCACCAAAATTCACTTTCTGAATGAAAGAAGAAGCAGGAAGGGCTTATTTTTGCAAGAAAAACATAAAAAGACTCGATCTGTGTTTGATAAAATGCATGTAGACAAGTCGCAATCCTTCTGGGAGAACATCCTTTGGGCAGATGAAACAAAATTAGCTCACAGAAGGAAAAATTGAGCTCTCAAATACAAAGGACACCATCTCCACAGTGAAGCATGGAGGATGCTCAGCGGTGTTGTGTTGAATCTGTGCAGGGTCACAGTGAAATCAGCAGATAATCAAGGCCTTCTGGAGTGAAACATACTGTACCAGCATAAGAGAGCTTTGTTTCAGTCACAGGTTGGGATAAGGATCCAAAACTTACATCTAAAATCACCCAAGTAACACTGAACCTTTCTGCAGATACCTGCTGTGAAGACTGATGTTAATCTAATTGAACATCTATAGAAAGAGCCGAAAGTCACAGTTGGGAGGAAACATCATCAAGATGGAAAGAATTGCAGCATTTTGTAACCAGCTGTGTTGAAAAAAGTACTAGAAATGTAGCAGAAGTTCAAATAAATATGTAAATATTGTGTTACATCTAAATAAAAAGCACTCTTCTGTCAAACATGGAATTCAGAATGATGGACTCCAGTTGCTTTTGCAAGCTTATTTCAGAGAAAATTGTATTTTTTTTAATTAAGTGGAATGGTACCTATACTTTTGGCCATGTGTGTTTAATCAAATTCCATTCCTTTGCTCCAGTTATATTTTATTCTGTTGCAAAGCTCAAGAAATAAGGTGTCTAATTTTGAAGTGGGAGTAATTCAAATTCAGTTTTATGTCAAAAACATCCACATATTCTGGTATGCCTCCCGTGGAAACACTGGCTTTAAAAGAAGGAATTAGTTAAGATCATTTTGTAGTGTTACATCTTTTAGATTTTATGAAAAGCTGTCATGAGGTTTATGTATTATAGCGTCTCTTCTAATAATGCAGAAAAGTGTAGCACCTTATCAGAGCGTTATCTGGCGTGTGGATCCAGGGGCAGCGCTTTCCTCTTGAACAGGATTACTTCTGTTTATGAAGGATGGCTTGCAGTGGTCTTGTGAGGATTTGTGTTTTTCTACTGGCATAGAATCTAAATTGCAGTTAAAATGGAGTATTTTGAAGGAGTATGTTGACATTAGCTTGTGTTACCTTTATCAAACTGGATTAATGTTAGTTGTGACATACAAGGAACATATTAGTCACTGATTTAATACTTTGAAATGAATACTTTGTAACTATACTAATGCCCAGTGCTAACAATGAGATTATCACTTAGAACTTCTATTCAGCTGCGGTGACTGTGGCCATCTGTACCATGGAAATTAGAAGACATTAATCTTGTTGTTTCAGTGCAGGCACAGGTCTACTCCTGGAGTCTCTCACACTAATGCTATTCTCTAGGATGACCTGATTGTCTCTAAATACCTTTACCTCAACTGATGGTGTTGTCTAGCCATGAGCACTGAGGAATATTAGAATTTTCCAAAAAGTAGGCTAGTCTCTCTGTCAGTATAACTTCAAACTGCAGTGTGATGCAGCTTTGGGCGCGTAGAAGAAAAAAAACAGCTGCCAGCTGTGAACCATTGCATGTCTTAGGAAAAAGCACTGTAATGCATCTTTACCACTGAATCTGCGTTGCTTTATTTTCAATTACCTTTGTTCTCTTACTAGCACCAGCCCTGCACATAAGTATTATCTGGCCATGGACCCGATGGGGGAAGTTCTGTACGTGTCCGACACCAGCAGTCGCAGAGTTTACCGGGTGAGGAACCTTGGCCAGCCAAAAGATCCATCTCGTAACCTTGAGGTAGTAGCCGGCACGGGGGAGCAGTGTCTACCTTTTGACCAGAGCCACTGTGGAGAGGGCAGGAAGGCCACCGAAGCTGCACTCAATAACCCCAGAGGTAAGATAATATACACAGTAGATCTGAAGAACTCACTTTCTCAGGCAGGAAACAGCTGCTGTAGCCACGGGCATGAATTACATTTATCACATTTATCATTTCCAGGCTAATATATATAGATTTGTGAACAGTACTCACTGATCGATATTTATCAGAGTTAGCAATGCCTAGCTGCAGGACTCAGCTTTGCCTAGTTGTGTGAAGGTCAGTACTTTAGTACCGAGGCAGCTCATTATACCAACATTTTAAGTAAAGTAGTTTGCATGTATTTCACCCCCAGCTCTCCATTTCATTCTTGGCAGAGTGCGCTGTGCTAAGTATCAGTTCTGAGATCATCACGGGGCACACTGGTATCACGATCTCATAAAAAGGCACTTTGATAACTCTGGAACTGGCTGTGAGACACTGTGTGCTTTGAAGATTTTTCTCCGGGAAGTATAGCATTTGAAAAATGGTAATCCATATGGGAGGGTGATATCATCTTTTCAAATGACAATATTGTGATCACCTTAGAAAGGCCTTACACGTGGTTGCATTACCATAATGTATCATTCCAAGGTGCTGACAGTACTTTGTGACAAGACTTACAATCATGGATCAGTAACCCTCTTAACCCTAAGGAGTTTCTGGGCGCTTCTTTGATCCTGTCATGTTTGTACTCACTGTGGGCTCATTTTTCAATGCATAATATACAATCATGCATCTCTGTGGAAACAGCACAAACATGGCTAGAAGTGGAGAGAACTCAAAGTTATCTTTTGTGCAGTTTAACAAATTTAAAATGCAATGAATAATAAAAAAGAAAACAGCAAAATTTCTTTGATTAATTATTTACCAAAAACTGAAAAGACTTAGAATCAACATTTACAGCATTTTTCCAAGTGTCCACAGGTGTTAAGAATATTGGCGAAAAAATACAGTGATCCTAGATAACCTAGAGAGATATTTTACTGCTTTCATTCTGAATTTGTTTCCATACTAAACTCTCTCTGCTCTGTGCAAACACACCCTGCAATGGAGCTAAAAGCTCTCAGAATTTTCATCACATTGTTGGTTGCGGATGAGTTATTAGTTGCTTCACGATTGCACCGAAAAGCACAGAATGTCTTGTTCCTTACAAAACCTGGTTAATGCAAATCCTTTATTTTTCTTACTTTTTTAATTAGACAAGTAGAATGAAGGAATTTTGATGAAATATGATCGTAGGATTACATTTGAATACTTTTTCAAGACATACACAAGGAAGTTGAAACTCCAATGATTTTTTTCTCATTTCACAGTTTCGTGCTTGGATAAATAGTGTAATTTTGCGAGTTTTTTAAAAGGTAACATGCTGTTTTGGAGTTCAGAGGGTTAAAAAATGTCATGAATCTCTCTTGTGTTGTCTATCCATGGGTGACTGCTGTTTATGAAGTCAAAGAAAACAGCTTGATTAATTCCCTTTTTCACACAAATTGTTTCCACCCAAACAGATTTTATACTTTTTCCATTATATGTAGATAATTAATTATTGGATAACACACACAGTGAACGAATGTTGTGTTTTGTCAGACTCCTCTGTGATTAAATTAGACAGTATACATATACACAGTATACATCAGCCACAACATTAAAACTGCCTGTGTGATATTGCATAGGACCCCTTAATGCTGACATGAGACCTCCTGGGGTGTTTTATGGTGTCTGACACCAGGATGCTGGAGCCTTTGGATGCTGAGATTGGGAGCTGGGGAGTTTGTAGGCCAGGTCAAAGGCCTGGGGTCTTAGTCTTGCGCCTCAAGCTTTTTTGCGATGTTGCAGGGCTCATTTTCTTGCTGGTGTAACAGCGCATATATGACAAATAATTCCACTTGCTGTAATTTGATTTTCATTTATTGTTGTTGGCTCAAAAGCGCCCTCTCTGGAGCTGTAGTGTGTAACTGGCGTTGGTGCCACACTGTCAGTTCCCGAGAGGTGAGCACAAGGTAGCTTGTGGAGCACAGCACGGCTCATAAATGGTTGTTTTCTTGATAGTATTTGATGAGTATATGTACACTATTATCTATTCGGATTTTCATAGGAGTGTGTTCACATGTATGTAAGATTTTTGAGTAGAGGTTTTCTTATATTTACCAGGTACACACTGTGTATTATTACCTTGTTTTAATATTGAATAATTGTGTAAAATTGACTGTCAGTTCCTGAGAGGCGTGCACGAGAAGAAACGGCTCAAAGAAGACGTCTCAGCCTTCCGAGTTCTGTATACAAAAATTACACAACGCAGAGTCGAGGGGTTTTGAACCAGCTGGTGACATGGTTACACTGGGGAAGTGCTATTGCCATGGAGCATGTATATGGTCTGCAGCAATGTTTAGGTAGATGGTACGTGTCAAAATAACCTCCACATGAAAACCAGGACTCAACATTTCAACATGGAACATGGTGCTACTATGAGATGATCAGTGTTCCTTTGTTGTGGCAGAGAAGTTTATTTTATTTAAGTGTAAACTTTACCCAAGTATTCTGGTTTTGACTGTTTCCTGTGCTGAGTTTTGACTAAAGAGGCAATCATTTTGTAGTTTGTTTCTCTTATAATTTGTAAAATAGCACTTGCACTGTAGCGCTTAGATATCCCATGGCACTAAAATAATGCTTAATTGGTTGAAGGATCCAACTGTGTCCTGCCACAAAAACACCACATCACATTCCCACCAAGCAGCCTGGCAAGCTAGGATGGATTGATGGATTCATGCTGGCGGTGCCTTTTTTCCTCCGCCCTGCCATTAGCATTTTTTTTTAAAATCTAAATTGATTTTTAGTAGGCAACATTATTACTTTCTTTCTCCACTCTTTATTCATCTAATTTTTGTGATTATCATTGTTTGCCAAAGTTACTTTTAAAGGTAATTACTTAATTTAGCCTATGTGATTAACTTCAAAAATGACAGTTACAAAATGTTGTTTTTTTTTTTATATTAAAACATTTTTTAAAAAGGAGGTTGTTTGCCAAAGTGCTGGACCTTTTCCACTGCAGGAACTTCGCCATGTCACAGTAGGAAAAGCGCACCTGTGACTAATAATAATAACTGACAGTCCATTCAGGTGTTCCAGTTATAATGTCTGATGACGCACACTTGAATAAAATAAGGCCATTATTATTGGCTTTAGGGCACCCATGCTTTTCTTGCTATAACAAGTCAAAATGTGAAAAAAACAGGTCTATTGTGTTTGTATGATTATGTACGTTTATATAAGAGCAGGGCATTCAGTGTTGCATTGACTTATTCACAAAGCCGAAAATTACAGGAATTACAAGCAAACATGACAAAAGTACATTATTCCGGGGTTTGCTGTCCGTCTCCTGCTCTGTTTTTTTTAATTTCCTCCTGACCATTCACAGCAGTACAGGTGTGTGGTTCGGGTCAGTGAAGGTTGATTACGTTACGAACACGCATGCAGTATGCTGTCACGCACATCCCGAATGACAGGCACAAAGCGAGGACCAGTGAAGAGACAGACAGGGCCAGTAAAATGTTTATGGGCTATTTTGATGGTCCACTGGTCCACTGATGCAGCAGCCCACTGGGACTGTACTGCACACACACTCATTCCGACTGATTCGATGCCATATTGGAAATACTGTTAAGACCAGCTTTGTGACCTGTAACTATCTGTTGGCATTGCTATCCAGGTCATAATTCTGTTGAATATATTTGACTTAGAATACTTCTGTTTATGTATTTTTTAAATTATGACGCGCAAGTGCCTCAAAATCAAAGCAACGCAAATACCTCATGTTAATCAAAGTAATTCAATTGAAATAACATTATAATATCTTTACCTCAAATAGCTAACTCTACAATCGGACCACCATCTTTACTTGTCAGGTGATATTAACGCTCCCAATTCAAACATGTAAATCTTTCCCCATTACTACCATCCATTTATTTTAATTTGAGCATAGCTTGATATCAAATTGAAGGTGGGTAAAGATATTTGGTGAATTATGTGACATCACCAAATATGAAATGAAGAACACATTTTTTAATTTCTATTTCTTTATTATGATATTCATAACAGTAATAATAACAATATCAATAATAATGATAAGAATTACTATTATTATTGTTGTTGGGGTTAGGGTTGTTGCTGTTGTTGTTTTTTAATTTTATCGCCTAATTTATATTTTAAAGTGTATTTATTATATTGTTCATGTTATTCTTTTTTACCCTTTATTTATTTGCATATTTATTTTACTTATTTGCTATTACCACTGTCATTATCACTTTTAGCCTGGTATTTATGGTTTTCTTCTATATTTTCTTTTATTCTACTTGTTCCTTTCCTTACTTGGATGATGCATTTTATTCATTTATCTAGGGTTGTTGTACTAATTTATTTTCATAATCATTGACCATGTTTGGATTGACCAGTCTTCTTTTGATAAATGTTCTTCCTGCCTGTCCTTCTTTTCTTTTTCAGTCTATATCTGTAAAGTGCTTTATTATTTATTTATATATATATATATATATATATATATATATATATATATATATATATATATATATATATATATATATATATATTCTATTGTAAAATCTCCAGATAAACGTTTAATTATCACTTTCAGATTTTAAAACCATCCATTCAGTTAACTAGATGTCCAGTTGATTTTGTTTTACGGTGAAGCTCCCCTTTAATAGGCTTAAAATCTTCTCCCGCAGCAGCTCACTACAGCACACAAATTGACCAACATTTGTACACTTTACAGTCCTAAGGGACTCTGTTTCTGTAATTTGAAGAAATTGTCAGTAAAAGTGGCTAATAGCCACCCACAAGAAGCAGATAATGTTTATCTTGTTCTTCTGACAAGGGAAACTTGATCTTTGTATTAAAATGACAATAATAGCTCGACTAACAGGGTAAGCATGGCTTCCCCTGACTTACAGGGGAGAACGGCACTTGTAGGCACTAAACTTAAAACCAGAATACGCCTGTCATATTAAGCTTTTCTAATGCAGAGAAGTCTGCAGATTCAGCTCTGATTCAGTCCCAGCTTTAGCCCACTTCAAACCATTTGAATTAATGCACATATATTTCTGACATTAAGCCCGGAGTGTCGATTTGAATTGGTTAATCGTTCTACTCTTACTTATTAGCTGACAGGAGAGGAGTCCAGCAATGTGTCTTCCCAACTATTGTACGTCAATTCCTTTGTTCTGCCCTGTCTGTTAGATGAAAAAAGTCTTTCGGGTCTCCTCTGACTTCTGTCATCAATAAGACATCATGACCCTCAGGGAAGCTGGGGTTACTGATTTTTTTGTCCAGTAAAACATACCTACACAAAGTGCAACAGTTTGTCTGAAACACTGATATCATCACGACCCCAGTGATGAGATATTTAATTCAGCTGCGCTTTATTTATTTATTATGCTGTATACAAACCGGCTACACTGTGAAAAAGTGTTGGCACCTTTAAACTCTTCGATTTTTATAAAGATTTATCTTGAGCAAGAAGCAGAACAAGAAGTCGTGCAACAGATGGCCTCTACAGAGTGGTGATCTTAGCACTGTGGAGACAATAAAACAGTCTAAATCCACAGAGGAAATGTAACAAGTTCTCCAAGATGCCTGGAACACCATACCTGCCAAGTAACTTGAGAAAATGTGCATAAGGGTACCTTAGAGACCTGGAACTTTTTTAAAGGCTACTCACATCAAATATTGATTTCATTTAGGGGTTTTTTGTTGCCTGAAAGCATCCTCACATTTCAGAGACTAATATTTTAGACTTTCTTATTATGTATTTGTCATATTTATGTACGTTTACAAGTCCTCCTAATTTAACTACCCTTTATATATATTGCCTTTTGATTTCATCCATCAGCTGGATGATTAGCACCCCTGACTTTGGCACAGGAGATTGGTGGTTCAAATCCCAGTCAGGGTGCAGTTGTCCAGTGAGGACCTTTAGGCAAGGTCTTTAGTGCTGCCCTGCCTACCGACCTCATGTCTCAGATTTGAGTCGCTTTGGATAAAAGTGTCTGATAAATGAAATTGTAAACTGTCCTGCTATAAAGCCCTTTTCAGACATGGCATCCGTAACACTGCTGCTTTATCAATCTGTTATCTACGTTTAAGTTCCTCATGTTTTCATTCAGACAGATCCACCACAGTAATGGAGGGAGCCATCAAAACCACAAGATATTTGTCATACACACAAGTTTAAACCGACTAAAAGATTAAATCTAAACTAATAGCACCCTTGTCAAACTGTCCTCATAATTAATAGGCTACTTTATTCATGATTTCTTAAAGACTAAAAATTCTGCCTGTGTGTGATTGGGGATTTATCTAAATAGTAAAATAAAAACATCCCGACAGTTGTGATGGAGTTCAGGACTCTGTGTGACCGCTCACCTGTCTGATGCGAAGAAACGTAGAAAGCCTGACTTGCCGTTAGTTCCTGATCGATCGTGTTGTGGATCATTTATAATTATACACAATTAATGAAGTTACTGCTGTTGTGCCGTGCGTAACAGCAGCTCTCTCTCTCTCTTTGGAGAGGTTCATATGGATCCTGCTGCAGTTATTTAATGAACTCTGAGGAAAGACTCCTCCAAACAGCTGGAAACAACAAGTGGAACTTCTGCTCTCATTAACGTTTTGTCAATACCTTGATTACATTCATTGTTGGTGAGTCTCATTAATCTGAATTGGTTTTGTGGCAGTAAAGTTTTGTTTTTACAGACATTTCAGTTTGTAAAAGATTAACAAAGTGAACGAGAAAGGCTTTTTCAGATTTTGGCATGGAAATAGTGCCTTTGGGCTCATTGTGATGTTTTTGGCCAAATCTTGGAGTTGAAATGGAGGAGAAGCCTTCTTCAACTTATGCATGTCTATCGGGTAATGTGACAGCACGCCGTTCAGACCTGTGCCATGTTGAAAGATGCAGAAAAGTTACCAGGGTGCTCATTCAGACATGAAACCAACACATTCAGATTAACAGAAAGGAGGAGCGCCTGTCTGAAAGGGACTTAATGATGCAATAACTATATACAGGGCAATGGTAATGGGAATATTAACGAAGGGAATAGGACAAGAGGAACATTGTTGTCCATAATTCTGTCATTTATTAGCATCATCGTAGCATGCACAGATTGCCCAGTGAGTAGTAAGTTAAGCAAAACATGACCTTGTAGAATTCCTTTATTGTCATTGCACAGTGTACTTAACAAAATGAAGCAACCATCCTCCCAATACATTCATACAATCACACATTTTTTAAATGTACTGCAAATACAGAATATAAAGACAAGTGCAGCTATGAAAACAGCGGCATAGCTTATCCTTAGGTCCATTAGGAACTATAAAAACAGTAGTGTACATAATGTTGCAGAACATATAGAGATAATGTTCAAAGTAGAGCAAAAATTACATACAAGGTTTCTTCTCTTGGATTTGCATGTGTGTTGGAAGAAAAGGACAATATGGCCACTTCAGTTCTGTTTTTAGGGTGTATTGTCATGTTCTGAATCCATTATCTTCCACAATATCACACTACAAAGGTTAAAATGGCAGATTCCTATGTTTATTTTTTGTTTCCATCATCTGGCTCCCGTGGAAACAGGCCACTGTATGGGTGAAATCATGCACCGTAGTCTGGAAAGGTCATGATGTGACTAGAATGGGCTTGTGGGGGCTGCATTTGCACAAAAAGCATGTGCTGCCAGGAAGAAGTAATAATCTGCTCTCACCGATTCCCACCCACTCGCCCTGCCCACCGCTCGGTCCCTCAGGTCGCTCAGGAGCTCCAGCCACGGGGCCCTGTCAGTCAGGCGACACCCACAGGCCCGCATGGCCTTTCCTGATGGAATGCTGTCTGACGTCGGAGGCAGACAGCCAGTCGATATCGGAGCACAATAAACAAATGTAGCGTACAAGTGTCTCCATTCTTCAAATACCACTGTTGCTAAATACAGAGCGGCTCCAAGTACGGCTGGAGAAATTTGATTATAATTTCCCCTTTAGAAGAAGGGAGAGCTGATGAAAAGGCAACAAGAAGATAAGAGAAAAAGATTGTAGCTGATTCCTGCTATAATTTGACGCATGATCTGACGGCTATTATACTCAGCATATGTGCCCCTTAAACCTTAGAACACGCTGTATCTCCTGCCTTTATGCAGTAATGGAATATTCTGTCCCCAGAACCCTCCTGCTCACTCAGGGTAAGGTATTTTACACTCTTTCACTCACTGCAGTTCACAGACTCTCTTCTGTGGCTAATGTTCTCCGACTAACCAGCTCTTATAAAGGCTCTGGAGATTTCTGCCTGGAGCCCCCTGGTCCGCTGTCATCTATCTGCCACAGCCCACCCTCCTCCTCCTCCTCCTCCTCCTCCTCCTCCTCCTCCTCCCTGCACCCTCTTACCAATGGTAATGAGTGGTAGACTTCACAGAGAAATATCTGTCCGCTCCTTTTTTGAAGTTGTGCCTCTGTGATTCTCCACCATTGATCTTGTCTTGTGTCCTCTGGTGAGCTCCTCGCTCCAAATTAGAGCACTTCCTTCTTTTTCCTCACTTCTTTCCAGCTTTTTCTCCCCCTCAAATCTCCTCCCCCTCAATCTCTTCGATGGATCACCGTCGTGCCCCAGTGTTGACACATCTGCATGAGGCCTGCTACGGCACATAATATTGTTACAACACAGCAAACAGTTGTT
This sequence comes from Amphiprion ocellaris, assembly GCF_022539595.1. Classification (NCBI taxonomy): domain Eukaryota; kingdom Metazoa; phylum Chordata; class Actinopteri; family Pomacentridae; genus Amphiprion; species Amphiprion ocellaris. Next base: position 32,177,735 of record NC_072778.1, on the reverse strand, counting down.
AAATAGTAATCCATAATTTTAATTTTTCCAACAATGCTATGCTGCAGCGCTATTGAGCCCTCTGCCATTGCCCAAGTTTATAGTCTCCCTATAGCGTAAGCTGCAGGGATTATCCTGTGTCCTTCAAACACTCACTTATGAATACAAGATCTGGGGCATTGTTTAGAGTTGGCTCCACATGCGGATCTGCAGTCAATTAGCTCGGTAAATAAAAGGCCTTGCTCCATTTAGGATGGATCCCATGTCTGACATGAAAGAGGCGTCGGTCCCATAGGACTCAACAGCCTTGGCTCAGCTCTAGACTCCCTCTGTTCACAACATGAAGGGGAAGCGGCTTTTTTTCCCCCACATTTGTTGAATAATAGTTGCGTGTATGTAAAAATAACTGCGTCTTCGGTGTCTGTGTTTCATGTGTTGGTTGGGACAGAGACAATCTATTGATTGAGAGTTTAGTTTTGCTGCCATGTGCAGGTCTTATCTGTCATTTGTTGGCTGGTCCCAGGCAGGAAAGCTGACATCCACAGAGAGAGGTGTGTGCATGTATGTGTGTGCAATGCCAGTCTCTCAATCTGACCCACAGGGGGCAGACTAATGCCCTTATCAGAAGCTGACATGCTGCCACCACATTTCTCCCTCTTGCCCCTTCGGCCTCCCTTTCTCTCTCTCCTCTTTTTGCTTTCTTTCTGTCTCTTTCTCTTTGCATCTCCACACAGACAGACACGACACATTTGTCCTCGTCTCACTGCGAGCCATGCTGTCGGTGTTGAGACAGCTAAAGGTTGCCAAAATGAAGTGTTGGGGTTGAAACCGGTCGCAGTTATTAACATGTTGAATAGCCAGGGTGATTAAAAAAGGAGCCACGTCCAGGGGGCTGAATACGCTTCACATGGCACGTGGCAGCTCAGCCACTGCTCTCTGACCAGGCTTCATGCTGTACAGTGTCTGTTTTTTTGGCGGCCGGTTGACATATAAGCAGCTTAGGTGAATGAATATCTCCACACACTGGGCGCCGGTCTCATTTACAGAAATGGCTGAAAACATGGCAATGTGCAAAGGAGCGTTTCCCAGTTTGTTTCATCAGTGTGATTCAAGCATCGCTCGCTGTCAGCAAGCCCATACTCAAACCATTAACTCAGCAAACACCGGTCCCCTGCCTCTACTCAGGCGGCGGAGTTCTTATGAGTGGTAGTGTCCTTTAACAGCACAGCTCTAATCACTGCAGCATGCATTTCACTTTTCCTGAATGTGCCACTTGAAAAAAACTGTACTCGCTAGCTGCACCAGTGAAGTTCTAAGATCTCCCACGGCTGTGTAGCCTCTATGCCAGCTGCTCTGTGTTGTAACTTTGGAATGAATATGCCATTGTTATTTTACGTCTGGCTCCCATAGCATTTAGCACAGAGTGGTTGTTGCATTTCACAAAATAGAGAGAGGTAGAGAAGGATTAAATTGATGGAGAAAAATGGAGAGCTCAGAAGTGAGAGAAAAGGGAGCGCAGCTGAGAATATAAAAAAACATAATGTGACGTTAATAGTGAAAAATAGAAAGTGGAGGGGAAAAAGTGAACAGGAGAATAAATGAAATGGATAAAGAGAGAGAGAAAACTCAGTGGTTTGCATCTAAATCCTGCATGCAGCAGTTCCAACACCTCATCTGCATATTAAACTGGCTCTGTGGCTGCATTATCCTCTCCGAGGGTCAACTATCAGTGTTGGTTTAAACAGGGCGCTGCTTCACAAAACAAGGGCATCTGATAACTCATACTGTGCTTTTTTAGCTTCAAGATTGGGTTTGTGCGTGAGCATATGCATATGAGTGCACAGTTTTTAACAGCCTGCTCCTGTGTTTCATTTCACATTGACCGAGCTTTTGTCTTTGCCCCTGGACATTCCTGCATTAATGATACACACATGAATTAATCACACGGCAAGGGAAACAGCAGCATACTCTATGATAATGCAAAATAGAGAGATGCCATTGGGCCATGCTATTTCCACCACAGCTTGTTTTCTCGCCACAGCGTCCGTGATAATTAGAAGAACGCCAGTGGTTTGTGAAACACACATGCATCGCTGAGCAGCCACAATATGAAGTTACTGCCAGGGACTCATCTCTCCTGAAACTAATGCTAAGAATACAGCTGCCAGTGGCGAAACCGGAGGGCCAAGCCAAAAGAGAGGGCCAAGCAAAGCAGCATCAAACAAAGCACACAGCACACAGGTGCATCTGGATTTGTCCAGCCAGTGAACCGTTTTTTACATAACTGGGGGCAAAATGCAGAGATATGGCTCGAGCCATGTTGGTATATTTACTTCTGACTCTGTCGCAGCCAAGCAGTCTGTTGTGTGCGTTTCTGACAGAGCTGCCGGAATTGTACAACTATTCACTCACCACTCAAACACTGACATTCCATTTCAACTGGATTGCAGTGTGACACATTAGTGAAGACCATTTGATGCATGCACTCTCACTTTACAGCACATGTACCCTTTGGAACACACGCTGAACATACTGTGTAATGCTACAAATTACACTATATGAAGGTTTCTGATGTTCCTTTTTAGGATAAAATTAAACACTGCACAATGAAACGCTGTGAAATGTGTTAACACCGAGCTAACTTCAAGCCACCACAGCTTGGATTTTGAAAATTGTTGAATAGGGCGAAATATACGTAACCTGACACAACAGATGGTTTGTTACCCAGAACCATCTGAGAAGCTGTCCTTTGAAACTGTTTGGAATAAGGCAGGCCCTTTCAAAAAAATAGTTGGCAGGTGACTGGATAAACCATCTGTCTATCAGTATCTATCACAGGCTAACTCACACCTAAACACATCCGTAGCTGCGAATAGTTACACATAGGGTGCTGGTTGGCCTGATGAACTGTGGATTGCCCACAAAAGTCTGGCAAGATGGATTGTGATGACACGAATCTCGCGAGGATCCAGCTGCCTCAGAAGGTAAACATAAATCCAAATGACAAAAGGTTGTTTGTCAGTGCCTTCCAAAATGACCCACATAACTGATTTCTGATCTGGTGGTACATTGAACAGAATGACAAGCCCAACAAGTCTTGACATCTAAATAACAAAAATGCCAAATGTGAAAAAAATAAGCTGCAAACTCAGAACTTTTTTTTTTCTAGAGTTAAACTGTCACCACAATAAACTCTGCTTATTTATGATCAAGGTTTGGTTGCAGAGGTACTGACTTACACTGTAACTTGCAGAGATGGCTATGGGAGTGCAGGTACACTCTCCACTGGCAATAATGTTTCTCTGTGCAGTAATAAACTTTTTCTTTGGTTTTGTCTTTTGAAATGGAAGTCCTGTCGGTTTTTAAATTTTTTTTTTCCTGGCACGATAACAAGGTCATACCCTTTCCACGTAGTCATTATTTACAAGAGGTAATGAGATTGCTTGTCAGGAAATGTTGACATAGGTCACTGAAGCATTTGAGCATTTTTTTTCTTGGTGAAGACTCCCTCCAGACAGAATGAGGACTTAGCTGTCAAACACCAAAAGTGATCTCAGCAAAACTCTAAATAGTGGCTGATTTCAGAGGCAAAAATGTGTAAAACTCTGTTCATGGGAGATACAGACCAAGTGGACAAAAGTTTTCAATAGATGTCGCAACAGAAAATATGGTCTGATTGTGGTGCTTGTAAGATTGGTTGAAAATTACCACCAATAACACTATGAAACTACTCTGATTTTTTTTAGCTAATTAGAAAAAGTGATTTGATGAAGCAGCTCCTTGTTTCTGCATCTTTGCTTCCTATTCTGGAGACTCCCTCTGGGGAAATGCAACACACTCCACTTTGCTACAATGTCCATATGGTGTTTTGTGTTTGCTAGAAGACATATCATGAGCGAAATAAGCAGCCAGCATCATGGTGGAGCCTTTTCAGATTTAAACTGCAGTGTGTCAATGACAGTTTCGAACGACAGATTCAAACTTCTGGGGTTTAAAAAAAAAAAAAAAAAAAAGCAAGACGTAAGGAACCTGTTCTGTCAACTTGCAGGGTGGTGCTATCTGTATCGATTTTACTTCTTCAGAATTTGTAGATATTGATGAACATGTAAGACTGAATTCATCCGTTTGAGTAGTTTTACATTGAGCAGAGTTGTAGTTGAGCTGGTGTGCTCAAGCTGCATGGTTTGTTAGAGACAGAGGCAGGGAATTCATAGATCTGAAGAGAAAGTAACGGTGTAGAGTAACATGCTAATTTAAGAAATGAAGAGATTATTTTCATTGCAAAAACATCTAAATAAGTCATTTTTATGCACAAAGAGGAGTTTTTTGAGGGTTTTAATTAATGACCAGAGAAGAACTCTAATCAGTCTGCCCAAATGTTTTGAAAGCAACATTTTTATGGTAAAATAAGGGCATATGGATGCTTCTACCTGTTAAGATAAGTTTAAATAAGTGGGAGCAGAAAAGTTTTCTCTCAAAATACCAGGCGAATGCATTGGATGCTGAGACTATGATTACAAGAAAAAGAACCAGCAGAAAAAGCCTAGATGAAAACATGAGTTTAAATTTGGCCTGACAGCAGTGATAGATGGATCACTGCACCGTAGTCCAGTTTTATGTATTGTCATGTCGCTGCAACTTTATTGTTCACCAGATAAAATGGGAGAAGGGATTCATCTTAGAGAACATCTAGTCCCTGTCCTGATAACCATGATCCGCAGGAGGGCTCAGATATTTTGGGAGGTAATCGTCTGTCCACTGTCAAGGACCGAAAAAAAGCCTAGAGGGCTCAGTAGAGGCAAATTTATGCTGACTTAAAACAAGACTACCTGTAAAACGCCTGCTACTCAAGCAACGTATTAGGAAGAACATTACACAGACTGACAGCTACCTTGTTTGTAGTCGCGATGTGTAGAGTAGCTTCAGAGAGATTACTGAAGCTCGCTGTGTGTGTAATGAAGCCCTGAGTCAATAAGACATGCAGGCTCAGGGCCAAAGGCTGAGCCCGAGCGTCAAAGGTGCAACGTTAGAGTGGGTAAGTGTGCTTGTGCGTGCTTGTTTTTGATTGACAGCCCGCAGATCCCTGAACCCACTCTGTTTCCCACCACGCAGGGACAGACGGTTAGTTATGGCCGCCTTGTTATGTGTCTGGTTGACAACGTCAGCGTTATCGTGGGAAATGTGACACGTGTGTCCCTTTAACTGGTCGAGATGGCCAGTGCTGGCAGCCGGCCTGTCAGCCTCCACTGGGAGCCTGGCAGACTGACAGGAGGAGTGGAGCTTTGCCACTGTGGGGGAATAAATTGCATTTACTTGAGGTGAAGGCCCAACAAAAACACACACACACACATATACAGATAGAAGTATTTGTCTCAGTTACCAGGGGTATAGGGAGTTTTGATGAGGTGAAAGATAGTGAACTCGTGCACATGCAGGTTGTTTCTTCCTTGATTCTCTAAACACGCTGACAGAGAGACGAATAAGTAGAGTGGCGGTGGCGGGTGTAGTTTGGAATAGCAGTTCAGTTAAACCTCCCTGTGTGAGCGTCGGGAGGCCAGCTGCTGTTATAGAGGTGGGAAAACAGAAGCCAATAATTGTTTACACCTGGGTGCCATTATCACCTGCAGCTCTCCAAGAGTCCATTTGTCAGATCTCCATCCAAAGAAGCACTCACAGTTCTTTTTGAATACGTGGAGGCGAAATTCAAACTACATGTGATAAACACTATACAGGAAGCTGCCTCTGTCTCAGTCGCTGTGATGCCTTTGTATAAGGGGAAACTTTGTTTGCACAGATTTGCAATCCATAGTAGTTTTGTGCCTCTTTTCCATTTTTCTCAGTCGTGAATACATTTGTTTACACCCCATCTGATCCCAGTTCCTCTTTTTATGCCATGCAGAGCCACGCTGGTTTGTTGCTGTGAGGGCGTGTTTGGTAAAAGAGTCTCTATTGATAGACCTCCTTGTGTTTGTTTGATGTTCTAAACATTGCGACATAATCTGCAGACGCTTCGCACTGATCCAAACCCCTCAGCCTTTCATGGAGCTTTCTAGTCCAAAGCATTTCAATTGCTTTTATAATTGAGTTTGTCTGCTGCCTTGTGATTGCTTTGGATCTGTCTTTTTCTATCAGACAAGGCTATTACTGCCAAATTGCATTTTTTTTCTGAAAAAAAAATGTTTATTTGTACAAAAATTTGCATGCAACTATTGCAAAATCCTCCCATTCTCTGCATGCTAGTAATGTCTCGCCTCGCCATACATGTATCGACAGGGACTATAGCAGCTCAGAAAAAGCCAGCTATCAATAATTAATTAATGCGGGTTAATATGTTAACAAACTTATAGTGGTTGATAATTAGATGAGCCACAGTGTCTGATTCAGACTTAATTACTAAGCCACTGTGGGGGGCTTTAATGAATAATTAATTACCAGAAGCATGAATTATTTCTGCTTACCAAAGATCTACCAGAAATACACGCCCATGCTATTTTGTATTGATTGATGATAAGTGCTGGAGAAAAATAAGAGCAATCGGAAACAGCGCTTGTACTACAGTTCTGCGGTTCATAGATGTGCATGTCATAGATCATAGAGCGGTGCTCCAAGCAGCATGTACAGAATCACAGTGTGTGATCGATTGCAGCACGCATAAAATACATATGACATTTTTCAAATTTTCTTTCAGGTGTGGAATCAGACACTGCCAAATGCACACACTTGTACTCACATTCAAGCACGCACACACTCCAAATCAGTATGGTGCACGGTGCCATTTTCACAGTGCAGAGATTGAGTGAGCAGGTTTATTTTCTTCCCTTTAGTGCACATGGGCAACCTCAGTGTCTTCACCAAAGTTGTGTGTCGACGTGTGTGGGAGTGTGAATTTCTCATTTGCAGACACTCTGATTTATCCACTCTATATTTGCATATGCGCACAATGTGATTAACTGCCATGCCTTATCTTTTCGCCGAGCTACTCTGCCGCACGCACGCGCTGGCATGTGAGCGCGTTCACGTATATTCACAAGTTCAAGACGGCGTTCTCGAGGAGAAGTAATGACGGTGAACAGTGAACCACACAGCCAGCTAAAGACTCCGAAACAGTGTGTTATTCAACTTCACTCACAATTGCACTGTAGCAGTTAGTGAAGCCTCCGGGCTTTCCCCAGCTAATATGGTTGACTTTATTTATGGCCAGTGTGCCTCACTGGGGCCGGTTGTGCAGGTGAAACTGTCCATCTGTCTACATTCACTTGTCAGTCACACACAGTTACTTTGTACAGAAATGCCAAAGGCCACAATCAGCTACAGCTAGCATCATTTAGATGCTGTAATAATATGTCAGTCCATATCATTAACACCCACTGGGCCTGGGGACACGGGAGGGCAGATTGAATGACTACACCTCAGGCGACTGGCATGTGTGTGCGTGTCTGTGTGGGTGTATGTGTGTGTGCATGCATGAGAATGTGTGCACGAGTCTCCCCTGTGTGCACGTGCACTGCTGTGGTTGTGTGGGTGCGTGAAAGTTTTTCAGGTATAAATGGAACTTTCAAACGTGCACACTCTGTGCTCTTTCCTCCATAAACATGTCCTTTAAATAGGTTCCTTTTGCAGAACATGTGCTATATTTCTTTACAGTTTTTCACAATTCTTCCGGCTTTCATCCATGGTGGCAGCTCTTTTGGCAGGTTTGCTGTCAGCATTTGAAAGGTGAAAGTACTGTAGAAACTTGAACAATACCAGAAAGCTGACTTCCTGTGCTCTTGAGGGCTCAGGTGTTGCGGTTATACACGCACACACCACCTCCTCATGCTAATATAACTACTTAAATAACATTTGCAACTTCTGGTGTAATATGTCTTTCCCGCTTCTTCTTATTTCTCACCTTACACCTTTCCTCACCTCTTCCTCACTCGCTGATAAATCCCTCATGGCTTCTCCTCTTCAAATAGCTGTAATCAACACTGATGTTCTCTAAGACCCCTCTTCAAGGCATTAATCAGATTGGATTGTATTGCAGTGCCACGGGGGGTCGTTATAACTGATATTCTTTTGACAAGGACACAGAACAAAGAGATTCTTTGATTGAGAGTGATTGGCCTGTAATGGTTAATTGAAGCAATTCCTCATCATGCCCCTTTGTCTTATCACCACCTTTCTTCTCTTTCCCACCTCTTTTGGCACAATGCGTCGTTTTTTCTCTTTGGCTGCGTTTCTCCCCTAAAATCTGAGCTGAATGTGAATATTGTCACTGTATCATCCTCTCCTTCACTCCACTCCACTCCTTCTCTTTTTTCCAAGGTCACCGCAACTCGGTCTAATTCACTTTTCTTTGATGATAAAATCCAGTCCCAACTTTAGCCAAATGTCCGTCTCCCTCTGGAGTTGAGATTTATCTCAATTACTTCTCCACCAGTGTGTCTGCCAGCTTCTAAACATGAGTATCAGAGTGCCAGGTTCACCCAGGGAGACACGGTAAATCTTTTGATGTCTTGTGAGTATCCATTGGCTATATGGAGGGGCTGTAAATTCCCCTAACGCAGCACACAGCTTTATCCACAACAGCAGGAAATCCAGCCTCTGACAACGAGAATGCGGACTAATCTACTGCCTTTTCAATAAACACGGCGAAATACTCTTAAACAACACATAAACTGGTGTAAATCCGTTCACCAATGCCCAGCAATAACAGCAGTATTTCTTCGTTGTTGTGGTTTGTGTGTGGATGAATAAGCCAGCCTGGTTGAGATTTGTGTAAACATTGGACATGCAAATCACGAGTATGCTTGCTGAGGATGTCATAAAAGAAATAAAATAGTTAAGAGGACAAGTTTAGTACAGAAGTCAATGGATCCAAAGTAAGAAGAAAGACTAATACACTGGCACATAAGGAGAGGAGTGAAATCAGTATCGAGAGAGAGTTCTGACTGCCTCGGCACGTCCTTGTGCAGGATTTATGAGCGCTAAGATCAAGGACAGGTTTAGGGTAGAAGTGTAGGAGGAATGGATGAGAAAGCGAAAATAAAGTAGGAAGAGTCGGAGGATGGCGTTGCAGCAAGGAGGAAGGGCCGCTTTTCAGGCCTAAATAGGCTCAGACTCCACTGTGGGTTGAGACGTCCCTCCTGCATAATGCCAGGTGACAGGTGGAGAAATGGCAAGGCCAAGAGGAACAGAAGGAGGGATAAAAAATGGGCTGAACAGAGGAAAACAGAGCCCAGACATTACCGAGGGGTCAGAGTTCACTGATTTGATTAGCACTCGCAAGATACAGGGGCAAGCTAGCGCAACAAGCAAAGCAAAGGATGAGGAGGGGGAAGAAAGGGGGAAAAAAAGGAGAGGGAGCGAAATGAGAGCCAAAGAAGATCAAGTGGGGAAGGATGGGGAGCAGGGTGAAGCTGGAGAAGGAGAGGAAAGGTGTTGTTGGAGGGGTGGGAGGGTTGAGGCTGTGTGGGTGGTATAATCTGTCTGTGTCAGAGGGATGATGAAGGGGCCAGGAGGGAGAGCTCTGCAGTTCACCTTCTGGCCTCTGGAGGAAACACACTGACCCTGGCCCTCCCCTCCGCCCACCTCCCTTCTCCAGCGCCGCTCCACCTGCACGATTTATGACTCACGGGGTCGGTCCAGGGTTGCTCGGTCTGAGGACATTTGTGAATCTAGTTGTGGCGGCGCCGAGGAGCCATGTTTGTGTGTGAACAAAATCGCGTTGTAAAGACAGCTATTGTATGTCAAGGAGGATGAGACGTTAGTGCTACCTGGTGAAAAAGGGAGGCAGTGATTCCTATCCTGGGCTCAGAGAGTGAACACGGACGCATCCCCGCATAATCCAGTACGAGAAAAGCTTGAAGGGGGAAAGACTGACAGAACCAGAAAAAAAAATTAAGGGGAAAAAAACAAGATGACTGGATGAGGGAGGAGTAGCTGAAGCTCTGCTGCATACTGATGGGGTCACTCAATTGTCTGTTTTTTATCACGATATGCTTATGCATGGTCAGATCACTCGTTGAATCTCTTTGAGAAGTTTAATTCTTCAGGGATTTGCTGCAAAGGAAGGCGGCTAAATGGCTGAGGAAGCTCATTATGAAGGAACAAAGCAAAAACAGTCATTTGTAATAGTTACCTTGTAGTGTAGAAAAGTTTGAAATGCCTTTTCTGCTGTTTTCTGACATTTTAAAGTCGTACTAATCAATATTTTTATATATGCAATGTCTTAAGTGACTGTGTGTACTCGTAGTGATGAACCCATACATATATAATTATCACCTGACTCAGCAGTTACCCTGCTTGAAGAAGTGTTTTAGCATCTCTCATTTATCTTGTTTTGGTTTTATGACCTGCAGTTTTAATGTTTTGGTTTCACACACCGCTCTCATCAGTCTCATTTCTAGCTTCAGCAGGCAGCTGTTTGGAGCAAAAGCTCTGAAAACCCAATATATATTGCCTGTCTTACACTAAACGGCGCATAGACAAAATTGGCGATGAGCTAATGAATATAGTGGAGCACTTAGCTGCTAAAAAGTCAGATATTTCCCTCAAGAGTCGGTGGAAACCCAAAAAACAATGCTAAAATGACAATAAACACTGGATTTTCATTTACCAAGTGACTGGTATTATGATTTAAAATGTCTGCTGGATGTGCCATTAGGCAAACGTTTGCCAGCGTGTTTTCCATAAAAACGTCATACAGTGAAAATATATAATGCCACCAAGAGATCAAATAATCTAGTTAATGCAGTTTGAACCCTCTGACTGTATCACATTTTTGCTCACTGTGGGCTCATTTTTTACTGCAATATAAAGTCATCCACCTCTATGGAAACAGCACAAACATGGCTATAAGTAGACAAGACTCAAAATTGTCTTTTGAACAGGATAACAAAGGCAGAGTGCCATAAGTCATTAAAGCGGAAACATTTTAATGAAATTTCTTTAAAAATTTATCTTGCAAGAAATGGAAAAACCTGGAACCAACATGTTCAACATTTTAACAAGTGCCTACAGGTGTTACAAATACTGGAAAAATAAATGGTGACTTTACATACCATAGCTATTTTGGTACTTTATGTTTTTATTGGTTTCCTTACACAGCCTGCAGTTCAGCTGAAAAGTCCTTATATTTTTGTCATGTGACTATTGGTCGCAGCCGAGTCACGAATGAGATCTCGGTTTCACTACGAACCGCAAAACTTTTTGTTTTTTTACAGAATCTAGTTAATGCAAATGGTTTATTTTTTGGTGAAATCTTAAATGAAAGGTGTAAAAAAAGTCATTTTGATTAAATGTCACAATTATAAGCTTTGACTGGGATAGTGCTCCAGATGAAAAGGCACATCACAGATGAGTAATTCAGGGACAGCATGAAAGTTCAATATCCAATTGATTCCTTTGTGTTTTTTCTGTTTCTCCTTTGTGAATCAAATTTTATACGATAAAACACTTTTCAAGCCCACCAGCATGTTAGAGATAGAGTGAGTGGAAGACAAAAGAAGTAGATTAATTGTAACAGTAATCAACTGATGGATGGATCTGTACGTGAATCTGCTGACATATTTCTACCATGCCTCTGTGTATCATGCGTACAGTACATAGTGTGTCATATTTACACCATTTCCTTTTGTGATTGATTGTGACTTTGTTGACTTTAAGCACACTTATTCTCCGTAAAGTCATCTGAGGCATGATTGAGATAAAGCGACAAATATGTACCTCTGACATGAGTTAGTAGTAAGCCATAAATAAAGCCTATTTTGTAAATGACACATTGATGAGTCACATGTGCTGGAGATGGCAAGTAGGAATACTAAAATATGGCTTGTTGTCACAAATGCTAAGGGAAAGCAATCAAGGGGGAATTGGCGGCGTGCGGTACGAGAGGTGAGGGTTGAGTCGTGGAATATTATTGCCGAGGCGCTGAGTCAAAGGGCTATTCTCTGTATGGAGATGAGACAGGGATGAAGGTCGCTCCTCATCCATAACAGATGATTCATAGTCTGCCCTGACCTTTAATACCTGGACTTACCTCTCTACTGTTCTCTCTCTGCTCGCCGTCTACTGCAGAGCTGCACTGCAAGGAGAGTTCAAGTATATGCCGTTCGCAGCAGAAACACACAATTCGCAACGCTTGTGTCCATATGTGCCGTGCAAATACAGGCATTCACGTGCGTGTCTGAAGTGTGGATGCCCATTTATAATGCACATTTGTGCGAGCGTCAAATGTCAAAAGTTCACTGCGGCACCCTGCTCGCATCTAATGTGACAAATAACTCCTTCCTCCAGTTGCATTGTTCTAATCCCTTTAGTGGGCTCTGGAATGGAAATATAATTACATTTCTGTGGTGCAGTGCCTTTGATAAGACAGCCGCTTGCTGAGCTGAATGTCTAACTGAGTTGGATGCCTCTCCGAAGCCCTCTCCTCTCTGCACTTTACTTCTCTGCCTTACTTACTCCACTCCATCTCCTCTCTTCCTGTCTCTCTCTCTCTTTACATTTTCTCCTTTTCCCCTTTCGTTCTCTTACTCCCACTCGCTGTCTCTGTCATCTCCTAAAGCTCATTCTGCCTCTCTCTCATCCGCCCAGGTATTGCAGTGGATAAAAGAGGTGTTGTCTACTTCGTTGATGGCACCACCATTCAGAAGATTAATGAGAGGGGTTTGCTCTCCACTGTGATTGGCTCAAACGGACTGATGTCGACGCAGCCGCTAAGCTGTGATGCACGCATGGACATCAGCCAGGTAAGCTAATGATGCTGCAGAGTTAAAATGTCTAGTAGGAAAGCAGAAGCCACGTTTTGCTCTGAAATTTGTTCCTGCTGTGTCAATAGTCTGTCGAAAAATAAGTCTCCTGCAGGACTTCTGGGGCAGCTAATTAGTCAGTAAATCAAAGTGGCAGTCAATCACCAAGTGTTTGTTGTTCAGTTGCAGTCTGTGATTGTTTTGAATTTGAAACTCTTCAACAGAAACTCTGTGCGACACCTTAAGACCAAAGATAGCTGCTGCACAGGTTTGATCAGCCAGCCAGCCTTCAGATCACACTGCTAACTTATATCAGGCCTATTAGAGCAGATGATAAATTATAGATGAGCTACTGGCTCTATAGAGGGATCTCTGCCCACGCTTAAGGATGCAAGTGCCTGTGTATGTGTGTGTGAATATGCGTGTTCAGGCCGGATGAGCTCCCAGAGGTGCTATTATATGTCTTTAAAGGGGCCCGTGCTAACTTACAGTTCATCTGTTTGTTAGTCATAGGTCTGATTGCATCCAATCACATTCTTCCTCCATGTGTTTGTTCTTATAAACTGCAGTGACCTCAGTGTGCTGCCAGTATTAATGGAGACTTCTGCAGCTCTGATGAGACAAAAGTTATTGCAGAAATGTATGTTAAATGAATACTGTTGATAGCAAAGTTAAACTGATCTTTGGAGTTGCTTCACTTTTTGTGTTTAACCCTCTGAACACCAAGCAGTTTCTGAGTGTCTTTTTTTTTTGTTTCTATCTTATTTTTACTCTGCCAAGGAACGCACCAGAGTTATGTGACGTTCGGCATACGTGAATCCTTCCTTCCTTCTTTCCTTCCTTACTTCCTTGAATCTGTGCACAACATTACTCAAAAATGAAATAACAGATTTGGATGAAATTGTCAGGGAAGGTCAGAAATGACAAAAGGACCACCTCATTAGATTTTGGTAGTGACGCGGTTTATAGTCTTTATCCATGGATTTGTTAAGGATTTCCCATTGAGATAGCGGCACAGCGTCACTGTAACTATGACAACAAGTAAACACTACATCAGCTGCCTGCTGACAATCACATCATTGCGATCCTACTACAAATCCACCGCTGCTTATCCGAAATGATACAAGGAACAACTGATTAAATTGTGGGGGTGTTTCTAAGTCCCATCAGTTCCCGCCACCCGCTGCATATTTAGGTGATGCGATTCGGTATCTGTACATAATGTACACATGCATATCACACACCTGTGTTCAGCACAAGGTCAGGGAATGAACAGTCCTGGCGGAGTACTGCGCTCTCTGAGTGCTTTTCTTGTTGACTCACTGTAGGCCCATTTTTTACTGCGATGTAAAGTCCTTCACCTCTGTGAAAACAGCACAACCATGACAAGATCCAGAGAGAAGAATAACAAAGCTAATATTTTACAGAAATTGCCAAAGTTGGAATATACATATTGCCAAATGCCTACAGGTGTTACCATTATTGGAAACAAATCATGATATAGATCATTTACTATTTTCGTTTTAAATAGTTTCCATAGTTCTCTGCATTGTGCTCTGTGTAAACACAGCTGTCCCCGAATTTTAATTTTTTTGTAGCATCACTGTTGGTTGCAGTTGAGTGTTATTTTTTTGTTTTTGCAGAGTCTGGTTAAAGCACACTTATTTGGGGGCATTTTTTACATATTAGACGTAGAATAGTGTGATGCTTAACTGAATAATAATGAAATGTCACAACTTCAAACTTAGATTTAGTTCATTTTCCCAGTGGAACAGCCTGTCACAAATGAGTTGTTTTAGGGCAACAGGAAGAATGTTGTGATTCTTTTTGTTTTACAGTTTCTGTCTCTGGCAAATGGTGTAATTGTGGAGCTTTTCTAAGAGCAACATGTCCTTCACATCCACCAGCGGGTTTTAGAGTTCAGAAGGTTAAGGAAGTATAAACCACAGTGGTGTTGTAGCTGTACTATACTGATACAAGAGTTTTTTCCTGTCTTTTCACAGTAGCACAAAGCATCGGATGTCAGGTGTTAAATATTGTAACAATTTGTCCACATTCAAGGTAAATTCCCGCTTGGAAAGTAGCAAGCTGTGCTACCAGGCTTCCACTAAGAATGTGCAAACTCTGTAGTTTAGCTTCTTACACTAGAACTGATTCACACTGTCTCTTACTTTCTGTTAGTGCCACCTGCTGAGTCATCTGCAGCTCATGTATGCCTGCAGAGGGCAGCTCGCTACTGTTAATCTGTCTTTCTTTCAGGCCAAAATGTGCATCAGCTGGTAGCCCTGAGACCACAGGCGTCTGTACTTTATCCTGTAATCTGAACTGAAATGAACTTAGAAAACGAGATCTGTCATATGAAGTTATGCAGTATCACACAGATTTCTAAAATCGCAGATGTTCCTAATTAACAGCTAAGAACATCATCTCCCCAGCTGATTCAAAATATACCCAAGTACGGTACTTAAGCCTAATTTTGACAAACTAAGTTTATGCCAAGTGTGGTGCTCCCACTCTACCACAATTCAGAGACAGACACTGTACATTTCAGCCCATTACATTCATAAGACACATACAGTTTTTACTCCGCCAAGGAATGTGGTGGAGTTATGCGACAATCGGTGTTTGTCTGTGTGTTCATGTGTTTGTCTGTCTGTTCGTGTGTTTGTCTGTCTGTTCATGTGTTTGTCTGTCTGTTCATGTGTTTGTCTGTCTGTGCGCAATATTATTTAAAAACAGAATAACAGATTTGGATGAAATTGTCAGGGAAGGTCAGAAATGACACAAGGACCACCTGATTAGATTTTGGCAGTGATGCAGCTTATAGTCTGGATCCATGGATTTGTTAAAAATTTCTGTATCATTTCAAGATTTCGACACAGCGACACTGTAATTATAACAGCAAGTGAACACTACATCAGCTGCCTGCTGACGATCACGATTGCGATCCTGCTACAAATCAACCGCTGCGGACCATGAATTTTTTTAAGATTTCATCTGTAGGAAATCATACGACTGAGCAGCCTTGGCGGAGTATTGCACTCTCTGAATGCTTTTCTTGTTAGTTATGTTTTTTATGTTTAAATTTCCAACTTCTGACTTAATTCATCTGTCATTTTAGTATAACACGGACAGAGATAATTGGAGTATTAATCATAACATTAAGACCACCTGTATGATATTGTGTAGGTCCCTTTTGTGCCGGCAAAAACAGCTCTGGGTTTGAAAATGGGACCTCCGAGAGTTTGACAATGGAATGTTGGCAGTAGAGCTGCTGGTTTCTATGGTTTACAGGGTTGAGGTTTGTTTTGTCCTGGAAATGCCGGATCAGACTGACATTGTGGGAGATCTGAGGGCCGAATCAATGTCTTGGGCTCTTGGTTGTGTTCCTCGAGCTGTCATTTTAGTGTGAGTGCATTATCCTGTCAGGGGTAGGGATGTGCTTGGTGCTCAGTTGGTGGTTCATGTCAAAGTAAAATCCACACAAATACCTGCACCCAAGACTTCCCAGCAGAACACTGCATTGTAACATTAGAAATGTCTTTCACTTCACCTGTCAGTGGCTGATCGGTTTATTTTGGAAAGCTTAAGAATATTTTGGTATTTTTGCACTCAAGTAAGATTCTGAATGCATGACTCTGACTATTTCTGCCTCCACTGCTGTCCTCCTACACAGACATTGCACTTCTCAAACCACCAGTAAGTGTACAGGAGTGCTATGGCTGCAAAAACAAAAAGAGAATTACAAGTGGTAATGAGACTTTTTATTAAGTAAGCACACAAGTCATGAATTATATACTCATTAATAAATATGGCAATTAATTTTGATTTCAGTTTGACTTTTAATTCCGCCAACCCAGTTCTGCGTGGAGGTAAACTTAACTTCTAGAAGTGATTGTCTGTCATCACCACAAAGTTCAATATCATGAGCGGGAGGGATTTGATGCATGTCCTCTTTGGCGAGGGACACGATGAGCCCCGCTTGATGAATCTCTCTACCTCTTAAAATGGGGTTTCGGAGTGAACCCTCTTCTCTCTCTCATTTGACAGAGCCTATAATTGGACATGTCAGTGGCAATTTACCATGATCCATTTATTTACCAATCCATCCTCGGAGTCATCAATCACCTGATCCCTCAGATGCACTGCCTCGTCTCCATAGCAGACGCAGCTCGCTGTTTGTGTCTTTGTGAAAGATGGACGCTGACGTGGGTGGCTCGTGCGCTAGTGCAGGTTTGTCTGGCTTTGACCCCCACAGTGTTAGCGGACAGGGTGTGCTATTTGAGCAGGCAGCGATCATGATTATTGGATGACATTTGGAATAATGCCGAAGCGAGCCGGCTGTGAGTCTTGAATAAACACAGGGAAGGCTCCCTGCCCGCCGCTGACCTTTGCATGAGCAGGGAGGGTCAGGAGGCCTAATACTATGTTATTAAGGAGATATTATTTGTATCACCTGGAACTGACACTTGTGGGCAATCACCGCCTAGGCTATCTTTGCTCTTTCGGTCTCACTTTTGATAGAAATACAGTAACTACATGCATAGTGTTTCCTCCTACAGGTGCGCCTGGAGTGGCCTACAGATCTGGCCATCAACCCCCTGGACAACTCCCTCTACATCCTGGACAACAACATAGTCCTGCAGGTAGAGAAACTGCCCTAAATACATGCACACACAAGGAATTCCTAAGCCAGTTTATTATTCTTACTTTTCTGGCACCATACAGTGAAAGAAACGAGTGATAAGGTATTTCTCACAAATTGCAGTGCTGTCACTTTAGGTGCGTTTAGAGTGAGTGAGGCTGCTAACATAAAAGAAAGCAAAAGGAGCACCTTGTTAAAAAAAAAACACGTTATCACAGCTCTCTGCAGGAGTTGTTTTTAAGAAAATGTCACTCAAAGTATTCTCCAAAATTAATGAATGGCCCGTTTGAGCATCTTGTAAAAATTTAATGAGTCAGTAGATGAGGCAGGATGTTTGAAGCACCGGATCACCTCCAGCTTTTGTTGTTCTCAGAGGCTGATTCTGTTGAACTGATGTAACTGCTGACATTCTGCCTTTTCTTTTGCATAGATAGTAAATGACAGTGTGTTTCTTCAGGTGTCCGAGAGCCTTCAGGTGCGTATTGTGGCAGGACGTCCCATCCACTGCCAGGTTCCGGGTATTGATCATCACCTGGTGAGCCGGGCAGCGGTGCGAGCCACCCTTGAGGCTGCTAAGGCCATCGCCGTGTCCCATCTGGGAACACTGTTCATCGCTGAGACTGATGAGAGGCGAATCAACCGCATCCAACAGGTCACTAAACATATCACAGATCTGATTGAGGTTTGGAGGGGGGCAGCATGAAAATCATTCATTGATGTGTTAGCCAAGTCATTTATTATTTACTAGTGCTGAAGTTACAACAGATTTTCTTATGCAGAGTGTTACTATATTGCTCTGTGCTACTAGTTGAGTCCTGTCTTGCAGAAGTTGTGTTCTTATTCAACTAAACTGCATTCTCACTTACATTTAAACCTTTTCTCCAAGATTACATTTGTTTGTAATGTCGCACAAGGAAGTCAACATATCTTTGCCATTTTTATTGTATTGGTTTCCAACTCTTGCACCTTTTTAGCCAACCAATGTTGAATTATATTTGGTGGGATGCATCTCATGGAGGAGAAGCTTCAAACATGTAAAAATCGATATTTCCTAACCTACTGATTCTGATCCAAACATCCATCCATGATCTCTACATCGCTTAATCCTCATTAGGGTCACAGGGGGGCAGGGCTGAAGTCTATCCCAGTTGACTTAGGGCAAAGGCAGGGGACACCCTGGACAGGTCACCAATCTATCACGGGGCTACATATAGAGAGAGACATATAGAGACCAATTCACCGGATCATGTTTTCGGACTGCACAGGGAGAACATGCAAACTCCATGCAGAAAGATCTCGGGAAGGCCGGGACGCAAACCGAGCATCTTCTAGCTGCAAGATGAAACTGCTGACCACTGAGTCCCGTGCAGCCAAACAGCGAGTCACAAATGAAAATAAACCACAAGTAGTGGATAGTTTGGACTCAAAGATTTCTCAGAGAAGAGAAATTATCAAGATGTCTCATTTTATCGACAAAAGATCTGAGTTAGTTGCTTCTGCAGAGATTAGTACCTGAATTTCTTACTGCACACGTAGATTTTTATAATTCTGGCAAAGTCTCACTCTGTCTCCAAAGTCCTACCTCCTAGGGTTTCTCTGCCATTCAGGATCTTCAGCTGTAATTACTGATCGACTAGGCAGTACAGTAGATGATGGGGTGCCAATTACTATTTGTGTTGGAAGCCGTGGGTTTCAGGGACTTTCAGGTTTTTCTTGAGGCCCCACAGCTGGTGTTTTTCTTATTTTTCCTTGGCAAAAAGGAAAAGACACTTGGATACGTGTCCACACCGACAAAAACCAAAGTCTTGTGGGTGGGTGAAAGTTCTGTGCTGGACTGATGCCACCACCACCCTTTCATCCTCCTGGACTGTGGTGGACCCCTGACCTTTACCAACAGCTCCTACCTGCACCCACCAACATTCTGACCCTTCATGCCTACACAGTGTCGAGTTCCATTGATTTTGTGGCCCATTCTTTTAGAAAAAGACACATTATTTTACTGTGCAGCATTAATAAATAAATGTGTATTTTTCTGACAAAGCGAAATTATAATGACAGTCATAATAATTAGTTATTCTTGGGCAGTAAGTATATCCTTGTTTAGTATGTGCAGGAGGAAGTTTTTTATCTTTGAAGGACAGCTTACTCAGGAGAACGGAGCAGGTGTCGCCTCAACCCAGAAGTGACAGATTTATGCCTCCTGTATATCAATGATTTGCATAATTGTTGCAACAAACTCTAGTTTTCTACCATCTTATTCAGTAGCAACTGAGAATTTGTCCAAATGTCAAACCTGCTTTGCTTTTGTATTCTTAAAACCTGCTCTAATCTTATTTTCTTCTTCATGTGTTGACTGCATCCTTCTGGTAGAGATGAATCCCAGGATCCGGAGTGTATTTTTTGATCGCGCATAATCCGCCTGCAGCAAAGTTAAAACCACTGGTTCCCGCAAGATTTGTGTTGGATCCCAATCCCAATGCAGCTCTTTGATTGAAGAACATTTTCTACTACATGATACTGATATCTTATCAGGAGGAAATATGTTTCTGTCAAAACATAATTGAGAATTCAGTTTAGTTCTATACAAACATAGTTTTGTAGAGACAAGGTTGCTACTATCCAGTGTACTTTAAACTGCACCTTATTGTATTCTGCTACTAAATCCAAAATTTGTGCCTCCTGCTAAATTCAGTACAGATGTCCAAAAGCCTCAGTGAATGATCACAAGGCAGGGGCCCGTGTAGGAATGGGTTTTGTATCTCGTGCAAACAATGACAACAGGAAAAAACAGCTCAGCTGGAGTTGACACCAGCGATCCGTCTGCCCCGGTGACACTAATTCACCATCACACTTGTTGCATGACAAGCCCTGCTGTGGTCATGTTCTTTGCAAAACAGATGCTGAGCAGCAAGGCAGCGTTCACATTCTGTTTCTTAGACTTGAACTTACAAAACCCTGACGCATGCAAAAAATAAACCAAAAATGTGTTTTCATTGTAGAAGGAAAAAAAAAGTTTCGGCCATTAGCTCCATTAGCTAGCAGCATGCCATCAGAGGACTGCAGCATTTTGACTCCAACATCACAAAGATACTGTCTGCTGGACTCAATCAATAGTCCCTTTGTGGTCTGCTGCACCATGCTGGGTCCATGTGGAGGCAGACAGGAACATAAAATGTCTCAGATGCCTTTTTGATGGGGACCAGCCAGTCATATTGAATAGGGCAAATGCCTACGCTTTTACGCTATTTGTCACACTTATCTTATGTTGGGCTTTTCTAGGACCGTATTTATCAAGCGTCTCAGGGATCATTCAGACAGAAAGTCAAACTAGAACTAAAGAAAAAAATCCGCCTGTCAAGATTTCTGAAGGTTCCTACAGTCAATCAGCAACAGGTACAGCTTTGAGAGAGAATGACACTGTTTCATGACACTGAACCGTGAAATAGAATTAATGATGTGCTTTGAGATATATTCTTATAATGTGTTGAGATTTTTCTCCGCAGTTTCCGATGTGCAATCAGCATGTTCAAAAACCAGTCAGGCTGAAGCACTGTGATGTAGAAGACACTATGTAAAGTACAGAACATTCGCAAGACAAACTAGATGCACAAAGGTACATCTGACAATATATTTTAAACAGCTAAGAAACGACACACAAATTAGGTGTTACATCTCATCTTAAATTGCAGACACCTGCTGCATCTTGTACTGTTTAACCAGCAAGTCTATTTTTTTCTGTATAACAAGCACGATTAAATGTGAACGTGCTCTGGCTGGAATACATATTCAGATGATCCGTTGGCATTGCCTGGGGTGTGTTGTCATGAACCAGACACATCTGTCCATCACATGAACACCCAGAACATTTGGCCGGAACATCAAGGACAACACTTGCGCAACCAATACGTGTTGAAATTTTATTTTAATCCTGTGCAGCGCCAGTGAATTTATTGAATATGCAAATTATTGCTTTGAGGTACATTAAAATTACAATCATTACATCCCAAATTAGGTCCGTTGTGGCCGTGTTTGTTTGTTTTCAATTAGGGGTAAGGGGTAGAACTTGTTTTCTGTGCAGCGGGTGTAGTTTGGAAGATGGAGCATTTATCGCATTGTGAAGAACTTTGTCATCATTTTAGATTAAAGGTCTACGCTTTCTATTTTTTCGCCACCTCTGGTAGTGAGTGTGTGCCTTTTTTTTTTCCTGCCACTGTCCCCCATGCTGAGGACACAAAACTGATTAGGACAGCTCTGCAGCAGAATCCTGGAGGACATACGAGCATTTTCCTGGGTCAAGGTGATGAAACGCTTTTACTCCAAAACCTAAAATTAGGACTTTATGTGGAGACTTTTTCCACTTGGAGACGCTTGATGAATACAGATTTTTGAGAAATACTTGAACGTTTTGGGGGAATGCGCTTTTTCACTTTCCTAGTGGAGTTAGATGAGAAGATCGATGGTACTTTCTTGTGTGTAAATTAAGTATGAAGCTACAGCCAGCAGCTGGTTAGTTTAGCGGAAAGACTGGAATCAGGGGGGAAAACAGCTAACCTGGCTCCGTCCAAAGGTTACCAGCAGCATTAAATCTTCACCTTGTTTTGACTTGCAGACAAACAGAAAACATGTCCCGTATCAATTATTGAGCTCTAGAGGTACAGTATAGAAACACAAGTGTTCAGACTTCTCCTCTAAGTCAGGGAATGAAAACAAATAAATAGTAATGGAGAACAGCTTTACAACAACACACCTCAAATGAACTTCCCCCGAGGGATAATACGGTTTATATAAAATCTAAATCAAACGTACTATCTTTCCAAATTAACCTCCAGCAATGCGTGCACCTCTTGGGCCTGTTAAGAGGCATCATCCTCCCAAGATTAATCAAAATCAAGCTGTCGGTGTAGCAGTTTTCACCTTCATGTCCCCATCAGGACAGTCAGTTTAATTTGTTTGGAGAGCGAGATTTGTCAGTCAGTCAACAAAACCACATTTAGGTTTAAGTTTATTTTTGAAAAAAGCACCAGAGATATCATCTGAGATATTTTCACTTGATGTAGCAAAAAAATATGTCATTTTCCTTTTATTTTAATCTCATTAATCTGCGTTTCCAGCACAGCGTTTTATGAAATGCCACCATTATCTTGTTTGTTGGAGAGATGACACATAACAAAGGCTTTATCTTCTGTTCAACAATGATCCCCTGCAGCAGTTTGTGACGTGCCGCTTTTTCAAAACTCCACAGGTGTCGACCAACGGGGAGATATCGGTTATCTCTGGAGCCCCCACGGACTGCGATTGTAAGATAGACCCCAACTGCGACTGCTTCTCCGGTGGGTCATCAGAGATACATACACACAATTGTTGTGAAAGTGCAGTATTAAGTAACATAGTAGAGTATGCATCAGAAACACATATCATACTTGGCCAGAAGTATATTCTAAGGAAACACAAAACTGGATCATTTTCAAGCTTACATGACAGTCAGTGTGTCTTAGTATTGAGTGAGTAAATCTTGCTGACTGTGTCCCTGCTGGCCAATCATTTTATTAGCATCAGACTTGAGAACATTCTTGTCAGTCTCCTGCACTGTTTCCTCCTCTACTTTCAGCCTGTTGAAATTTATGAAGTCAGACTGACTCTTAATGTCTAAGAAGTCCTGCTTTGACTCTCCTTGAAAAAATAATAAAAATTATGATAATGACATTTATGGAAATCATGAAAATATAAAGGAAAGAAAAGGCTATCTTTAAAGCCACAATGGAGCGGTAAGTGCATGTAATTTGGAAAGGGTGTGTGTGTGTGTGTGTGGATGTATTTGTATTCATATCAAGGCCCCTGCTTTGCAGAAACCTCCAGCTAAATTTCAGTGGAAACCAGCTCACGAAAAACATTTCAAATCCATTCAAATTACAGCTGGTGGAAGAAAAAGCTCCCTTCTAGCCGCTGAACGTTTTAACGGCTTGGTGTATCATGGAAGGGCACCTGAAATGTAATAAAAGCAAGAAGGAAAGGACCAAACAAATAAGCAGATGTTCCTTTGACTGTTAGGCCATGCTTTTATTGTAAGTGTCAGAGGATGTGATTTTATCATTTAATTCTGCTCATAAAAATCAGTCTCTTTTCTATTCAAAATGGAGGGAAGTGTCTCTCCCATGCCACAAGCCAATGGGCTGTAACCATCCCTATTTCTTGGGTTGTACTTTGCATATTTTCAATCATGTCTTGCTGTTAACAGATGATTACTCTCTTCAGAGGCTTTCCGTTTCCATCCCTCCACCGTAAACACTCACACAGTGTCTTTGAACATGCACACATGTGTGAGCACACAGCCGCATATACAAATGGACATGAACACACAAACACACACACACACACAAAAACATACAAGCGTTATGTGCATGCTGTCAGGAGATAAACTGCCACCCTGCTGTCTGTACAGACCCATCAGAGGCCCCGGGCCTACTGCTGACAGCATCTAAAGGGCTTCACCCAGCTGTTATCCCGCTGCGCTACCAAAGACATCTGGATGCATTCAGTCACCTACCACCACCGTCTGATAAGGCGGAGGTCACTATCAAGGTGGTCATATCCACTCCTTTAGGAAGCTCCCAACAAGTCCGAGTCCTGAGCCAAACTGATAACTGTTTAAGCGGCACCATGGGGGCGTCATATTTTGCAAACCTTGTGTGTGACAGTTGCGATTTCTGTCTCATGCCAAAGAATGATTTTCATTTCTCGGTGTGCGTTCAGAGCTGCTTTTTGTTATGCTATTTTGTTGATAACAAGTTTGTGCAAGCCGAAGTAATGCGCTTTTGTTTTCCTTATCAGGAGACGGAGGCTATGCTCGTGACGCTCGCCTCAAGGCCCCCTCCTCTCTGGCCGTGGCCCCCAACGGCACCCTCTATATTGCTGATCTGGGCAACATCCGGATCAGAGCCGTCAGCCCCAACCAGCCTCAGCCCAGCCCAGCCGGACTGGTGGAGATCAGCTCCCCACTGGACCAGGAGCTTTATCTCTTCAACCAGGTACACAATGCCTACGCTCTGTCTTTCAAACATGCACAATTAGTATATAAATAATTGAAATATCTTGAAACCACAGCAGTACGTCTCCGTTAAGGTCAGAATAAGGACAAGGCATCCATGTGTCAATCCCATTCCTGTTCTAGTACACATACATTTATATTAACTTCACGTAATGTTACACTTTTTTACAGTTTCAACTGAGTCAACTCATACCTGAAGTCTTTCCTAACCCTCAAACATGACTAAATTATGTAGTTTTGACCCACACAAACTAGTTGTTACACAGAGAGTTGTTTATTTTTTTTTTTTTTTTTTACACCCACTGACTACCTGTTGGAACTTGCTGGGAAGCAAACTACCTACTACCCTGATAAAAAAAATTACACACAAATAATATTCTTCAAAATGTTATAGTAAAAATGTTGAATGATCAAATATCATTGCCTAGGATTGCATAACCTGATAATTAATCACACATGTTAAGCTGCAATTGTACCTGAAACACAGACTATATCTTCATATATCTGTATAGAAAGAAAACCAAGTAAACTGACATTTACAAAAACACGAATAGTTAAGGTTTATATTCTTCTGCCTCTCTGATTTTTTTGTATTTTGAAGTTATGTAACTTCTTGTGATGCAACAATAAAGTTTTGAAATGGTGTTTTTGAAATATTTGAATTCCATTCAATATGCTTTATTGGCATTGGTTGATAATATTGCAGAAGCATCAAAATGTGGTATAATTCCTCCCAAAACAGAAAAATACAATATATTAAGTGGAAAAAAAGAAGCTGATTATTGTGACGTAGCTTCTTCTTAATTTCATTAAATATTTCTCTTTTCTATCATTGTATTTGTCAAGTTCTCAACCACAAACTCTTTCCTTTGTTGGAAGCCGCAACTTATTATGTTGTCCTTTTTCTACTGCTGCAGTCACTGTGTCTGTTTACTGGTCAGGACCGTGGTTTGTTTTGCATCTGTGACTAAACCACACGTCTGAGACTAATAGTTACTAAGACCGCAGAGGGCCTTTGCACACTAAACTAGATTTACTGAAAGCCGCTGCAGCTCGATCTGGAACACTGTCTCTTTCTTCTTTCACGTGACAGAATGGCTCCCACATGTACACCAAACACCTGATCACCGGCCACTACCTGTACAACTTCTCTTACGGCACCGACGGCCAGCTGTCCGGCCTGATGTGTCGCGACGGCCGGGGGATCCAGGTGAGGAGGGACGCTCACGGAGTGCCGCTGTGGCTGGCGCTACCTGGTGGACAGGTGTACTGGCTGTCCCTTAGCAACAGCGGAACGCTAAGGAAGGTGTCAGCCCAAGGCCATGACATCGCCCACATCACTTACCATGGCAACACAGGTCTCCTAGCAACCAAAAGTGATGAGAACAGTTGGACCACTGTTTATGAGTAAGTTTTTTGAGCTCTCATTTTTCTTTTTTCTGGCCTTTCTTTCCCCCTCCATTCTCTGTTTTATTTATGCTTTTGTTGCCTGACTGTGAATGTTTGTGTGGTTATCGCATTGCATGAACGTGGCTGTGTGTTAATGTGACAGAGTCTACGTCAGCGGTGTGAGATGTGAGTGCCATCTGGTGGTAACTTCTGCAGCACCAACGTTGCAGAAAGCTGCAGGGACGCTTTCTTTTTCCTTCCTTTTTTTTTCTATCTTTCTAGTCTTTGCTTAAGTGACTGATTAGCTGAAGGACGTCCCTGCAACACTTTAAATCACATACATGTTTTATATTGCACATATAGTACACACACTAAAAACACATCTGTCTGAATTATTCACCACTGCCAACCCGGTCTCTGTCTCAAATTCCACAGCTGGATAATTACACATATAAATCATGGTTGACACTTACTCTGTGCCAGTGTTGGTGTATGGAGGTGGGGGGAACAGAGGGCTAGTGGGAATGCATATGTGTGTTTTTGTGTGTGTTTGAATAGGGCTGTGTGCATTTGTCCGCGGGCGACAGTTATCTGTGTGTGTGTTTGTTCTCGCACATCATCATCTTTCTGTTTATTCTCCAAGGTACAATGGCGAGGGTCGGGTGACCAACATCACCTTACCCACGGGTGAGGTGAGCGGTTTCCACGGCAACCTGGAGCGCTGGTCCAGAGTAGAGGTCGAGGCATCCAACCGTGAGAACTTTGTCACCAGCACCAACTTGTCTGCCAGCGACACCATCTACACATTCAGACAAGGTACAACGTCACTCACGGCGAGTTGTGTGTTGTATTTTCGTTTTAATATTACTCACCGTTCATTTGGAACGTTGGTAAACTGCAGGACATACACAGAGCCAAGTATGGGGGCACAAACGTATTACCATCGTGTACTTACTGGCTGACGCGCAGGAAGGATCACAGCAACATCGGCACACATCTGCCTCCATCTAGTTCACCACAAGCCGACCACGAGGCCATTTATGACTCATCTGGGGGGCTCTAAACCATAGACGATATACACAGATGTATAAGCAGGGCCAGAGCGTTAGGTTATAGTGATGCTTAAACATTTATGACTGTCAAACTGCAATAACGTGGCTGTTATTCTCCTCAGGTCACATGCTGCGACCTGTGTTTTCTCTCATTCGCCTTCTTCCTCCGCCACACTGGATGTATACGCTGGAGATTCGCAGCTTTGAAACAGGATTTATCCCATTTTCTATAAATAATTCACGCATGGATTTGATATGACCTCTTTACATAACTAGACTAATGGACAGTAAAAACCAAAAAAAAAAGTGAGATATATTTATTTATTTATTCAGAAAGAAAGAAAAAAAAAGGAGACAGATCCAACTGACTTGTGAAACGTCTTAACGACTGCGGGGGGAAAGAAAAAAAAATGGAAAAGACAGCAGAGATGAGAAGAGGAGAAAATGAGAGTGGAGTAGAGAAGCCACTCATGGGAGCAGTTTCTTCCATGTCATCCCTTTAATTGCTTTAGCAGTTGTCACAATGACAGGACTGCAGGGAGGGAAAAGCTGCTCCAACACACACAGAATGCACTCGGACTCGTGCGCGCTCGCCGCCACGTGCACGGCGCTACAGTGTGACAGAGCTGCCAGGGAAAAACTTGAAATGACCCCCCTCCTGTTTTAGAGTGGCCCTGTACTTCCACCACCCAAAAATTCACTGCATCTCTGCCTGCCTCTGAGGCAACAATAACCATATGTACAGAAAAGAGGTTTCAGAGCAGCGGAAGGGAAGAGAGTTACTATCCACTTTATTAGCTGCATTAAGTTTTATGATTAAAATATAGTTTTACGATTATTTTTCCCTTTTTTTTATTAATTGTGTTTTACAAAGACAGAGCGATATATCGACAAGTGCGGATTCTGTATGAAATATTACTCAGAGCACGATAGAAATGAAAGAAACAGCTTGTGAGAAACCTTTTGCAATGTGTGAAAAACTGTCATGGCCAAGCACCCCTCCCTTAACCACCTTCTCTGTCTCAGTCTCTTCCTCTCATTATCTGTCCATCTCTTCCTCCCATGGTCTCTTTTTAAATAGATTAGGTTTTCTAAAGATATACTAGCTGCTCCAGTACAGCCGCTAATGTTGCACTTGCAGTGATTTATGCAATTAATTGAAACAAAACACACACAAAGAGCCAGACACTGCATTTATGCAGTCTGCTGCTGTATCTCACTGAATTTTTTTTCCTCAAGGCTGCTTTTTGAGAGACGGTGACTGATGTTTCTCACCTTTTTTTTCCATCTGTTGCTGCATATTTGCATCTGTGGTTTTGTGCGGCTGTGTGTTTGTGTGCGGCCCACCTGTGACAAACTGTCGACCCCTACAACTCCCCCATCACCAGACCACGCTCAGAGCTCGTACAGAGTCAGCGCCGACGGCTCGTTCTTCGTGACGCTGGCGAGCGGGATGGAGCTGTCGCTGAGCACCGAGCCCCTCATCCCGGGAGGCGTCGGGGGAGGAGTCAGCCCCACGGCCAGCCGCTGTAACATCAGCCTGCCCGGAGACCACGCTCCCAGTCTCATAGAGTGGAGGCAGAGGAAGGAGCAGAGCAAGACCAACTACAGCACCTACGAACGCAGGCTCAGGGTAAAACTCTCCTGTGATAATTCAGGAAAGCCCCATCTTTTAAGAGTCAGTGCTTACACAGTGACACTAACTTCCCATCCCCAGCCAAATGTGTGAATAGATCAAATAGCCACCTCAACCACATGAGTTGTGCAATCTGACCTTTATGCAACTGGGAAAAAAAATGTCAGTGCTTGGAAGTAGTGTTACACAACATGATGGATGTTTTTGAGTGATTGATGACGTCACTGGGAGATGGCTGATAGGTCAAATGACTCGCACCCTGCTCTCTGTACTTTTCACAAACAACATGCTGTGACACCTTCTTCCCTTCTGCCTTGGCACAGAAAGTACAAACAGAATATTCATAAGAAAAGGACATTTTATCTGATGTGCACTAATTAATTAGCAGTCCCCAGGACTCGGTTCTCCACTTGTTCACAAGGCAATTTATTGTTATTATGCAGGCCCGGTTTGCTCTAAATGTCACAATTAATTTATCTAAACTAATGAAATCTGGGCTTCTCTCAGACATGCCACTTCATTTATATTTGCCCGCAGCTTCATTCAGAATTTATGATGATTATGAAGCAGTAAAATTAAAAAGGTTTTATTTTGTTCTCCTCTATCTGGCTGACATTTTGCTGATTTTCTTTTCAGGCACATAACAGGAACCTGCTGTCTATAGACTTTGACCAGAGCACCAGAGTTGGGAAGATCTACGACGACCACAGAAAGTTCACCCTCCATATCCAGTACGACCCGCTGGGCCGGCCCGTCGTGTGGTCGCCCAGCAGCAAATACACAGAAGTAAACATCAGCTACTCTGGCGGAGGCCTGCTGTCGTCCATCCACAGGGGAGAATGGGCCGAACGGCTGGAGTACGAAAACGACAGGGTGGTGTCCAGAGCCTGGGTTAATGGCAAGATCTGGAGCTACACATACGCAGACAAAGTAAGAAAAACTTGAGACGTGAGAGGGTTTCAGTGTCTGATGCTGAGATTTGTTTGTCGGCTTCAGCGCTGTTTATTTTTGTCTCTGCTGCTTGCAGAAATCTAACGTATTCGCTCTACCTTTGTTTCCTGCTTTAGGGGTTATTGCAGTGGTCTGAAACCAAAACTCAGACTAGAAGCATGAAAAGCACTTCTGTTGTGAGAAATGAAAGCAACAAAGTGAAAGCAAAATAAAAAATCATTTACAATGCTGCATTACCAGGCTTGTTTTTAATGTGTTTTCCTCTATTTGACACAGTTTCCATTCATTTTACCGAATTATGAACATCTGTTTGAAGAGGGAAACATATATACATCTGCATGACTAGGAATAATAGTGCTGTGAGAGCAGTGAAATCAGACAGTGTGTTCAGGGTGATGGATTGTGTAACTGAGGCAAGCTTCAAAGCTTCATAACTTGATTTTCACAGAGTGCTTTAAAAGAAATAGCAGTTTCCTCGAAGTGGGTTTACCGTAAACACTCATCTTGCTTTGACAAATGGTTACGAGTAATGTACAGTGCCTGTAATTTTTAGTTTAAAAAAATGTGAAGTGTGACAAAGTTGAAAGCTACCAGAAGGTGTAATTTCCGTCTTTGAAATTAACTGAAATATTTAATGAAATGAGACTCAGCCTGGAATATATTTAGTGTCAAGGTTTGGTCTAAGACAAAATTAGAGTGTAAATGAGCTTATCTTACAGAACCATCGAGGAATTAATAACAGCTGCATGTAATATTAACACATTCACACCTCACCTTACAGCTAAATAGAACACCATTTTACCGAAACATTTCAAATAGCTACAGGATGGCTAATTTTTAAAGCTTGTCAGAAAAGGGAAAGAAACTGCAGTCAACGAAATAGTTGCTGTCTGAAAAGAAACCCAGAGCTCCAAATGGATTTTTAAAAAAATGTTTCTTTATTGATATGTATGTTTAAGAATTAAAAGAGCTTTAAATGAGTAGAGGAAATGAAACTCAAATCAAGGTCACTTCTGAAGACCAGACATTTCAATGATACAATCTGTTGGATAATTAAATGAATAAATAAACCAGACATAGACTGGGTTGAAAAAAACAAGACACCAATGAGCTACAGGATTGTAACTGTCTGTGCATCTGTCTGTGTTCTTACAGTCCATTATGCTGCTGCTACATAGCCAGCGGCGCTACGTCTTTGAATACGACCAAACGGACCGTCTGGTCGCCGTGACGATGCCCAGCATGGTGAAGCACGTCCTGCAGTCGCTACTGTCCATCGGCTACTACAGAAATATATACACTCCACCTGACAGCCAGGCCTCCTTCATGCAGGACTACACCCTGGGCGGGCGCCTGATGAGGACTCAGTACTTGGGAACCGGGCGTAGTGTCATCTACAGGTACAGCAGTGCAGAAAACGTGACCGTTTGATTCTAATGAAACTGAGGCATTATGCATCTTGCACTCTTGTATAAATACATAGCACTGATTGGCTTGATTAAAGCGCCATAATTAAAGGCTAATCTTAAAATTTTAAAAGCGCTATTACAACAAGCCTAGCTGGCTCTGAACGTGCTGCACACACCCAGCTGTCCTTACAAATTACACCGATCGGACTAATGGGGGAGATGATTAAAGGTCAAATTTTTTATCATCATACGATGTCAGACACCACTGATCTGATTTTGATGAAAGTTGGAGGACTGATTCAGGCGGTGTTCTGGCATTTGACATTTTTAATACTCATTGGCTCGATGAGGATGCTATAATAAATGGTCCCATTTTCCAGATTTGAAAGGCCATAACTGCTTCAACACCTGGTCTGATTTTGATGAAATATTAAAGGACGATGCAACTTGGTCGTTAGTGGCCCAAGGGATCTTTGTATTATTCATGTGGTGTAGCGTGTTTACTTGCATTGAAGATCAAATGTATTCCACTGTACTCAAAGGCTATACATATTTTTCATCTATTCTGTGAATTGTAATTTTTTTTCATTTGACTCCTTTTGTGTGTTTTCTTTGAAGGTATACATCAGCGGCGCGGCTCTCCGAGGTGGTTTATGACTCCACCCTGGTGACCTTCACTTACGACGAGGCTTCTGGCACCGTCAAGACCATTCATCTCACCCATAACGGCTTCATAAGCTCCATTCGATACAGGCAGACAGGTGCATATACATATGGACTCACAGCAAAGATGAGCTAAACAGCCGGCAGCCACAGATTTTAAATATTTACAACGTGCACAGTCATCTTAACCCTCAGACCCCTGAGCATTTTCTGGGTAGGTTTTTTTTTTGCCCCGTCACATTTTGAGTCACTGTGGGCTCAGTTTCCACTACAATATAAAGTCCAGCACTTCTATGGGAACAGAACAACCACGGCTAGAAGGAGAGAAAACTCTAAAATGTTTTTGTGCAGGATAACAAGGATATCGTGGTAATCTAATGCAAGGGGAAAAAAATTAAATAGATTTTTTTCTTATTATGTATCTCACAAAAATGTTTAAATATGGAATAAGTATGTGCCTATCAATGTTACCAGTACTGGAAAAAATGGTAACTCTACATACTATAGATATTTTAATACTGATATTTTTAATATATTTGCCTACTTGTCCTCCTCTCTGCTCTGCCTAGATGCAGCCTGCAGTTCATCCCAGTTCAGCAAAAAAATACTCCCAGAATTTTTGCCAAGTGTAGCCAAGTCGCTCATGGCTCATTGAGTTGTGACAAGAATAAAGAATTTTTTGTTTTTTGGAGAATCTGGTTAGAGCAAGTGGTATGTTTTCAAATGAGAAATGATGATTTATCACAATTTTAAGCTTAGATTTGATTGATTTTCTCAGTTTAACTGTTTTTTTCCGCATAGGATTACTTCAAATAAATCCAACGAAGGAAAGAAAAGAAAATCCAACAATTATTTGTCTTTTTACAGTTTCTTGCTCAAAAATCTGGTGTCATTTTGGCAACATTTTAAAGATAACATGCTGGCAGATTTTCAGGAGTTTAGAATGAATCATTTCAAAGGCTCAGTCTGATCACTAATGGTCTTATGATTAAAAATCAGAACACCTTTATTGTAATAGGAATGCACTTCAAGTCAGATTTCAGGAGCTGTCTCAAACTGTGTAGTCTGACTTTGAGTCAGACATGCGCTATTTCATCTGAGACCGATGCAGACACAGTTAGAAGTGTGAATAGGGCTGAGCATGTTCGAGTGGAAGAGACTGTGGTCTACCACAGCTCTGAATACACGACCACCCACTGGGCTCTGAGCCATGCTCTCTCTTCCACACCTCCGCATCAAAGTAAACAAGTGAATGTACGAATACATGCTAATATGTGGTGAGCAGTGTGTAGATATACTACTTTTGTGTTGCACAGCTGCATGTTAACACTCATCTGCAGAAATGGTTGCGCTCATCTATGTCCATGCCAGGCAGGAACTCATGAAATCGTAGCAGTGGCTATGAAATATAGCCCCAAAATCACTTAAGAGCCACTGCTGATATGGTAAATTAGTTTGGAAGACACTGTACTTTATAAATGGCAGTACTATTAAGCAGTGGCACGACCATCAATAGGACCCTTTAGCCATGACAGCAGATATAGCGTGTTCGGATACCACCATTGTTAATACAGTTCAGCAATTCCCTGAAGTTACAGAGTCTGTCCAGGGTCGTGGAGGGGCCTCTGATCTCTGCAGCTGCTTCACTTCCCGTGGCTTTATGATTGGCTTGCCATGATCAAGTGTCACTAATCTGTGAAGCGCAGCTGTGTGTGTGTGCGCGCGCGTGTGTGTGTGTGTGTGTGTGTGTTTATCGCTTTGCCCTCACTGTGAATAGACTCTCACCTTCCTTTAACTGATCTCATTTCAGCAGAACAAACGGAGCCTTGGAGAGAGAAGAGATAGTGGTAATTGTCCCTTGAGAGGAGACAAGGAAAAGTAAGGCACCAAAAAAGAGAGAGAGACAGGGATTCAGAGGTAGGCGAGGGAGAAAAGGAACAGAAAAGAAGAGGGAAAGATGACAGCTTGGGGAAGTGACAGCTAGAGAAGCGAGACGAACAGACTGCAAGTTCCCCAGGGCTGCAGAAAAGCCTCCACCTCGCTGTGTCTCTGTCTCTTCTGCCATTTTCCCATTAGTGCAGGTTTAGAATCAACATTCCACAGAAAATAAAAATAGAAGATGTAATGCTGATCCAGCTCTCTACAGTCTCCAAAGCTAGACACTTAGTCATCCTAACTGCAATCAGAGTCATCTCAAATAGCAGCATAATGGTGTTTCATTAGCAGGCCTTTTTCCAAATGGAGGACGAGCATTAGTAGCTAGCAGCAGAGGTGATGAATGGTGTTGTTAAAGTTGATGTTCTGACATTAAGGAGCACATTGGCCCATCATGGCTATTGTCTTTAGATTTCATTATGTCTCCATATTAAAGGTCACCACTGGAAATGCCATAGAGGTGTGGGGATAGTTAGGATTGAATGAATTGCACTACGTGTGTCTGTGTTAATGATGTTGAATTAGGCCTCGATGTGAATTAATTAGGCAGGCTTGTACGGGAAGCAATGTCAGTGTATTTTCATAATCCACTCTTACTCCTCTGCATAGGTCCGCTGACAAGTCGGCAAATCTTCCGCTTCAGCGAAGAAGGTTTGGTCAACGCCAGATTCGACTACAGTTACAACAACTTCAGAGTCACCAGCATGCAGGCGGTCATCAATGAGACGCCGCTGCCTATTGATCTGTACCGTTATGTCGACGTATCAGGACGGGTCGAGCAGTTTGGCAAGTTCAGCGTCATCTTCTATGACCTCAACCAGGTACACAGCTACTACCAAAAAAATAATACACGCAAATGATGACACCCTGTAGTAGCTTTTATGTTACCTTAAAGCGGCACTAATCAAAGCTTTTACATTAACAAGGGATTAAAAGACTGTGTGATATAAAAGCAGCCAATCATAGCGAAAAAACACTCATAATTATAAACTCACTGTGCATTTCTTTTCAGCTTAATGGTGCATTTTAGTCTCTGTCAGCTCATTGTTTTGGTTTGGTGGCCTTTAGTGTTTGGTTGAGACTTACTATTATATTGCTATGATATATTGAATCACAGACTTCGCCTTTAAGTAATCTGATAAACTCAGCCCAGCACCAAACAGCAACCAAAACAGACTAGCTTCTGAACACAGTGCTTAGCATTAGATAGAATTAGACACATCAGGTGACAGCTTTATGCCAATTTTGTGTTTGCATCTGACTCTGTTGCCCTTAAGTGGCCAACAGAATGGCTTTTTTTTTTTTTTTTTTTTTTAAAACAAACAAAAAAACTGATTTTATGGTGAATGTGTCCTCATTGTCTTTGGGTGTCCAGGTGATCACCACCCATCTGATGAAGCACACCAAGGTGTTCAACTCCTATGGCCAGGTGGTAGAGGTCCAATATGAGATCCTTAAATCCATCGCCTACTGGATGACGATTCAGTATGACTCAGCAGGACGCACCACCACCTGTGACATCAGGGTGGGCGTAGACAGCAACGTGACCCGCTACACTTATGAGTACGACGCAGACAGCCAGCTGCAAAGCGCCTCAGTCAATGAGCGGCCTCAGTGGCGTTATAGTTATGACCTCAACGGGAACATTAACTTGCTCAGCCATGGGACCAGTGCCAGGTAAGTCAGTACCTGCTACATATTGCAGATGTAATGTGCCATTACCAGATCAAGACTGTATTTATTACCCTGTTTTTAGCCTTGCTGGCAACATGCCTCGAGATGGCAATGGCCATCTGAGTACAGTCAATCCACCATCACAACAATATTACAATTCTATTATTTTAATATTATATACACTGCTTGTCAAAAATTATAGAACATCCCATTTTTTTTTAATTTTTTTTATTGGAAATTATGCATGTTAATGTCTCATTGTACTCTGAAATGAAAGCAGAGAACAAATAAACAAATGATTTAAAAAAAAAAAAAACAGTTTATAAACCAAAATGTATTCTGAACTTTTGGCTCATTAAAAGTTGCCCCCTTTGGCAGATTGAACACACTCATGGCATTCTTTCTACAATGGAAGTCAAATATTCTTCAGAAAGTTCTTCCCAACTCTGTTGCAGAAGTTCCCATAAATGTGGGGTTTTGATTCAGGGTTCCTCTCACTGTAAAAGTCACCAACCCTGGATCCAGCAAAACAGCCCCAGACCATCACACTTCCTCCTCCATGTTTAACAGTTGATGTCACACACTGAGGAACCGTCCTTTCTCCAGCTTGATGGAGTACAAAAATCCTGCATGATGAACCAAAGATTTTAAATTTTGTTTCATCCATAATGTCTTCTTCCAGTCTTCAGTAGTCCTTTGGTGGTGTTTCATGGCCCAGGCAAGCCTCTTTTTCTGACGTCTTAGCAACTTGACCAGTCAAACCTGCAACTCTAAGTCTTCTTTTTACAGTTGAAACTGAGACATGTTTACTGTGACCACTATTAAGCTGTGCTGGAAGCTGTTGTCCGCTGAGCCGCCTATCACGCACGCTGTTGACTCTCAGAAACGTGTCGTCTGATTCTGTTGTGGCTTTGGGTCTTCCAGACCTCTTCCTGTCGGAGTTTCCTCCAGTTTCTGAGCCTTTTGATGGTGAAGGAAACTGTACTCATTGACACCCTGACTTGCTTCACAATTTCTCTGTATAGTCTGTCTCTCTTCTATTGTTAATTATCTTTTCCTCTCCATTTTTATAGCAACACACTACTTTCTGCAATGCAATACTGTTCAAATAATGCTCTCCAAGGTATAGTGCCATGGTGTGTTCCAACACTACTTTTATGCAGACAGAGGGGGTTACAAGTAATGAAGAAACATTGGGACAGCTGTAGGATTTGGTAGCACCAACTTTCAAGGATTGATCAACCTCCATTGCTGCAGAACAGCTTTAAGTTGTTAACCTATTTCTTGTTACCTGAAAAAAGGCCTTTTTGTATAATTCTGAAATGTACATTATTTTTTTAGTTTTGGGCAACCTTATCTTTTATATATATATATATATATATATATATATATATATATATATATATATATATATATATATATATATATATATATATATATATATATATAAACGCTGGCAGTTCATTAGTTACCTTTGTACCATTTCAAGCTATTCATTAGACTTAAACTACTGGGTACTGGAAAGATCAGGGTGTTCTAAAACTTTTGACTGGTAGTATATATTATATTGGCACAGAAATCTGCACAATCATGGTCCCCAGATGATGAATTTTACTTACATTGGGGATCATCTGACTTTTTGTCTAGCAGCAGGGTGGCATTTGTCGGTTTGAGTCAAAACTATTGCTATGAAATTTACTACAGGCTTAGTAATAGTAATAAAAGTGTCAGTCATTGCTGTAGTGATCCCTTAAAGTTCCCATTTTACACAACTTTTAAACAAGTCATTTTAAATCTCCAGAATGTGTTTCAAATTTCAGCTGCAAAGGTTGTTTATCCTACCATAAAGCTTATGGTTTTAGCCCTGTGAAGGCAGTGTTTATTCTGCTGTCACATCACAAAAGACTGCCAGGCAGATTGGCTTGTTCAGAGACACATTTCTTGATCTGTGGAGAAAGGAAAGAAACGTGATGATTTTTTCTCATGTTTTGTTGGTCTCTAGTCACACTTGGACAACATAATTATGTTTAAAAACAATGAAAAATGGATTTCGGATTATATGGCCCTTAAATTTACCATCCCTGACCATTAGCATGTCAAATGTTTAGTATGCCCAAAACATTGGTTTCCAGCAGAGCTAATCAGCTGCAGTTTGCGTTGCAGCCAACCATACCTGGTATTTGCATACCTGTTTGATCTGATTCCAGGCTGACACCACTGCGCTACGACCAAAGAGACCGCATCACTCACCTTGGCGAGTTACAGTACAGTGTGGATGACGACGGCTTCCTCCGTCAGCGAGCGAATGATCTGTTCGACTACAACTCCAACGGCCTGCTGACCCGCGTCTTCAACCGCGTGACCGAACGTTCGGTGGGGTACCGCTATGACGGACTGGGTCGCCGCGTGGCCACCAAGAGCAGCCAGGGCGAGCAGCTGCAGTTCTTTTATGCTGACCTGTCCCACCCCACCAGGGTCAGCCACTTGTACAACCACAGCAGCAATCTGATCACGTCGCTGTACTACGACCTTCAGGGCCACCTCATCGCCATGGAGTTGAGCAGCGGGGAGGAGTACTACGTTGCCTGCGACAGCGTTGGGAGTCCGAGAGCAGTTTTCTCAAGCAAGGGGCGACTAGTCAAGGAGATCCTCTACACCCCTTATGGGGAGGTTTATCAGGACACCAACCCCGACTTCCAGCTTGTCATCGGCTTCCACGGAGGCTTGTACGATCCTCTAACGCGGCTGGTCCATTTGGGCAGGCGGGACTACGACACTCTGGCTGGACGATGGACTTCGCCGAATCATGAGCTGTGGGGGGAGCTGAGCAAGGAGCCAAAGCCGTTTAACTTGTATGCCTTTAAGAATAACTGCCCTGTAGGGAGAGTGGAGGAGGTGACTCAGTTTACTACAGGTGAGCATAACACATCCACACACACACCCACACACCCACACACACACACACACACACACACACACACACACACACACACACACACACACACACACACACACACACACACACACACACACACACACACACACACACATTTACCTTCTATCTCAATGTTGAATTAGCATCTGATTGACAGATACTAAGAGATACAGCAGATATTTCACTCAGAGACACCTACTCCCACTCGCACATGTACACGGGAAACATCTGCCATAAAGCGTGAGTGAATGGGTCACACAGCTAACCACAGGTGAGCTATGTGTCACCGAGAGAAGATGTGACAGATAGAATGTACTGCCAGCAGAAAAGGACAGCCGTCCCTCTGATCACATTGTTTTTTTAACAGAGGCTGTTGTGTTTTGTTCCCTCTGTCTGTCAAGAGCATACTGTTTCCCCGAGAGACAAAATAGAAACTCAAACGAGGGAAAGAGATGGAATAGCAGAGTAGAAGATGAATACAGGATGTTGTTGGGGGCGTATGTCCTTCTGGTTAATGGAACATTCATTTGGCCTGTCACGTTTTCCTGCAGCAGGATTGTTTATTACAGAAGGAATCTGTTTGCGAGGGAAACACCAGCTGACCTGTCTCTGCTGCGCATTATACTCATATATTGTGTGATTTCCTGTGCAAGGTGTTGTTTCCCTGGCCTTATGACTTTTTGTTTGCCTCACAGTATACACATTATATTCTAACTTTTCTCCCACTGGGCAATGTTCTCTTCCTCTGTACATGTGTGTCCAGACATCGGTAGCTGGCTGCAGCTATTTGGCTTCCAGCTTCATAATGTTGTCCCTGGTTTCCCAAAGCCTGAAGTGGGCAGAATGGAACAAACATACGAACTGATGAAGACCCAGACCAAGACACAAGACTGGGACTCCAGCAAGGTGAGTGTTTCAATACTGCAAACCTCAGTTAACCTTTTTCAGGTTTTAACTTTGTATCTCTGTATTGATTCTTTCACTATCTCTTGGTCTATGCCAAATGTATCTCAAGAAAAAAGTTTTTTTATCCGTGACTTTATTTTTATGCTTCATTTTGAACTTGGAGGCATATAAATAAACACTCTGTCAGCCACAACATTAAAACTTTAAACAGATCAAATGAAGGATATTGATTATCTTGTACAAATACCTATAAAAGGATGAAAGATATTAGGCAGCAGGCCTTGTGGGGTGTTAATAGTATGCAGTGACTACAAAAAGATGTAGATGCTGACTAGCACAGGGAGAAAAGGCCGGCCCGATTTCACAGAAGAGCTACTGTAGCACAAATTGCTGAAAACCTTAATGCTGCCTTTGATAGAAAGCTGTCAGTACACACTACAACAATGCCGACGCTGACCCCTGTCCACAACCGAAAGTAGTAACAACTGGTATCAGAACTAGATCATGGAGCAAGGAAAGAAGACAGCCTGGTCTGATGAATCACATTTTCGTTTACATCCTGAGTGTGCATCACTTATCTGGAGAACAGATGACAGCAGGATGCATTACAGGAAGACGGCAAGCCGGTGGATGCAGTGATGCTCTGAATAATGTTCTGCTGAGAAACCTTGGGTCCTGGCATTCATATGGATGTTACTTTGACACGTACCACCTACCTAAACATTATTGCAGAGCATGTACACCCTTTCATGGCAAAGCATTTCCCTGATGGCCTCTTTTAGCAGCACAGCACTCCCTGCCAAACTGCTGAGTACTTTGAAGAACATGACAAATAGTTGAAGATGTTGACTTGGCCTTCAGATTCCCAAGATCTCATTCCAGTTGAGGCTCTGTGGCATTCGCAGGAAAAACAAGTCGGATCCATGGAGGTCTCACCTCACAGCTTCCGGGACTTAAAGGATCTGCTGCAAAGTTCTTAGTGCCGGACAGCACAAAACAGCTTCTGAGGTCTTGTGGAGTAGATATCTCATAAGGTCAGAGCTGTTTTGGTGGCAGACCTACACAATGTTAGGTAGCTGGTTTTATTGTTGTGGCTGATCAGTGTACGTCCACTCGAAGGTAGTTGGGCACAAGTGACTGCCCCACACATGACATACAACCAGATTTGACCTTATGGTTCATTTTATGCCAGGTCGGAGGTATTTATTCAAATTCCAAACTTGAAAGTGGCAGCAGCAGTCAGTCAGTTAACATTATGAAATAAGATCAGATATAAAATTGTCTCTGGAAAAATAATTAAACAGTCTTTGGAAAAAGGGCATATGGAAAAAAAACTCAATAATAAAAAGAAAAGAAATCCAGCAATGCTAATAATAAAAAACAACATAGGTTCAAGGGATGTTTCATAGCAACGAGTGAGAACTTCCTTTTTAATTGAATAAATAATTGATTAAATAACTTTTACTTTAATTATCTGACAAATTGTTCATAATATATACATAGTGTATATTACTCATTTATCTAATTAATTTAACACTTTGCGTCTTCATATAAACCAAACCAACTGTAACATGAAGGCACATTATTACCTGATAATCGTCTACGATTTTTTGTGACGTTCGTGCTTCTTCCTATCAACAATGTCTTCAAAATGAGCACCATGTTAGGAATAAAAATGTTTTCCACGATGACTATAAGAAATGAAATGATTAGTTGATCAAACAAGTAGTAATTTGGCTGGTTGTCATTAAAGTCACACATTAAATATTTTGCTGCTTGCTGCTTCTTAAAGGCACAATCTCTGTGTTATATCACTAGAAATGTCAGGTATTAGGTAGAAAAAAAATAGAAAATGAACCTGATACCAATGGAAAGACTGCCAAAATACAATAAAACAAATATATATAAACATAAC
Source organism: Amphiprion ocellaris (assembly GCF_022539595.1). Classification (NCBI taxonomy): domain Eukaryota; kingdom Metazoa; phylum Chordata; class Actinopteri; family Pomacentridae; genus Amphiprion; species Amphiprion ocellaris. The sequence continues at coordinate 32,136,867 of NC_072778.1, read as the reverse complement.
TTAGACATGTATAAAAGAATACTTGAAGTTCAGTGCACCTACGTGTTGTGTAAAACACCCTTCTGATATATAAAGCAAAACAGTTTGGATTGATTCATTAATTTGGACACTACAACACTAATATCTCAAAATATATTTTCAAAGAGTACCATTTCCTTATAAAGGATGAATGATTCATTACTGGTCAGTTCTAGTAAGCCCATTTCACACCAGACATTTTGATAAGTCATCAGAGGAAACATGTGATTAACAAGATTAACTGCAGTAACTGCACATCCTGTGTTTGCCACTTTCAGTTCATGTTCCGGTGTAAACTACCTCACTGTTGTGCTGAAGATCACTGAGAAAACTCAAACGTAACAGCCATCATTAATGTTGTGAGGTCAAAATATCTGCTGTTAAAATGACGCGTCACAGATGAGCACGTGACTGTAAATCAGATTAGCCTCTGGAATAAATGGGTTGTCATGTGTTTTTGCAGGTGGTTCTGGGAATCCAGTGTGAGCTGCGGAGACAGCTGAGGAGTTTCATCTCCCTGGAGAGGTTACCACTGGTCTCTGAGCCCGTGGGCTCAACCTGTCATAGGCCGGCACGTCCTCCTCCGTTCGGCTCCCGGCCCTCTATTCTCGGCCCCAGCATCAGATTTGCGGTTTCTCACGGTCGAGTGAGTGCAGAAGTCATCGGAGTGGCCAGCGAGGACAGCCGCCGGGTGGCAGCCATTTTAAACGGTGCAGTCCACCTCAGTGGCCTGAGCTTCACCGTCCACGGCTGCGACACCCACCACTTCCTCCAGTCCCGGCCAATTGAGGAAGACCTCGCCCTGGGACTGGGAGTCGGGGGGCGTATCCTGGAGAGTGGCGTAAATGTGAGCGTGTCTCAGATGAGCGCCACGGTGAACGGCAGGACTCGACGATTCGCCGATATCACTCTCCAGCAGGGGGCGCTGTGCCTGTGCGTGCGCTACGGCGGGAGCGAGGAGGAGGAGAGGGCACGGGTAAGGGAGGAGGCGAGGAAGAGGGCAGTGGAAGGAGCGTGGGAGAAGGAGAGGAAGCGGGTGGATTTGGGGGATGCAGGGAGCCGGGCGTGGAGCGAGGTGGAGAAGCAGCAGCTACTGTCCGGAGGACGAGTCCAGGGCTACGATGGCTACTACTCCCTGCCTATAGAGCAGCAGCTGGAGCTGTCCGACTGCCCCGCCAACATCCACTTTATGACACTGAGCGAGGTGGGGGGCAGGTAACAGAGACACATGAGTAGCCCCCCACCCCACCAAAGACTGCCTGTTTCTACTCTACTCTGATTTGTTCTACTGTTTCTATACTGTATGGAAAAAAAGAAGACGACGACGACAAAGAAGAAGAACAAGACGAGAGATTGGGGGAAAAAAAACTTCCAAATGCCTTTAATTGTGACAAAATGATGGTATTTTATTATTATCGTCCAGTTTCTCCGATTTCTAACAGTGGCACAAGCAGTGTGGTTTGGCTGTGGCTTCGCTTTTTGTATCCCGACTGACCGACTGACTCACTGATGGACTGACTGTCATTTGCTGTTTCAACACTGTTCATCGTTTCGGACTGTGTTCAGTATCACCGAACTGTAGAGATGAAGACTTTAGGATTGCCAGTGAATAATCCTCTTCATGACTCAAATCAAGAGCTCTCCGGTTGCCATTTGAGTTCCTACATGGTTTACCTCGGATATAATATCGTTTACATATTGTGTAAGAGAGGCCTTGTCGACTCTGACACTCCCCTTTAGAGAAGGAAACCTCCTGTGGTTTTCTGCCTCTGGTGTGCTCCAACTGTAGTTTGTATGAGTGTGTATACTAAAATCAAGAATGTACATAGCCAGTGCTTTCACACTGAAAAAAAGTGCTCAACTGGAAATTATGTTGTTCATAAGTGTCAGTATTGTTAATCAATAGAAAAACAGTTACATTTTTGCAAAGAATTATACATGGCTATAGTAAATATTCTCGCTGAAAAATCTAACTTTATTGGGTTACAATGCTGATTAAAGTTATTATGTGTGAATTACCAGATTGCTCTCTGGGATTTCATAGGGATTGTTGCTTATTATTTCTCTCCGTGTCTGTTCTTTCTCCTTCTCTCTCTCCCTTTTTCACGTCTTCTCTGTTTCTGCGCCAACACATTTGTTGTGCCGTCTTTGTTCTTGTTTCTGGGAGTTTGTAAGTTTCAAATCTGTGCTGTCATTATCACCCATCATTATGGCTCAAACCGAGATATGTATGAGAAACCTGCGTCTGTCAGAAGAAGAAGAAGGAGGTGGAGAGAAGAAGAGGAGGAGGGGGGGAAGCAAAGAGGAAAGGGAAAAAGAAATGTGACAGCTGAGGCTCAGCGAGTGGGTGGTAAGTGCAGAAGGGGCAGGACCTGGAGTTGGCTGTGCCGTTCTCTACAGCTTGTCTCCTCTCATTAGGAAATGCCAATCAGACTGCATGTGAACTACTTCCAAGCCTCTCCCCACTAACAAAAAAAAAAGTTAAAAAAAAAAAAGGAAGTTAAAAAGTTTGTTTGGTTTCTCTTTTTTTTTTTTTTTTTTTATAAATCTAGCTACCACTAATCCACCTTCCCGTCCGTCTGCCTTTCCCCCACTCGCCTCCCTCCCGCCGTCACTCCGCCATCTGCCCACCATTAATTGTTTGTGTTTCTCTCCTGGGCTGCCGATGACAGAGACACACAATGCATATGTTCTGACTGCGAGCAGGTGATATACATTCCTCACTAGCACTGCTGATCGGCTGCGATGCACCTTCCCTTTCTAAACCATATGCTCCGCTAGATACTGTCCAACCTCATCTCTGCGGTGAAAAGATGGAGGGTCCGGTTGCTAGGAGACCACTGCACTGAAGAATTGTCTGAGCTGAATGGATGCTCTCGCTGCTTCTTTCTCTCTCTCTCTCTCTTTATCTCCTTCTCTTTCTGTCTCTCTTTCATTTTTTTTCATGAGGCGCCAGTAATGTCAATCAGATGAATGACACAGCCCTCCCCCTCACCCCCTCACCCCCTCACCCCTCTCTCTCTCCCACCCAGCAGTCAGCATTCTCTCCTCGGAAATCAGCGCTTCAATATGTCAAATTGAATTCGGGTGTGTGCGGGGTTGTGCATGCATGACCTTATTTAAGAGTTTATTTCAAACCAATATCATTTATTTTTCTTTGCCAATCACACAACTCTATTGCATTAAGAGAACAGAGCACAATATTTGTTGTCAACTTATGTATGCAGTAATGGATATTAATGTTCCAGCAGTGGAATATTTCACATCACATCTCTGAAAGTTATGGGGCTGCATATACACAGAGGAAGAAGATACTGGAAGGAGATCTGAGTCACTGCTAAAGGAACTTAACAAACAAGGAAAAAACTGACATTTACTTCACAGACAGCATGCTAGGAACTATGCAAAAATTGTGTTTTTCTTCCTAATTAGCCCAGTGGTGAGGTTAGGGTTTGCCCCTAACCAAAAGCTTGCTGCACCTCCTTCTTGTTCCTGTTTTTCTGTCCCTGAGCAGCATGTGGCGTCAGCTGATTGAAGTAAGGATTTGGGCTGCTGTGTATTGGCGACGGGCTACTACTGGGCATCGGTGGCTCGGTGTGTGTTTGCGCCCGTCTCTGAGCGGTGACAGGGTAGAGCAGAGGCATGGCAATTCCTTGTCCAGGCTTCTGGAAAGCTGCTATCAAGTTCCTAATCTTCCGGAAATATCGTTTCTGCACACCAGGAGTGGTCTGAAACACAAGAGAGACGGGAGGGAAAAAAAGAGAAAAGAGTTCAGAGGAGAATTCAGAGCGCCTCCGTCTCCCATCTCCACATCAAACCCCACGGGGGAAATGAAGAGGATGGGACAGGGCCGTCTTGAAATGAGCTCTCACAAATTCACCTTTAAGGAAATCAGATACGCTGAAAATGGAAGCAGAAATGCGAGTGTATTGTGCAAAAGGGCAGATTGGCAATTATAATTTTATATATGCACTCCACTCATCCATACTGAGCTTGTTTTAAAGACACTAAAAGCACATATTAATAAAAAAAACCACAATGCAGGAGAAATTAAATTTACAGCTGCTGTTAAAACTACTTTTAAAAGGAGGAAAATATACTACTGATAGACTCAAGGAGTTTAAAAGCTAAATTTGGAAAACTCAGGATGCAGTTACCTCTTAAAACATTGGCTCCCTCGGGTGTTTTTATATTTTGTTAGTCAATAAAAAGCAATATTCAAGGATTTATGCGTGACATCTAAAAGGCTTGAAGTGTCCCATTATCTCAACAGCTTTACTTGTGACAGAATAAAGCTGAAATACCACAAAGATCACTTGAAGAAATGATCTGTGGCTTAAGTAAAAAATAGAATTTGTTTTTGAAACCCATCTACTGGGTTTCATGTGGGCTTTCAGACTGTTTTTCAAGGCTCTTTTCAGGGAGCTCTTGCAGTATTTCTAATTGATAACACACACATCAATTTCCCACTTGTTTGTTTGCCCACAGCTGCCACTTTAATATCTCTAAACCATTGCACTTTTTGAAAACTACTGTAATTTTGTCAAGTAAGGCCTTTAAAAATGCATTATGTGTTTTCATTCCGCGCTATCAATCATGCTGTAAGAAATGGTGGAAAATTGTGTTCTTTGAATGCATTTTAAAATCATTTAATCAGAGAGCACTTCCCACAGCGCAGCACTTTGGATGCTCCTGTCTCCGGCCACAAGTGGTACCTCTGTTCCCGAGAATATTTCATTAAAGTGATTGATATTGCACATGAATAATGTAAACTGTTATGGAGCTTGTAGTGAAATTCTTGTAATTCAAACCTTCTCTCTCCTCTCTCCCCCCCACATCTGTTCACATCTTGATGCTGTCAGTGAGAATGAGCGAGGGTAAAATGTCGTTACAACGGCGTCTAGCTTAGTCGTCAGAGAGAGACACAGCCTTCAGATGTCTCTATACATTCCCATCTCTGGGTGCACGCCAGCCCTCAGTGCTCAATTACATATCCCATCAGAAATGCTGTCAAATGCAATTCTACGTTTCTCATCTCTGGAGTATATGCTGATGCCATGGCGTCTTAAATTTGAGGTGGAGGTAGAGGAGGATTGAGGAGCGGTGGGGATGGGAGTATCTCACAGGGTGTTATTGCGAAAGGAAAAGAAATGCACTCGTTTTTCAGTGCTGTCACTCCTCAAAAAAAAGAAAAAGAGAAAGGAAGCATGTTTGCTTTAGATTCACAGCTTGTTGAATTACGCTGGCACCAAAACAACTTCTAAACCAATAAACACTGACTAAAGCGAGGCAGATGCGCAGCTGTTATTCTGTAGAGGTGTCTTTGGGGGGGTGGGTGTGAAACGAGTCAGTACAGGGGAAAAATGAAAAAAGAAAAAGGCAAGAAATCAGATAAAAAGTCTCACCTCTGCAGCCCACGAACCTGTGTCGTCTTTGTGGAGTCTGTATGTGTAGACGTATCCATTGCACCTGCACACAAACACACACAGAAAACACCTTTGACCCCGAGTTTGTCTTTCAGTTTAATGAAATTTACATCTACTGTCTCTGTCATTGCACCTGTGGGACTCTTCATTTCACACTTAATAATACACCTCACTATTTTTTGGTTCCACTCAGCTTTTTGTGTTTTTATTTTCTTAAATGTGACAGGATCAATAATCTCTATGACAGCAGAAAATAGGATTATGTAAGTGTTGATTATGAGGCCTCAGCGAGAGCCTTAAAAAGGGGAACAAAGGCAGTTTCTGTAGCACAGTTTGTTTTCTTACTCACAGCACACACAGGCAGAAAACGCCTTCCACAGAGTCACTGTTGCGGACGAGGTAGCACCCATCTCTGCCGTCCTGGGCCAGCCGTCGCTCCCCTTCTTCTTTACCAATGGGTCCGTGGTAGACAGGCAGATTTTCCATCACAGCTTCCCTCCAGATGTGCTTTTTTAGGTTTTCTTCCTCCTCCCAAGTGCCAACTCTCCTCTTTCTCGCCTTCAACTTTTTGCTTTTTGTCTTCCCTGTATCTTCTCCAGACTGCAAACACAGGTAAGGCAGCTGTCCAGCACTCTCATTCGATTACTTGCTTCTCACTGTTTCAAATTCTCTGTTCAGGGAGGCTGAGCTTTGCCAAGCGAGCTCTCAGATTTTTTGTCCACGTTTTCACCCAGACTGTGAGAGCAGAGCTCTCCAACCTCCAGCCTGTCTGACTTGATGCTCGGAGTCTTCTTTGTTCTCTGTAAAACACACGCACGTAACATGTGGGTTCGTGTATCTCTCAGGAAATGACTGTATTTTTCGACAGGAAATAACTTCAAAGATGCTAACTGAATATTTCCACAACAATGGAAAGCACAAGAGGGGGACAAAAATAAGTAATATCATCATTTTCACACAAGAAAACATATATTAAGCGTATGTCATGACTTACACTGTTTCCAACCACACTTTGTTTTCATCATTAGCACCACATTTCCACCACAGCTCCCACGAATAATGATGTATAATTAAGATTCAGTGACACAAGATGCCTTCAGATCTTTTAACTTATAAAAGTGCCATAATACTAATATAAAAATACTCCGCTGACATCAAGTATAGAAATATTATCACTAAAATGGAAATTAAGTACAAAGTACTAGATGATTACTGGTGCATAAGCATTTTAATGGTGTAACTGGTGGTGTGGAGCTAGTTTTTACTACTATATATACAGTTTTAAATACATTTTAACCAGAAAATATATATATATATATATATAGAAAAAACGTTTTGGTTAAATATTAGATCATTTTACCTGTCACTGCATTTGAATTATGAATATGCATGTGTTTACACAATATGTTGTATGCAAAATCTAAATCTGTAAAGAAGTAACAGCTGGAAAATGAATACAATGGAGGAAAAGGTGCATTATTATCCACTGAGATGTAATAGAGTGGAAGTACCAAAAAAATACATTTAGAATAAGTACAACACTTGACTTCATGTACTTAGTTCAAGGATGAGCAATTTGGTTCAAACAAGGGCCACTTTGTCAGCACTGAAGGCCCAACAAAGAAGTAAGCTGATGTTTTGCATTTTGTTCCATGCTTGTTTGCTTTAGAATGGTGCTAGAAGTGAGAAGCTGCAGCCTGTTTTATAATATTTTACCTTTTTGCATTTTATTTGTGTTCAAGATTTAAATTACTGGCTATTATGCGATGATACAAGGTCATGCTTATTGTTGTATATTGTTGCCTGCAGTATAAGTGTGAGACATTATGTTAAAGTTGTGATGCACACTATAAAACAGACAAACTCCTATCATGAGGCATGACAGTTTTGATGAAAGGCCAGATTTGGCCCACTTTTGTTGCCTCCTACAGACTCACTCACTTTCCACAACTGGAAAAATAAAGCAAATTCTTCCATTTTTCTACTTAAACTTTTAATAAAACACATCAAGGGAAACAAATGGTAATCTGCAGCCAGAGCTTTAATTAAATCCAACTGATATGCGAGAAGAAGACATTTCACTGCAGACAAGCAAGAAGTCTATCACCTGCTGTTTATTGTACACTTCTCAGCATACATTTCTTCATCACATATTCTCAGCCACATGTCACCGGACTGTCTTCTACTAAACGTGTCAAGGATGCTCGCACCTGCTCTGCGAAACAGAGAGAAATCAGCTAATGAAGCTGCATGCATACTGTACACACTCTGCAGAGCTACCAAGAAATCATCCTGCAATCTGTCCTGTCAGTCGGAAAGTTCTGCTGTGTCAAATTAATGATCTGGTGATTAAAATGTTCAGTGTTTACCGCATGACATGCTTTTTGTTTTTTTCTGACAAACTGATAGCACAGCATCTGGTATTTTAAGCTCAGCTGTCATGTTGAGATGTATATTTTTCCTGGTTTTGGTGCTGTTCACGACCACGTGCAGTCCTTCACAAACAGCCCTTCAGAGAGGTTAACCATGCGCTTGTGGCTTTCAGTATTTTCCCTGAGCTGGTGGCTCTTTTTTCTTTTTTTTTTCTTTAATGCAGCATTTGTTGACGATGTGTGTTTTTATACATTCAGACCTGTGGCCTACATGAGTCATCAGTCTGTGTCAGAGCCATTTTTCCCTCGGCTCAGAAAGATCATGAGCGGTGGGACTTTGGGCCTCTGTCTGGGTAAAGCATGCCAGTGGCATCTAATTCATTGCATGTGCAGAATTTTAGCGCCATCCAGTGGTACAATGTAAAAATTTAGAGGCTTGCAAGTAGATCAAATAAGGAAGTTTTTTGCTTGTTTTTGGTGCCATATCAATCTGTAAAGAGCTATCTTTTATTAAATATATTTTAAAAAAACACTTTACCAGTGAGCAAAAGCCTATCTAGGATTATCAATTATAACAATCTCCACCAGTGTAAAACACATTTCCAGCATATTCCATCTGCTCTCTGCTCACACAGAGAGACAACCCAGGGTCAATGCAGAATGCAGCAGATCTATACTGGACACAAATAGCAGAGAGAGATACATCATTGATTAGCCAGCGGCTCCCACAACCAACACAAGTGGCTGGACTGGAATGCATTATAAGGACATTAATATGAGATTATGAAATGATATCTGGCCTTGATATGTAGAAGAAAAACCCATGTGAGGCTTGCTGGGAGGGGCAGAAAATCTGGGAGACTGGAGGTCCATCTGCCAGGCTGACAGTAATCTCAGCGTTCTCATTCCCAGGTGGGGAAAGCTCTCAGTCACAGCTGTTAGGCTGTAAGATTGGGAAAAGGGAACATTAAAAATTGCAAATGGATCTGGTTTCACAAAGTAAGTGTTTGTGTGGAGCTGGACTAAAATTAGCCACACAAGCTCCCATTTTTGTAGAGGAAGAAGATACAACGAAGTGGCATTTGTAGCGAAATATTTATTAATTATTCACTTAAACTGTCTTTAGTGTTTTTCACGGCCTCCTTTACATTATTTCATCATATGGCACGTTTTTACAACATGTTGAAAAATGGCATTTTATTTTTGACATAGTATACTATGGCGTTTTTTTTGCGCCAAAATTCATGATGATTTTTTTTCAAAGAAAATCTTTCCGGAGTGTTTTTCACAGCCTCCTTTACATTATTTCATCATATGGCACGTTTCTACAACATGTTGAAAAATGACATTTTTCGACATATGGCGTTTTTTTGCGCCAAAATTCATGATGATTTTTTTTTTCAAAGAAAACCTTTCCGGAGTGTTTTTCACGCCCTTCTTTACATTATTTCCTCATATTGGACATTTTTAAAACATGTTGAAAAATCACATTTTTTTTCGACATAGTATACTATGGCGTTTTTTTTTGCGCCAAAATTCATAATGATTTTTTTTTCAAAGAAAACCTTTCTGGAGTGTTTTTCACGGCCTCCTTTACATTATTTCATCATATGGCACGTTTTTACAACATGTTGAAAAATCGCATTTTTTTTTCGACATAGTATACTATGGCATTTTTTTGCACCAAAATTCATGATTAATTTTCTTTCAAACAAAACCTTACCATAGTGTTTTTCACGGCCTGCTTTACATTATTTCCTCATATGCAATGTTCCCTCTAATTTTTCCTGAGTGTGAGCAAACACACAAACTCCCTGAGCGTCCCTTGGACCACTGTGAGCAACATCAGACGTGTGCACTGTGGTCACACCAGCATCACATCCATTCAAGTTACATGGTTCATTAAAAGAATCAAATTACAGCATTTACATTTCTGTTAAAACACTTTGTCAACAGGAGCCAGTTGAAGGCTGCAGTGATTTTAGTGACACTACAATGTATAAGAGTGAAGTTATTGAATATTTGTCTCTCTTTACTGTTGCAGCGGTTTTGCAAATTGCAGACGGACCCTGTTCACTCCATAGACACCAATGTTATTCCTGTAGCTTGAAAGACAGCTACTTTTGATAAAACTGGGCTTGTAGCACATTGTCTGCCTTGCAACAATGGGAAAGAGGCACCGTTTATGTTTTGACAACCTATATCTAATGAGTTATTGATGCTGGAAGTCTGAATCTGTGAATATCTTTCCAACTTTACTGAACTTGGGGCCACTACCACCTAAGGAGTGATATATTTAATTTTGAAAAAAGCATTTAGCCATACTTAAAGCTTTAAGTGCTTTATTAACACGGAACTAAAAATTTTGTATTGTTTTATTATCACAGGTTCTGTCTGAAAAGAGGTGGCATCATTTTAAACAGTGAAATCAAACTAACAAAATGTAATGACCAACCAGTGAGCAATACTGGATTCTGCAAAACCATAAACAACTTTTTTTTTAAAAATCTAAATCTTATCTTAACACAGTTAATGTATTATCTTTTGTGTCTATACATGTATTTAGTGATTTATTTAGTACTGATAACATAGAGTTCTGAGTGAATTTTTCTTAAGATAGGCAAAGGCCATTTATTGATTACATATAGGCTATTAAATTTTTATTAAAAACTAAAAAGCATTTAAAAAAAAAACAATTCAATTCCATTCAATCTTATTTATATAGCGCCAATTACAGTCAAATTGTCTCGAGACGCTTTACAGAACCCATATCCCTGACCCCCAGAACAAGCCAAAAGGCGACAGTGGCAGGAAAACACCCTTTTAACAGGGAAAAAAACCTCGAGCAGAACCCGGCTCTAATGTGGGGGGACCCATCTGCCTGCTGGCCGGGTAGGTTGACTTAGGCATTTATTGAGTCACTAAAATACTGTAGAGTACAGACCACATCAGCATGATTATAAGCATCCTCTGGTAAATGAACAACCAGATACTGATGTCTCTCACCATATGGACTTCAGGAGATGACTGGGGGATGATAAACTGTGACCTACTGGTTGGGTTCTCTCTGTTCTCATGTTTCTTACATGTTTGTCCCCTGACAGCCGGGTCCTAATGTTTTTTGAGCAACACACCATACTATGACGTTTTTACAATGATGGTTCTACTATGGAACCAGTTTGACATGTTCAGGTGTTCTTTGTGTGAAAACTCAGAGATTTCAGGGATCAGAAGGTGGTTTTCAACTTTCTTTATTAACTTTCTGCTTCAACTTTTAATTAAATTTCCTTCACTAGCCCAGCCCTCTGGACTTCCAGTAAGCTGTGTTCCTATTGGCTGTCCAGGTGGCTGTGTTCCTATTGGCTGTCCAGATGGCTGCTTGGTGTTATCAGGAACACCTGAGCAGCTCAGTGTCTTCCTGCTTTATTTAGCTGCAGACAAACATTTCCTCTGCTTCTGTTCACCAGTGATCCGGGTTTGGCTCTGTTGCATTAGTTTGTTCTTTAGGCGTTGGCTTGCAGCTTCCAGCAGTAAAATAGTCTTTAATGTGTTTCTTGGTGTGTTTTAGGGCTTTGTACTGGATAGTTGTCTTGGTAAAGGTGGTTCTTTAGCCACAGTTAGCACATGGTGTTAATGTGTGCAGTGATTAGTGGATTTGCTGCAGCTGAGTTGTGTCTTTATCTTGGCTGTAGTGAGTCTGTTGAGGTTTCTGGTCAGACACATTCTGTATTCTTGTTTGAGAACCAGCGTTGGTTGTCCAGAAGGTAAGAGTTCCTGTCCTGATTCTCTGTTCTCAGAGGTTCTCTGGTAGGCTGCAGGAGACTTTAGCGTTTGGGTTGTGCTAGTTTGGTTTTTGTATGGTTTCATTTGGACGACTATCTTGAGGCTCCTCCATGTGGTTTAGTGAGGTTTTCTGCAACAGTTCTACAAAGCAACCTGCAGCAGAAGAGACTTTGAGAGTTTTTAGGAAGTTCTGGAGACCAGACTTTAGAGCAGCAGAAACATTTGTCAGCAGTTTGAGCAGGAGAAGGTGAGCTTCAGAGTAGAAATGAGACGGAAACCTTCTTGACCCGTGTGGTGAGGTCCTGTACCAAGAGTTTGAGCAGGTTGTGAAGAGTCTGTAGTTCTTTGGTCTGAAAGCACAAGAAGAGTCGACTCATTAAAGGAGAAAACAGAAGATATTGATGGTTCTTCTGTAGCTCTGCAGTTTCCAGTTTCCTTAGACTGAATATCAAGTTTATATATTAAATGATTTCCCATGTGAGCCCAAGAAGACTTCAATAAACTCCCTCCATCCCCTGAACACAACATATTTTATTACCATGTTAAATCTTTTTTTTTTTTTTTTTTAATGTTTTTGAGTTTTAATCATAGTTTTTTCCTCTTTGCTTGTTTAGTTTTGTCATCTGTGTAAAAGGTGCAAAACAAATAAAGTTGAATTGATAAACTGAATAACTGACTAACTCATGATTGTGACAACAGAAGTATTTTCATTGTGATTTAAGGGTTTATTTAATTTTTAAGGTTGGGGTTAAAGTCTTGACAGAAAAAGAAGATTAAAGAAATAAACTACATAACAAAAAGCAATTAAATCAAAGGAAAAAATTAATACAATAAAACTTTTAAAAAGTTTTATTAAAAAGATTTAAGAAATTAAAGATGTAATTTTCTAATTAAACATTTAATTTTTTAATTAAATGTTTTGTCTTTTTAAAGGTTTAATAATCTAATTAAATGTTTTGCATTTTTAAAAAATGTTTAATATTCTTCTTGTTTAATTGTATTTTTTAAATATTTAATGATGGAAAATATTTTATCTGTAATTTTTCATATTTGTATTTTAAAAATTTTATTTAATTTCATAATGACATGCATTGTATCTTGTTGAATTATCTAATTCAATATTTTGTCTGTTTAATATAGTTGAACATTAATTACAATTAAATTATATATACATATACCACCTTTTAATGTTTAGTTTTCTTTTTAAATGCTTCATTGTATTTTCTGTTTAATTCCTATTTGAAGTTTTATTGTCTTTAAGATGTAATTTTCTATGTAAACATTTAATTTTTTAATTAAATGTTTTGTCTTCTTAAAGGTTTAATAATCTAATTAAGAAATTTAAGATGTAATTTTCTAATTAAACATTTAATTTTGTAATTCAATGTTTTGTCTTTTTAAAGGTTTAATGATCTAATTAAATGTTTTGCATTTTTTAAAAGGTTTAATAGTGTTCTTGTTTAATTGTATTTTTTTCCAATGTTGAATGATGGAAAGTATTTCATCTGTAATTTGTAATATTTGTATTTTAATAATTTTGTTTAATTTCATACTGACATGTATTGTATCTTGTTGAATTATCTAATTCAATATTTTGTCTGTTTAATATCATTTAATTTATTTAATGTTTAACTATTAAACAGACAAAATATTGAATTAGATAATTCAACAAGATACAATACATGTCAGTATGAAATTAAACAAAATTATTAAAATACAAATATTACAAATTACAGATGAAATACTTTCCATCATTCAACATTGGAAAAAAATACAATTAAACAAGAACACTATTAAACCTTTTAAAAAATGCAAAACATTTAATTAGATCATTAAACCTTTAAAAAGACAAACCATGGGTACCCATATAGCTCAACGGGTTAAGTGGGTGACCTGTGTACAGGTGCTGGTCCCCGATGCAGCGGCCGGGGTTCAAGTCCCGCTCGCGGCCCTTTTCTGCATGTTTTCCCCCGACTCTTCTCCCCCGTTTCCTGTCTGTCTCTCACTACGCCTATCCAATAAAAAGCTGGAAAAGGCCAAAAAAAAAAAAAAAAGACAAAACATTTAATTAAAAAATTTAATGTTTAATTAGAAAATTACATTTTAATGTTTAATTAGAAAATTACATCTTAAAGACAATAAAACTTCAAATAGGAATTACACAGAAAACACAATGAAGCATTTAAAAAGAAAATTAAACATTAAAAGGTGGTAAAACATTTGAAAAGAAAAACCTTAAAGATTTAATCGAAACATTAAATATTGGGAAAGAAAAAGAAACTCAAACAAGCCGATAAAACATTTGAAAAAACAATTAAACATTAAAAAGACAAAACATTTGGAAATCAAATCAGACATTAGACAAGAATAAAAGGTGAGAAAAGAGCAAAACTAAACGTTTAAGAAGAATCAAACTAAAGATGAAACATTTCAAAAGACACCAGTTAGACTTCAGAAGATCAAATTAAACAGAAGAGACAATAAAACGATCAAAAAGAGCAAAAACACATAAAGGTATTAAAGCGTTTTCTAGTCTGAAACGAAAACATCAAGTTGTATCTTCAAACATTTCCTCTTTCTATGTTCTTGGTTTGATTGTGGACAGATTTACTAAGAACTCATTTCAGAAAACTGCTTTCCAGATAAAGTCTACTAGTAGTTGAAGGCATGGATCAAACTAATGTTACCTTCTGATCTCCACAAACTTTACTGTTCAGTGAAGAGAATCAAAGTTTGTTGAGGATTTCTAAAAAACCCACAGGCGGAGGTCTGAGAAGAACTCAGATGGATGGTCTAAATGTGAAATCAAGACTCATGGTCACAAGTTTTAAGGCTTCTGTTAACCAGAAAGTTCAAACTAACAGAGAAGTGATGAGAAAGTTTTAAAATTTCAGTCCTCAGACTGTCTGGAGGTTCAAACTAACAGAGAACTACTCAAGAACTTTTAGGATTTCAGTCCTCAGACTGTCTGAAGGTTCAAACTAACAGAGAACTACTCAGGAACTTAGAAGATTTCAGTCCTCAGACTGTCTCAATCGTACCACGTAGTGTGTAACTGTATGCAGCACAGTGAGCCGGCATACTTCTTGTTTCTGTTTTCACGCCGTCTACATCAACGGAATGCACTGAAACTTTGCTCCCACTAGCTTAGCCTCGCTGTAGCACGCAGCTCAAAGGGGCGTGTCCTATCTACTCATTCATATCTATGAGAGCAACGGTGGCTGCACATAAGGACGCCTGACGTTGATTAGCTGCGTAAATACCATTATATACAGTCTATGGTAAATACGTATGTGAATCGCATCATTGGCTGCAGCAGCCAGTCACCGGTCACTCACTGACTCACATTGGAAAAATAGCACAGAATGAATTGTTAAGTGTCTATTTTATTTTCAATTTAGGTTGGATTTTTTTTTTTGTGCGCAGCACAGATTTTCTGTGCACGGAGACCGTGTCAGCAGTGCGCAATTGCGCACGCGCGCAGCTTAGAGGGAACAGTGCTCATATGGCACGTTTTTACAACATGTTGAAAAATGGCATTTTATTTTTGACATAGTATACTATGGCGTTTTTTTTGCGCCAAAATTCATAATGATTTTTTTTCAAAGAAAACCTTTCTGGAGTGTTTTTCACGCCCTCCTTTACATTATTTCATCATATGGCACGTTTTTACAACATGTTGAAAAATCGCATTTTTTTTTTCAACATCGTATACTATGGCGTTTTCTTTGTGCCAAAATTCATGATGATTTTTTTTTTCAAAGAAAACCTTTCTGGAGTGTTTTTCGCAGCCTGCTTTACATTATTTCATCATATGGCACGTTTTTACAACATGTTGAAAAATCGCATTTTTTTTTCAACATAGGTCTTGGCGAACTCCGCATCCAGGACGTCCAGCCCTCCGAACCGTTCGTTCTGCATCATCTCGGCCACTTTCCCCTTGACCATCTTGACCGCATCCCGGCTGTACTTGACGATGGTCTTCACTTCGTCCGTGTGGAAGAAGTAACTCCACAGAGTCACAGTGCATTTGTTTCTAAAATTGATCAACTCCTTTTTTCTCTCTCTCATTAACACTTTTTCTTCAATTTTCACTCAAACACTACGGTGTTTTTTTGCGCCAAAATTCATAATGATTTTTTTTCAAAGAAAACCTTACCATAGTGTTTTTCACGGCTTGCTTTACATTATTTCATCATATGGCATGTTTTCACATGTTGAAAAACTACATTTTTCGACATAGGCATGTCGCTCAAAAAACGTCATAGTATAACATGTAGCTCTAAAAACATTATAGTATAGCATGTCTCTCTATGAACGTCAGAGTATAGCATGTCGTCCAAAAAACGTCATGGTATAGCATGTCTTTCTAGAAACATCATACTATAGCATGTCGTTCAAAAGACGTCATAGTGTACAGCAGTCCTTACTCCTTTTGTCGCACCTGTTCAAGTCACAAAGTGTTGAGGTCACATTCACTTGTAAATTCTGATTGTTCTCATCACTACTTATTACTGTTATTGATATTAATTATAGTTAAGGCCAAAATTCATGATGATTTTTTTTCAAAGAAAACCTTTCTGGAGTGTTTTTCACAGCCTCCTTTACATTATTTCATCATATGGCACATTTTTAAAACATGTTGAAAAATTGCATTTTTTTTCGACATAGTATACTATGGCGTTTTTTTGCGCCAAAATTCATGATGATTTTTTTTTCACAGAAAACCTTTCTGGAGTGTTTTTCGCAGCCTGCTTTCATCATATGGCACGTTTCTACATGTTGAAAAATGACATTTTTCGACAGTATACTATGGCTTTTTTTGCGCCAAAATTCATGATGATTTTTTTTTCAAAGAAAACCTTTCTGGAGTGTTTTTCACGGCTTCCTTTACATTATTTCATCATATGGCACGTTTTTACAACATGTTAAAAATCGCATTTTTTTCCGACATAGTATACTACAGCGTTTTTTTGCGCCAAAATTCATGATTAATTTTCTTTCAAACAAAACCTTACCATAGTGTTTTTCACGGCCTCCTTTACAATATTTCATCATATGGCATGTTTTCACAACATGTTGAAAAATCACATTTTTTTTTCGACATAGTATACTATGGCGTTTTTTGCGCCAAAATTCATGATGATTTTTTTTTCAAAGAAAACCTTACCATAGTGTTTTTCACGGCTTGCTTTACATTATTTCATCATATGGCATGTTTTCACATGTTGAAAAACTACATTTTTCGACATAGGCATGTCGCTCAAAAAACGTCATAGTATAACATGTAGCTCTAAAAACATTATAGTATAGCATGTCTCTCTATGAACGTCAGAGTATAGCATGTCGTCCAAAAAACGTCATGGTATAGCATGTCTTTCTAGAAACATCATACTATAGCATGTCGTTCAAAAGACGTCATAGTGTACAGCAGTCCTTACTCCTTTTGTCGCACCTGTTCAAGGCACAAAGTGTTGAGGCCACATTCACTTGTAAATTCTGATTGTTCTCATCACTACTTATTACTGTTATTGATATTAATTATAGTTAAGGCCAAAATTCATGATGATTTTTTTTCAAAGAAAACCTTTCTGGAGTGTTTTTCACAGCCTCCTTTACATTATTTCATCATATGGCACATTTTTAAAACATGTTGAAAAATTGCATTTTTTTTCGACATAGTATACTATGGCGTTTTTTTGCGCCAAAATTCATGATGATTTTTTTTTCACAGAAAACCTTTCTGGAGTGTTTTTCACAGCCTCCTTTACATTATTTCATCATATGGCACATTTTTAAAACATGTTGAAAAATTGCATTTTTTTTCGACATAGTATACTATGGCGTTTTCTTTGTGCCAAAATTCATGATGATTTTTTTTTCAAAGAAAACCTTTCTGGAGTGTTTTTCGCAGCCTGCTTTCATCATATGGCACGTTTCTACATGTTGAAAAATGACATTTTTCGACATAGTATACTATGGCTTTTTTTGCGCCAAAATTCATGATGATTTTTTTTTCAAAGAAAACCTTTCTGGAGTGTTTTTCACGGCTTCCTTTACATTATTTCATCATATGGCACGTTTTTACAACATGTTAAAAATTGCATTTTTTTCTGACATAGTATACTACAGCGTTTTTTTGCGCCAAAATTCATGATTAATTTTCTTTCAAACAAAACCTTACCATAGTGTTTTTCACGGCCTCCTTTACAATATTTCATCATATGGCACGTTTTCACAACATGTTGAAAAATCACATTTTTTTTTCGACATAGTATACTATGGCGTTTTTTTGCGCCAAAATTCATGATGATTTTTTTTTCAAAGAAAACCTTACCATAGTGTTTTTCACGGCTTGCTTTACATTATTTCATCATATGGCATGTTTTCACATGTTGAAAAACTACATTTTTTGACATAGGCATGTCGCTCAAAAAACGTCATAGTATAACATGTAGCTCTAAAAACATTATAGTATAGCATGTCTCTCTATGAACGTCAGAGTATAGCATGTCGTTCAAAAGACGTCATAGTGTACAGCAGTCCTTACTCCTTTTGTCGCACCTGTTCAAGGCACAAAGTGTTGAGGCCACATTCACTTGTAAATTCTGATTGTTCCGCCAAAATTCATGATGTTTTTTTTTCAAAGAAAACCTTTCTGGAGTGTTTTTCACAGCCTCCTTTACATTATTTCATCATATGGCACATTTTTAAAACATGTTGAAAAATTGCATTTTTTTTCGACATAGTATACTATGGCGTTTTTTTGCGCCAAAATTCATGATGATTTTTTTTTCAAAGAAAACCTTTCTGGAGTGTTTTTCGCAGCCTGCTTTCATCATATGGCACGTTTCTACATGTTGAAAAATGACATTTTTCGACATAGTATACTATGGCTTTTTTTGCGCCAAAATTCATGATGATTTTTTTTTCAAAGAAAACCTTTCTGGAGTGTTTTTCACGGCTTCCTTTACATTATTTCATCATATGGCACGTTTTTACAACATGTTAAAAATCGCATTTTTTTCCGACATAGTATACTACAGCGTTTTTTTGCGCCAAAATTCATGATTAATTTTCTTTCAAACAAAACCTTACCATAGTGTTTTTCACGGCCTCCTTTACAATATTTCATCATATGGCATGTTTTCACAACATGTTGAAAAATCACATTTTTTTTTCGACATAGTATACTATGGCGTTTTTTTGCGCCAAAATTCATGATGATTTTTTTTTCAAAGAAAACCTTACCATAGTGTTTTTCACGGCTTGCTTTACATTATTTCATCATATGGCATGTTTTCACATGTTGAAAAACTACATTTTTTGACATAGGCATGTCGCTCAAAAAACGTCATAGTATAACATGTAGCTCTAAAAACATTATAGTATAGCATGTCTCTCTATGAACGTCAGAGTATAGCATGTCGTCCAAAAAACGTCATGGTATAGCATGTCTTTCTAGAAACATCATACTATAGCATGTCGTTCAAAAGACGTCATAGTGTACAGCAGTCCTTACTCCTTTTGTCGCACCTGTTCAAGGCACAAAGTGTTGAGGCCACATTCACTTGTAAATTCTGATTGTTCTTATCACGACTTATTACTGTTATTGATATTAATTATAGTTAAGGCCAAAATTCATGATTTTTTTTTCAAAGAAAACCTTTCTGGAGTGTTTTTCATGGCCTCCTTTACATTATTTCATCATATGGCACGTTTTTACATGTTGAAAAATTGCATTTTTTTTCGACATAGTATACTATGGCGTTTTTTTGCGCCAAAATTCATGATGATTTTTTTTTCAAAGAAAACCTTTCTGGAGTGTTTTTCGCAGCCTGCTTTACATTATTTCATCATATGGCACGTTTTTACAACCTGTTGAAAAATGACATTTTTTCGACATAGTCGTCCAAAAAATGTCATAGTATAGCATATCGCCCAAAAAAATTCATTGTATAGCATGTCGCTCAGAAATCGTCATAGTATAGCATGTTGCTCTAAAAACGTCATAGAAAAGCCTTTAGTCCACAAAACGTTCTGTCCCAGCTGTCTGAAGTAGGTGAGGAGCAACACAAAAACAGTCCAAACGCTGGTTTCCAGAGGGTTAGACGAGTATTTATTTGAAAGAGGAAATTTACAACAACACAACATGTGAGGGGGTTAATAGCAAATGGGTGTTAGTAAAGTAAAAATAAATAAACAGAACAAAAAGTGAACTTCATGTTGACATTGATGGGCATTCCAACCAGGAAAAAAGTAAAAGATATTCAATACGAAAAAAAAACTCTTCCTGTTCACCTCTTAAAACCCAAAAACACACCGCAGTAGCACCCTCAACTAAAACTACCAATGGGTTCCCTGTTTTCCTTTCTGAACAATTCAAAGGTCCCTCTCTATCTCCCCACACATCCACCAACCACTGGAACACATCTCCAAAGTTCTGCCGGTCCAGCTCAGCTTCCCCTCAGAAGAAGTGCCACCACCTGCCAGATGAAGGAGTCTTTTGAGAGACAGCTGGCATCGTGATTGGACTGTACTTTGGTCTGTTCCAATCCAGCTTCAGCTCCAGAGACGGCAGGCGGGACGAGTCAACGGAGGCCTGGTGGACGAAGACATGCAGCTGAGTACAATCCAGAAAACAACAGAGGAGGAGTGCAGCGGCCCAGAGCCAGAACAACCAGAGTAGCATGGTATGTCTCTTAGAAAACATCATAGTATAGCCTTTGCTATGACAAAACACCATCATATACATCGTATATTGTACAAATAACAAGTCAAAGCAAAGAGACATACATTGTAGAATTGTAGTAATTGTGGGCTGACTGATTTACTGATTATCAGTATTTTATTTTTTACTGATTTATGGTAATAAATCAATTTAAAAATGGCGCTACTTTGGCTCTGAACCATTATCTACCTGTGGTCGCTCTGTCTTCTGGAGTGATTTGATTAGTTATACGTCACGAATAAAACTCCTTTAACTTAACATCTGTAAACAAAACAAAAACGTATCAACAAAGTTTCCTGTTAGAGTTTGTGTTCTTCTAAGTTTAACTCCAAGATTTTAAATACTTTCATTTACTGCAAATGAATATCTACTCCAAATGTCTTACTAATAATCATTATCAGCCTTAAAAACCCACAAAACACCCCTCTATACTCCACCACACTTAGTACAGTCCGGTTCCCCCTTCTATAAATCTGCTTGGAATCTTCCACTTCCTGTTTGTCAAAGTGGCCTTCTACCTGGACAGGTTTTGTTGGAGCTCATGCAACAAACATTTTGGGTAACTGCACTTTAATATGGATGGATGACACTGAATTAGAGTCTGTTTTAATGAGACTGAGTTAAGATGTGTAGCTCTGTCATTGAATAGGAAATTATTTCTCAGAATTCACAGAGAAAAGTCTGAAATGTTTGCTAGGTTAGCGTCCCACATGTTCTTTGGCTCAGCTAAAGCTAACTCTCTCCAACTTCTGGATCTCTTGAGTTGCTTGTTGTTAAAATATCTTGCTAGAGGTGCTGAAGCTCAGAAAGTCTGAGATGTTTGTTCAAAATAAGCTCATTCTCAAGTCTTATCTGAACTGTCCTCTTTTGTTTGAACTTTCCCTAAACTTAGTAGTTAAAGACAGAGCAGCACATCCAGACTCAGTCTCATTTATGTAGAGATTAAACTTCAGTGTCATTCATTGATGTTAAAGTGCAGTTTTTCAAATGTTTGTTGCACATGCTCCCGACCAAACCAGTCCAGGTGGAAGACGATGTGAAGAGAAAGCTCCAGAGGATGAATATCACACATTTACGTTGGAAATAAATGTCCTTTAATTAGACATTGTCATGCAAAAGTTGGATTTCCCTTTAATGATGTTCAAATCTTTGTTGAGTGTTTTGTTGATGTTGGTTTCTAAATGTTTTCTGACACTCGGCCCCAAAGATTAAAACCTTTTACGGCTCACAAGCTGCAACAATTCACACATTATCAACTATCTTTCTGACTAAACTAAGATAAAAAGTGAAAAACTGCCTGATTCCTGCATCATGAATGTAAAACTTTTTGGTTTTTATGACAGCAAACTGAATATATTTGGGTTTGACATTTTATAAACCAAAACAAGAAATGAATTAGTGGAGAAAACAATCAACAGAGTAATGGACAAAGAAAATATGTTTTCCAACATATATGGCCGAATTACTCCAACTTTACAAGATACATACAATTTTAATTCCATTTTATTTATATAACGCCAATTACAGGTCAAATTGTCTCAAGACGCTTTATTTTTATATTTTTTTGTCATATTTAAAATATGACAAAGTAAGAAATTTAAACCTCTTGACTAATCCAATTTATTATTTGGTTTTTAAGAGACGATTGGACAACTAAAATAACTTTCTCCACTAAAACTAATAAACATGAGGTCAAATAGAAGGAACAGTTTTAAATACTGCAGTCAAATGACGACAAGAATAAAGTTTCTCAACAAAAACTAAATCTGCTGGTGGATTCCATGAAAGTCCTAATAAATGATAATAAAGTGTGATGCTAAAGGTTTGTGGTGCAAAAAATCTCCAAGTAAAGATACGAAGTTGAAGATCTGGATGGAGGTTGATAAAAGTTGACCTTCCTTCATTTCTCTGGAGTGACTCCATGGATTTTATGGATGGTGGTTAAAGACCAGTGGTCTTCCTTCTAGTTGCTGTAAAAAGTCAGTCCATCCTGGCCAACTTCAACACCTCTTCATGACAACTTGTTCTGCCTCCGATCTCGTGGAAACTCAAGAAACTCGGGAAAACCTGTGGAGACTCGAAGAACTCGTGGAGACTCGAAGAACTCGTCGGGCGGGGGAAGGTGTGGTGGGTGGTGAGGGGAGGTGGGGGAGTAGAGGGGGGAGGCCGCCACCCACCTCCCCGCCTACTCTCCGCCCTGACTCCACCCAGACTCCGCCTTGGCTCCACCCATGTGGTCACTTCAGGAACTACGATGCCAAAGGGACGACGAATTTATTCTTTTTTATCTGATCTGTAGCTCAGTGAGTTAAGGATTTGCCTATGGAGCTGCAGGTCGCTGGTTCAAGACCAGACACTTCTTAAATTTTCTCAAAGTCCTGACAAAGACAAAGAAAGAAAAAGGCCGGTGGCGGGTCTTGAACCTGCGACCTTCCAGTCTGCAGTCCTCTTCTTATCCCCTGAGCTACTCGCTCAGATACTAATTCTCCTTTTTTTTGCGCATTTATCATCTATTTTTTGTCGTTTTCGAGTTTTTTTTTTAACTCGAGTCTCGACTCGACCGTTTTTCTCAGGAGGTGGGACTTCAGCCTTTGTGCTGGAGGGTGGAACCCTCAGTTCCAAGACTTTCCAAAGCCTCCACACCTCCCGAGTCCTCAGGACCTGAGCTTTCACACAGTCTGAGGGCTGAAATTTTCGAAGTCCCACAGTACTTCTCTGTTAGTTTGAACCTTTAGACAGTCTGAGGACTGAAATCTTGAAAGTTCTTGAGTAGTTCTCTGTTACTTTGAACCTTCAGACAGTCTGAGGGCTGAAATTTTCGAAGTCCCACAGTACTTCTCTGTTAGTTTGAACCTTTAGACAGTCTGAGGACTGATATCTTCTAAGTTCCTGATTACTTCTCTGTTAGTTTGAACCTTTAGACAGTCCGAGGACTGATATCTTCTAAGTTCTTGAGTAGTTCTCTGTTAGTTTGAACCTTCAGACAGTCTGAGGGCTGACATTTTAAAAGTTTCTCAGTACTTCTCTGTTAGTTTGAACCTTTAGACAGTCTGAGGACTGAAATTTTAAAAGTTTCTCAGTACTTCTCTGTTAGTTTGAACTTTCTGGTTAACAGAAGACTTAAAACTTGTGACCATGAGTCTTGATTTCACATTTAGACCATCCATATGAGCTCTTCTCAGACCTTCACCTGTGGGTTTTTTAGAAATCCTCAACAAACTTTGATTCTCTTCACTGAACAGTAAAGTTTGTGGAGATCAGAAGGTAACATTAGTTTGATCAATGTCTTCAACTACTAGTAGACTTTATCTGGAAAGCAGTTTTCTGAAATGAGATCTTAGTAAATCTGTCCACAATCAAACCAAGAACATAGAAAGAGGAAATGTTTGAAGAAACAACGATGTTTTCATTTCAGACTAGAAAATGCTTTAATACCTTTATGTGTTTTTGCCCTTTTTGATCGTTTTATTGTTTCTTCTGTTTAATTTGATCTTCTAAAGATTAACTGGTGTCTTTTCAAATGTTTTGTCTTTAGTTTGATTCTTCTTAAATGTTTAGTTTTGCTCTTTTCTCACCTTTTATTCTTTTCTAATGTCTGATTTGATTTCCAAATGTTTTGTCTTTTTAATGTTTAATTGTTGTTTTTTCAAACGTTTTATCGGCTTGTTTGAAAATTTTCCTTTTCTTTTCCAATATTTAATTTTTCGATTAAATCTTTAAGGTTTTTCTCTTTAAATGTTTTACCACCTTTTAATGTTTAATTTTCTTTTCTAATGCTTCATTGTATTTTCTGCTTAATTCCTATTTAAAGTTTTATTGTCTTTAAGACTTAATTTTCTAATTAAACATTTAATTTTTTAGTTAAATGTTTTGTCTTTTCAGAGGTTTGATAATCTGATTAATGTTTTGTATTTTTTTAAATGTTTAATGTTCTTGTTTAATTATATTTTTTAAATGTTTAATTATCTAAAACATTTCATCTTTAATGTTTAATATATTTGTTTTCAAATTTTGTTTATTTTCATAATTACATGTTTTGTATCTTCTGTTTAATTATCTAATTCAATATTTTGTGTGTTTAATATCATTTGATTGTATTTAGTGTTTAATTTTTTTAAAGTTTTATTGTATTAAATGTTTTTTTCCTTTGAGTGCTTTTTTAATGTAGTTTATTTCTTTAATCTTTTTTTTCTGTCAAGATTTTAACCCAACCTTAAAAATGAAACAAACCCTTAAATCACAATGAAAATACTTCTGTTGTCACAATCATGAGTTAGTCAATTATTCAGTTTATCAATTCAACTTTATTTGTTTAGCACCTTTCACACAGATGACAAAACTAAACAAGAGAAAAAACTATGCTAAAACCATGATTAAAACTCAAAAACATATTTTTAAAAAAAGAATTAACATGGTAATAAAATCTGTTGTGTCCAGGGGATGGAGGGAGTTTATTGAAGTCTTCTTGGGCTCACATGGGAAATCATTTAAAATATAAACTTGATATTCAGTCTAAAGAAACTGTAAACTGCAGAGCTACAGAAGAACCATCAATATCTCCTGTTTTCTCCTTTAATGAGTTGACTCTTCTTGTGCTTTCAGACCAAAGAACTACAGACTCTTCACAACCTGCTCAAACTCTTGGTACAGGACCTCACCACACGGGTAAAGAAGGTTTCCATCTCATTTCTACTCTGAAGCTCACCTTCTCCTGCTCAAATTGCTGACAAATGTTTCTGCTGCTCTAAAGTCTGGTCTCCAGAACTTCCTAAAAACTCTCAAAGGCTCTTCTGCTGCAGGTTGCTTTGTAGAACTGTTCCAGAAAACCTCACTAAACCACATGGAGGGGCCTCAAGAAAGTCGTCCAAATGAAACCATACAAAAACCAAACTAGCACAACCCAAACACTAAAGTCTCCTGCAGCCTACCAGAGAAGCTCTGAGAACAGAGAATCAGGACAGGAACTCTTACCTTCTGGACAACCAACGTTGGTTCACAAACAAGAATACAGAATGTGTCTGACCAAAAACCTCTGAAGACTCACTACAGCCAAGATAAAGACACAACTCAGCTGTACCAAGTCCACTAATCACTGCACACATTAGCACCATGTGCTAACTGTGGCTAAAGAACCACATTTACCAAGACAACTATCCAGTACAAAGCCCTAAAACACACCAAGAAACACATTAAAGACAGATTTTACTGCTGGAAGCTGCAAGCCAACGCCTAAAGAACAAACTGAAGCAACGGAACCAAACCCAGTTCAGTGGTGAAGAGAAGCAGAGGAAATGTTTGTCTGCAGCCACATAAAGCAGGAAGACACTGAGCTGCTCAGGTGTTCCTGATAACACCAAGCAGCCACGTAGACAGCCAATAGGAACACAGCTTACTGGAAGTCCAGAGGGCTGGCTTAGTGAAGGAAATTTAGTTTAAAGTTGAGGCAGAAAGTTAACAAAGAAAGTTGAAAACCACCTTCTGATACCTGAAATCTCTGAGTTTTCACACAAAGAACACCTGAACATGTCAAACTGGTTCCATAGTAGAACCATCATTGTAAAAACGTCATAGTATGGTGTGTTGCTCAAAAAACATTAGGACCCGGCTGTCTCGGGTCGCCGAGGAGCAACACAAAAACAGGACAAATGCTGGTTTCCAGGGGGTTAGGCGGATATTTATTTGAAAGAGTAAGTTTACAACAACGCAACATGTGAGCAGAAAAATCACAAAGTCTGTCTTTGGTTCAGCTGAAAATATTAGTTTTTGTCTTTTTTATTGACCAAACTTTTCAGGAAGTAGACGAAGAATAATTAAAGCTCTCATGTAGAAGTCCAACTTATTTTGGATCCTTGTGGAGAGTTTAATCTTAGAATTTGTACAGCTGTTGAGTTTTTAGAGTCACATGGATTGTTTTGGCATTTAATAACCGAGTCCTGAAATAAAATTGCAGTTGTGGATTTCTGTCATTTAGTCTGGACTAAACAAATAACAGCAGCATAAATCTCAAACGTCATTAGAGGAGTCTGGATTGAGGTTTCTCACTTGATAATGATCAAAACATGAAATTTAGGTTGGTTTAAAGGAATATTCCACCTTAAATCTTTGAATGCTGACCTAAAAGGTTGGTTTTAGGAAGTATTCCACCTACAAGGTCCTCACACATCCACCTTAAAAGAACATTCCACCAAAAATCCTTGGACATGCACCTAAAATGTTGGTTTAACTGAGTATTCCATCAAACATTGATGGTCTTCCTCTCTAGTGCCAGATGATTCATCCATGAATTCAGCAGCTACAGACTGAAATGAAGCTCATGCTGCCGTTATTGAATTCCTGTTCCAGATCAAATGTTCAGAGCTCACCTTGAATGCAGCCGTCTGCTGTCTGATAGTTTTTCTCATTGTAGTCTTCAATAAAGTCTTTTTCTTCATGTCAGGATGTGGTGAGACTCTTTCTCAGTCTCTGCAGACGTCCCTCATTGTGCATCTCCAGAGAAGAAACAGAAAAACTGGTCACTGCTTCAGCATCAAAAACGCTCTCCAGCATTGAGAGTGTTTTAAGAATTCATTCATTGTGTTGTGAACTTTGAAGGAGCAGAAACTTTACAGCTGCCAAAGATATGAGCTCCAATTCTGGATGTTTTAGGAAATGAAGTTAATCAAATGAACACTTGATTTTTGCTGATAACTCTCATTAAATTACTGAAGAAATCCAACATAAAAACCTGTAAACTCTCAGGCAGCTTTTGTTAAAGTTTGTCTATAATTCTATCATCATGTTCTGGAACCAGGACTCTGCAGAAGTTCCTTCAATCAGATACTTGTGTGTTTCTATTTAAGGCCTCAGGTTTGAACGTACAGCAGAGGATTAGAAAGGAGTGATTTTAATGTTTAAATCAGTCCAGTAAATGTTTGGCGTGAAAATTATTAAAATTTTGATTTAGATAGATTTGTGTCAAATAATATTGTAGAGTCTCACTTAAATATATCCAAATGAGTTCAGTGTATTTACATTTTATAGAATATTTGATTTCTTAATTTCAATACTGTAGAGTCTGACCCTAAATATTATAATAATGATGTAAATTTAAATAATAAATAATATTGTAGTGCAGAGTCATAAACTTTAATCAGCTAAACTTACATAATAAATATCACTGTACAATCTTAACCTGAACATTCATATTATTGAGGTAAATTTACATAAATCATGATATTCTAGAGTCTTAACTGGAATATGTCTAACATGAATCTTTTTGTATTGTGCTGATAAACAACAATAACCCGACTTTCAGATAATATTTATTCACTGTGTATTGGGTAGTACAGAAGTATTAGTACAGAATATTATTTCTTGTTTTATGTGTGATAATTGGCAGTAAACATTCTAAGAAGTGGAAATTGACAGGGTTGTAATAATGCTATTCTTGCACAATATTTGTCACTTAATTGCCCTCAGGATGCTGTCGTTGAGCTACCAGTTTTACAGAACAGGCAGATGTTGCAGCTAATGATGCTGTAATTCACATAAACAAGGAAACAAGTCCATCATAATTTGAATGTTAACAGTCCAAAAATGAAAAGGTCATATACAGCTTTCCTATTGGGTTAAAGAGCCAAAAAAAAAAAAAACATGAAAAATACGGTAGCAGCTTTCATTTTTTCTTACAGCCCCCCCAAATATCTGTTGTACCCCCCTGTGCCCCCCACTAAAATTAATCTGGATCCGCCCGTCTGACATGAAAGCTGGGATCGTTCTGCAGTTACTGTCCTCAATGAGCAGCAGGTGGCGCTGTGAGCTCCTCCCCTTCCAAAGCACAGGGGGTCAGTCTAGTGACCTGCAGCATCCCACTGTCTGATTAGAGGAAGGAGACCCACATCACTCCATGTCCAGACCGCAGATGAATCAAAGTCTCTGCAGATCCCGTCCTGCTTACAGAGCGGGATGGAAATGAAAATGTTTCTTCACTGTCACACTAAAATAAGTAACTGCATTTAGCCTCTAGTTCAGAAACATATTTTGGGTATTTTAAACTCACTTTTTGTCTCTCCTACAACGTTGATTACAATTACATGCAAACGGTAAATTATGCAAATTAGGCGATGAGGTCATTTAGCGACTTCTAGCGACTTTTAGGACAGCCAATAGCTACTTTCCTTACTGAGGAGTTGGCAACACTGGTCAAAACATAAACAATGCCTCTTTCTCATCGTTGTAAGGTAGACAATGTGCTACAAGCCCAGTTTTATCAACAGTAGCTGTCTTTCAAGCTGCATGAATAACATTGATGTCTATGGAGTGAACAGGGACCGTCTGCAAACTGCAAAACTGCTGCAACAGCAAAGAGAGACACAAATATTCAATAGCTTCTCTCTGATACACTGTAGTGTCACCAGAATCACTGCAGCCTTCAACTGGCTCCTGTTGACATCAATGTTATTTCTGCAGCTTGAAAGACAGCTACTGTTGATAAAACTAGGCTTGTAGCACATTGTCTACCTTACAATGATGGAAAAGAGGCATCGTTTATAATGAGGTATTGATGCTGGAATTCTGAATCTGTGAATATCTTTCCGATTTTACTGAACTGTGGCCCCAAGGAGCCGTGGTGGGCGTCCTTTATTTTCATTTCTGAAAGGTGGCAACCCTAGCCTTAGCTGAAGCCAAATTTACAACCAGTTATCTGTAATTCCAGAAGTCTGTTTTGATTATTGAGCATATTTTAGTAATCTGGCTTTTCATTTTGTATTAATGGAGCATTTTAATCAATCTGACTGAAAGGGAGACAGTGCTAGCTAGCAGCAAAATTTTTTCTAGCTTAGCCCAGTTTTAGCTTCCTCGGAAGGTTAAAGGCCTTTCCTTGTACAGTAACCGGTAAGAGTTTTTCTAAAATACATATATATTTATTTATTTATTTATTTATTCATTTATTTATTTTTGCCTCTGTGGAGGAGAAGAAACAAGTTGTGAATAAAACATTGAAGTATTGATGCTTTTTGAATCGATATGTCAGAAAACTTGTTAGGAAACTGTTGCTTGCTCACACATCCAGCAGTTACAGTGGAGAGCAACATTATCATTCGGTGTTTATCTAGTGAATGTAAATCCAGTGTTAACTCTTTTAAAGGTTCATTTATTAGTTTTATATCTGGTTCTTTAGCAACTCAATGCTCCACTTCCTCCGCTAGCTGTTTGCCAACTGTGTCTGTCATCTGTTTTCCTGCTGAGAAGATGTGTACAGTGACTTTTTTGGAGTGTTGTCACTCAAATGCGCTGCCTGCTGTGGCCAAAAAAAACACTGACAGTGAATAACATAACAGCTGCTTAACTTCTTTAAGATTATCCAAATCAAGGGTGTAAAATAGTCTGTCTGAAAAAAACAGCATTACATTTATCTGTTTGTTAGATTCTTTAAATCCTCTTTAAACTCCTTTTTTTCTCTTCTCTGTAGCTACTTTTCCTGTCTGTACAGCAGAATTGAGCTCTGCAGGAATTTGACTCAGTCAGTTATAGTAACAGTTCCATCTAACATGCGTGCTTATTGAAGTTCAGCAGTCATTTGATGTTCATTCTTCAGGGAGGTGTAGGGGGCCTTGCTAAGCGGGACCAGAGGGCTCCACAATCGCCAGGTCTTTGAGGTCACTGAGTTTCCGAGAGAAGGAGCTCAGCCTGGTGCTGAAGGAGCCTCTCTTCTGGCTGTGTTCCTCCCCACGGGCCTTCAAACAAGCACTCAAGCCCTTACAGAGGCCCCCGAGTCGGCCCCGGAAATGATTCCCGATGAAGCAGTAGAGCACGGGGTTGATGGCCGAATTGGTGAAGCCCAAGCAGAGGGTGAGAGGCGTGAGGTTGTTGACGGTCCAGGTTACCCAGCAGCTATCCAGCCAGCCCTCGCTCTTCAGCACGTCTATAAAGGTCACACAGTGAAAGGGGAACCAGCAGAGGAAGAATGCAATGACCACTGCGGCTACTGTCCACAGCACCCTCTCCAGCCCCCTCCCCTGCTGGGGTCTGGCCCCGCTGTAGCTGGGACTCACACAGGGGGTCGGGGGTCTGTCTGCTTTATTGTGACTCTCCTGGGACTCCAGTGATTTAACAGAGGGCATGGGGTGGGATGGTTTCTGCATTCTTACCAACCCTGTGTCAGCTAACAAATGTCTACCAATAGCACAGTAGCAACAAGAGATGACAAGCAGCGGCAGCAGGAACGCCAGAACAATCTTCATCCAGGTCAGCGTCCTATACCAGTAGTCATCGGGGTATAAAATGGCGCAGACCTCCACACCAAGACCCTCCAAGTAGTGAGTGTCCCTCAAAGCCAAGGTGGGGGCTGAGCAGGCACATGCCAGAACCCACACAAGGATGCACGTGAGCCGGGCACGTTTGGGGTCTCGTGCACTTTGGGAGTGGAGCGGATGCACGATGGCCAGGTAGCGGTCCATGCTCATACATGTGATGAAGAAGATGGAGGCGTAGAGGTTCAGGTTATGGAGAGTTCCGCAGATTTTGCACGCCACCCGGCCAAAGGGCCAGCTGTAGCCCCGGGAGTAGTAGACGGCCCACAGCGGCAGAGACAGCAGGAACAACAGGTCGGACACACACAGGTTCAGCATGAAGGTGTTAGCAACAGTTCTCCTTGAGGCACTGGCATGGGCCAACACACACACTGCCAAGGTATTGGCTAGGATTCCCAGCACACAGATAACGCTGTAGATGGAGGGGATCACTGTGGTCATAGGTACAGGAGGCCAGTCTGTGCAGTTGGGAGCAGAGGCGTTCGTATAGGCCGTGGTGTTTACAGAAACCTCTATCGTTGAAAAAGGGGAGAAGGTGGAGTTGAAAACGGAGCGGTCACTTGGGATCGCCATAATGCGTCACACGTTTCCCTCCTTTCAGTTATCCAAGGTCAGCTGGAAATAAAACAAATCAGGAGAGCATTTAAAATTCAGTTGCCTTTTATGGACCACATTGGACCACAGTGATCTTTAGCTGGCTCGAGTGTTTATTAGCCATCCTACTTGATAACTAATCATAGCAAAAATGCATTACACCACACTGAAGTGGAACTGTTATGAAATACATAGGAAGAGGTTGTAATCATCTGGCTGCTTATTGGATTCCTCAGACACAGCTACATTGTATTAAAAAGTGATTTATTTTTTTTAAAACATTCCTGATTTAGATGAAAAAAGTGTCAACTTAATTTTACATTTCATAGTTTTACTGGAATCGTACAAGTCACAGAAACTGATCCTATTACAGTGGAGTGCACGAGAAGAATACATTACAAAGAGCAGATATAAGTGAAATTTAAAGAAATCAGCCAGTAATATACGGAAAATGACATCATTAATTAACATTTTACAATGGTAAATATCCTAAACCAGTTGAATTAGTGATAGAAACAAGCAATCAAGCTACCCTCACCCTAGCTCTGAAATCAAACGAGCCTTTTTTTACTGATTTTACTGGTTGATAGGATTCATTTTACCTGATGTGATTGAGTGTCCAGTCCAAACAGTCAAGCGGTTTTCACTGCTTCTTTTGGCTAAAGTCCATGTCTTGACAACTGCTCCTCGACCCCTCTAAGAGCAATCTGCACCACTGAACACCCGCAACCATGTCATACTTCTGTGTGTCTGTGTGTGTGGAGAAAACAGACTGGAGGCTCTGAGAAACCAGATGAGGTTGGGGGGTCTTATAGCCCCCAAGAGCCTCTTTCAGGATTGCGCAACAGGAAAGTTGGTGCACGTCACACCTTCATCATTACCGAGGGGCTGGACTGTACCTGGACATGAGCCAGCTTGCGAAAGAGCAAGAAAGAGAGAGAGGAACCTTTGCTTTTCATTGTGTCCCTCCTTTTTTTTTCCTCCCTTACAGAGCCTCTACCAGAAAAGGCCAAAACTGAGGAAATCAAGTCAAGATGTGAGTAATAGTGGAGTCTCCAGTGATGGCAGGCACACAACCATGTGTCATACCTGACTGTAACAAAGTGGATGTTGGTGTGTTTGAGGTGTCAAACTTAAAGCCCCGAACTGTCCCAACCAGAGGCCTCTGACCCCAAAAACAGAGGCTGCGTGTTAATTAGCAGGGCCTCGTACTTTGTGTCATATTCCTTCTGCCAGCGGTCAGATAAGCCATGGGAAATATTTACTCTGTCTCAGCGGAAGTCAAGCCAGCCACTAGAGCAGAGGGAGAAGGGAGTGAGGAGGAGGGTGAGGAGGGGGGAGACAGAGGCACAGTGTGGAAGATGAATGAGGAGGAGGACGAGCAGAAACTGCAGGGAGTGAACGAGAAGATGAGAAGGAAAAAAGAAAGGGAGAGAGGCTGAGGAGGGAGAAGAGGAGAGAAAGCGGAGATTCCCTCCAGTGGTTTTTCATTAAAGCCTCTGGTGAAAGTTAATGAGGGATGCGTGCAAAAGCTCAGAGACTGATTACATCACAGCTCCTTTGATCAACAGCGCGAGCATTCATCACTCCCTGCGAGCGCACGAGCACCAGCGCGTCGTGCATGCGCGCACCTATGCTTCAATGCTTGTGCAACTGCATGTGCTTAATCTCAGGCCGGTGCGCGCTTCATCGACGCAACATGCTCCAATCTGTTTACATGTGTGCGCACTCTGCTCCATTGAGTATCTATCAGGATGTGACATGTTCTAATAGCCATGGGAAAGCTGACAGTGAGGATGAGGGATGAAGGCGAGACTGAAATCGGATTTTTGAAGGCCGCAAATGAAGAGCTGTGTTGTCGCAAATCTTGCAGGATATGAGAAATGTATAAAGGAATGTGCTGTATGTTGCAGAGCTGTTAAAACGGTCTAGTTATGGTTTCAAAAACGGAAACTTGGTGATGCAGTGTTCTTCCATTGGCATGCTGGATATGCACAGTTGTTCTCACACGCTCAGATGCTGTATCTTTGTGAGGACCCTCATCTAACATCATGCATCGCGTAACCATTGGCCCCAACTTCAGCTATCACAGCTAAATGCCTGACCACAAGCCTAATCCAAGGTTCATTCAGGGCCGCCAAAATGCCCTCACTCTAAAGGTCTAAAACTCCTATTGGTCCTCACAAAAACAGATGTTCGACTGCTAATACACTCATACCCTCACAGATAGTCAGAAGCCAAAGGCCCTCAGTCATGACATGCAACAACTAAAAACAGAAAATTATGGTGTCATGCTGGCCAACAGAAACAGAAGAAAAAACAGAACTGCTCTGTCTGTGGAAAATACTTTTACAGAAGTATTAGAATACCATTTTCTTCAAAATAAGGGTTCTACTCCACTACATTCTTCCTGACAGCTACTTATGAGCTGTCTTGCCTATTAACACAAAAAGGCAACTTCATAGATTAAACTAATATTTATTACAGTTTTCTTCTATGTACATGCATCCAGAATAATAAGCAGATTATCATATGTAGTGGTGAAGCACTCCGTATTGATGTTATGCACATTTACAGGTATATAATTTGTTAATTTTGAGGTCTACTAGAATATGTTCACTTGCTTTAAGGTTCAAAAATCACATTTTTTTCTCATACTGTACATTGCTGCAGCACATTTTCTCTCACACTTTCTCTTTTAGCTCCTGTCCTCGTATCATTTACGATGGATAAGTCCCAATAAGTCCGCAGTGGTCAATTTGTAGTCGGATCACAATCATGTGATCGTCAGCAGGCAGCTGACATAGTGTTTACTTGTTGTCATTGTTACAGTGACGCTGTGCCACAATCTTCCAATGATTTGGAAATCCTGAACAAATCCGTGGATCCAGACTATAAGCCACATCACTGCCAAAATCCAATCAATTGCTCCTTGTGTCATTTCTGACCTTCCCTGAAAATTTCATCCAAATCCATGAGTCCGTTGTTGGATAATGTTGTACACAGACAAACAAACATACGGTGATCGTCACATAACTCCGCCGCGTTCCTTGGTGGAGTAACAAGGTAAACCCCAAAAAGCTAATATATGAGCTCTTTAAGTACATATTGGGATTGACAGTAAACATTATTAACCCTCTTGGCAGCAATGTCAAACGGTCCACCAATTTAATGCTGTCACAAAATCAGATTTCAATTTGTCCTGAAAAAACAAATGGCATTAGTAGTCTCAGTTGTACATTGCACTTTAGAAAATATTAGCAAAATAGTGAATATCTCAAACATTACATATACTCAACATGAACATGTTTGTATTGTAGCTGCGATCATGCAAAGTCTCACAAAGCTGTTAGAATAGCTGCAGACTCTGAGTGTTGTTCTGCAACAGCCCTTTACCTCCAGCACTACTAATCACAATGAAAACATTACAGTTAATCTTACTTTCACTGGATTTATCTCAGAACGGCTCCTTTGACCTTTGTCAATATTTTCAAATGGCAATCTCACTTTATCCTATCTGCAGACAATCAATTAAACTGTCTCGCAGTGTGCATGTTGACACCTGACTCCCTTTATAAGGCACTCATGGCATGAAAAACAAGTCCGAGTTAATTCTGCTACAAAATTGCAAATTGCAATTTGAGAGGCTGAGTGATTAGCAGTTTGAGCTCAGCGTGGGAGAGCATGTTTGTGTGTGTTTGTCTGATGATCCAAACACAGGGATTTAGTTACAGCCAGCGTCTGTACAGACACCAGATAAGGAGAGCAACAGAGCAGAGAGCATCAAACCTCAACTTACATCACAACTTTCACTGGACATCAATCTCCCAGCTAATTATTTTATCACAGTTCATTATTTTTTTCTGCCTTAAAAGCATGACATTCATATTCATATTTATTTTTTTGCTACTGTAGTTTGTCAAAGGTCTCTTTTTCTTTCCCCGGCACTCATTAAAGAAAATATAATCATTATGTAACAGCGGAAGTTATGCAGCTGAGATATCAGGAAATCTGCCAAACAGATATAATACAAGTTTGCATTATGTTCAGTATGTTTTTGTTGGATGGACCGAATTGCCAACATCTGACTTAATTCAAATGCATGAGAAAAAAGGAAACTGTGCATGTACTGACCTGCACAAACAGAGGCGGAAAATGTGCATAAGTAAACATATATTCACAAACACCACTAAATAGCCTCCGTAACTGTTGTGTTTATATTTTTTGCTGATAAATGTGCTATGTGTTTATTTGATAGCGGGGGTCTCCCTCACTGACCGGACCCTGAGAAGATAACCACCACAAACCAACAGCCCTCTGTGGAAAATCAGGCTCTTGGGGTTAAAAGGTGGGAGGTCAGTTTTGTCCCCCTCCCTGCTTCCTCTCTACTGGTCAAGAAATAAATCTGAGAGTGCTCTGGCCTGTTTGACAGAGTCCAGTCTTAGCGTTAGTTCTCAGATCATTATTGCAGATGCTGCCTGTGTGGGATGCTGCAAGAAAAGGGGGCCCCATATGCTGAGGGGACCCTTGAGAGAGGTGAGATGAGGCTATATTTAGTGTCACATCTTGCTGAGGGTGGGAGTTCACTAAAACTGCTAACACTAGCCCACAGCTGATAGCAACAAGATGTCCATCCTTTCTAACAAGTTGTGAGAAGAAAAGGTTTCACAGGTTTCCAGCATTCCCACTCTCTCCGGTCACATCTATTTTGAACTGAGCCAGTATGTTCCATGTGGTTTTTCATTAATGTTGTTGTTGGATAATCATTCAGGGACACAGAGCTGTTTCTGGCGGAGCTGTTTTTGTGTTTTTTTTTTTTTTATCAGAACATTTGGCAGAGTTTTTCTTCAAAACAACACAGTCGCACCAGCTCACAAATCCCTAACCCACTCGCCTCCAACCAGCAGCACAAACTGGAGCTGCGATGCCACATGATGGAAGCCGAACTCCCATACGTGATTGTCTCCATGTGTTGTAAGAAGAGGGATGAGAAAGTATTGATGTCTGATTGATTTTTTTTTCTTTTATACACATTTGTGAACGAACATACACACAGACACACACACAAACACACAAGGGTCCCAAGGGTCATGACTCTGTACAGGCTCATGCAGAGTTTATGAGGTCTAGCTCTGGTCCCTCAGAGGAGCTGTAAAAGAGGCTATAAAGATGTTAACAGATACCCTGGTCCATCTGTACAGACTGTGTCCACACAGCAATAAGCAAAAACATGTGGCACCAAAAATGCTGTACAAAGAACACATGGCATTCATACATTATTGCCATTTTAACTGTTTTTCAACATAATCAGTTCCATGCCTACATGTTCCCATATGGACTGTACATACAATACCATTCAAAAGTTTGGACAATGTCATTTTTTGCATGAAAACTCACACTTTTATTCATGTGCTAACATAACTGCACGAGGGTTTTCTAATCATCAATTGGCCTTTCAACACCATTAGCTAACACAATGTAGCATTAGAACACAGGAGTGATGGTTGCTGGAAATGTTCCTCTGTACCCCTATGGAGATATTCCATTAAAAATCAGCTGTTTCCAGCTAGAATAGTCATTTACCACGATTAACTATGTCTAGACTGTATTTCTGTTTAATATTATCTTAAATTAAAAAATGCTTTTCTTTCAAAAATAAAGACATTTCTAAGTGACCCCAAACTTTTGAACAGTAGAGTACATTACATGTTTTTCTGAAACTTTCAATTTACTGGAATTTTTGGTTTCAGCAAGCCACGATGACTTGAGATCAGACTTATAAGCAGACTATTTGTACCTTTCCACAGTTAGAAACATTTCTGAGTCATTGTCAATGAATTGCAGCTCAAAAAATTGGAACTAGTGACTCTTGGACTTTACATAGGCGCAGTGGTGCTTTGAGCTAAATGCAAATATTAGCATGCTAATATGCCTGCAATATTAAAATGCTGATGTTAAGCAGGTAGAACATTCCCCGGACAATCATTTTTGTATAGCTGGTTAGCATACTAACATGTGCTACTAGTACTAATATGCAACTATACGTGAAAGGATGCACGAAAGACTGGTATGACATGACATGACATGACATGACTGAATAAAAATGACATTGTTTTGGTTAAAGGTGCATTCAGAATCACTGAATGTCATGCTACAGCAACAGCATCTCAGACTAAAACAACATGGTCGAACATCCATCCTCTCTTAATGCTTCATTTATCTCCAGAAAGGTTGTGTGCACAAGAAACAACACAAAAATAATCCTGCTTCAACCGTTACTCCACACAATTACTGTTAAATACATTGAATGTCCGTAACAGGTATCACCAATATACACACAAAAAAAGGAGACGAACACGGTAAAACATAGCAGATGACAGCATGGAAGAGCATCAAAACAGCAGTTGCAATTCTCACACTGAGCAGTGTGAGGACATAAATTTGGTAAATAACTAGTGATGGGACACGATTTAAAAAATGCATCTAATTAAGTCGAGGCTTTGTAATGAATTAATTGCGACTAATTGCATTATTGTCAAATAGCA
The DNA here is from genome assembly GCF_022539595.1 of Amphiprion ocellaris. Classification (NCBI taxonomy): domain Eukaryota; kingdom Metazoa; phylum Chordata; class Actinopteri; family Pomacentridae; genus Amphiprion; species Amphiprion ocellaris. The sequence continues at coordinate 32,099,106 of NC_072778.1, read as the reverse complement.
ATATTTGACACAATAAGTTGTTCAATTCAAATAAATTTTGGTTAACGACTGAATTGATGAAGAGACATATACGTGAATGTAAACCACAAAAATGTTTGTTTCATTTCTATTTATATGCATTTTTTGTCTGTCTACTATATTCACAGATTACTGCAAACTCAAAGTGTGATTGTAGCGATTATGTTCAACATTTTAAGACACTTGATTTTTTGTAAACTCAAGCACTTTCAGTGTCTTGAAAAGTGGTCTATTATGGGTTGGCTACACCGTTTGCCGGTACCAGAACTGTCGTGGTTAATGGGTCCACTGGATCATCAATTTCTCGCACCCATTCATTATCTATGTGAAACGACCCACATTGCATGCTGGTTGCGTTGCTGCGCATTTCGAGCTGCATTCCAGCGTGTCTTCCCAGAGTTCATTTCCATAAGGTAGACTTGACTTCTATTTTATGTAAATTCAGTGCAGGCAGCGGAGGTCTGACACATGGCAAAATATTTGTTAAACGTCTAAACTAGCCATCATTTAACTAAAATGAGGACATGTCATGTTACCAGCTAGTGGCCCACTACAATGCTACCTGTGTATCATTTTCGCGGCTGGCAAACAGACTTTAGGTTCATTACCGTCACCTACCGGGCTGGGGAGTGCATCAGTGTTACCAGTGTGCCACAAATTAGGGAACTGAGAAAGGTGCAATTGAATGAGTTATTTTTTTAACGCGTTATTTTTTCTGTAATTAATTAATCTAAATGAACACATTAAAGTCCGATCCCTATAAATAACATAAAAATATACTCAAAAAATTTATAGTAATTCTTTGGTTTTGTTGCCACCAGCTGCACACTGGACTGCACGTTGTGCAGTATGGGTGACATGGTATGCAGTGAAGGCCAACTGTTTCAAAGGGAGGGACTCACATGCACTAACAAACAGACCGGCTGCAAAAATCTCGAAAAGACAAACTCAGATTACAAAACACACAGAAGGAGTGTGGCTTTATTCTCTTTCTAAGGATGTCATTTCCCCACTGTATCTTTCCATAGAAAAATTGTTGTTTACTGCTATATTAGTGCTCAAAATCTTAAATGTCAAGTTGTCACAGCTAACACATCTCAAACAATTCTCTACTTTGTCTTAAAAATGACATAATTCAACGAATGACACTTAATGGCACCAGTCATAAATATTCATTAAGATTCCTTTAAGTTCATGACAGCTGTTGTCAGAGCTGTGACAGCGTCATGTCAATCTTATGCACACCTCTTCAAGTGAAGTGTTCCCAAACAAAGAGCAAAGTAGAGCTGAGGCTTGTCAAGTTTTCAGTTAACATCACCAAAAAGCTTAAAATTTATCTCTAGAGAGCATGAATGTGAGAACCATAATTCAAATCCTCAAACCAAAAATCAAGGTCATTTTGGAAATGGGGGAAAAGTCAGAGGATCATTAGGATACATTGTTGTGCTAACAATGAAGATCAATATATAGAATTGTGTCAGACATTTCAGTAGATGGTGAGACAGAATGAGTAACATTTTAGTGTCATTTAGCACACCAAAACCATGAGGATTCTTCTTCTGGGGACCATTAATGTTTTTACAAAATTTCCTGGCAATCCATCCATTAGTTGTAGAGATGTCTCACTAAGCACCAAATAAGAACATCATGATAGCACCTAAGGAAATGTCAAGGAATCAACAGAGTAAGTTAGACTCATCCCTGGAGGATATACACCACTGTTCAAAAGTTTGTGGTCATTTAGTAATGTCCTTATTTTTGAGAGAAAAGCATTTTTTACAGGGATGATATTAATCAGAAATCCAATCTAGACATTGTTAATTGTGGTAAATGACTATTCTAGCTGGAAACAGCTGATTTTTAATGGAATATCTCCATAGGGGTACAGAGGAACATTTCCAGCAACCATCACTCCTGTGTTCTAATGCTACATTGTGTTAGTCAGTGGTGTTGAAAGACTCATTGATGATTAGAAAACCCTTGTGCAGTTATGTTAACACATGAATAAAAGTGTGAGTTTTCATGGAAAAAATGACATTGTCCAAACTTTTGAATGGTATTGTATGTACAGTCCATATGGGAACATGTAGGCATGGAACTGATTATGTTGAAAAACAGTGAGTTTTCATGGAAAACATGAAATTGCCACGGGTGAGCCCAAACTTTTGAACAGTAGAGATTTTAGTTATTTTTGATCAACAGAGCAACATCTATAGGGCCATAGTACTAGCAACAACAACAAAAATACCATTTGTGGGTGCCCAGGTAACTCAACTAGTTGAGCAGGGCACCCATAAACAGGGGCTGTAGTCCCCGAGGCAGCAGCCTGGGTTTGATTCCAGCTCATGGCCCTTTGCTGCAGGTCTTCCCTCCATTCTTCTCCCTACTTTCCTGTCTGCCTCTCCACACTGTCTAATAAAGCCAAAAAAAATAAATAAATACAATTTATATTTAATAATATTGTACAAGTTTAAGGTATAATAATATCCACAACAGAATTTGCGATACAACAGCACAGAGTACTATAAATTGTGATACAGCTCATTTTGGGGCTATTCAATCACTTCTGGGAGTTTATATGGTACGTTTATATCAGTTTTCGCCATCAGATGTGATATGGGATTATTAAATGGTAAATATACGGCATAAATGTGATATGCTTTGAACAGACTTGTGAAAACGTCAGAGCAGTAGCTCAGTCAAAATCCGTTTATCTGGGACATGGATTAGCGAGGGGAAATCTTTCTGTATGAACGATGTTATTTTTCAGAACAAGTTTCCGCATAGCATTCTTGATATTCAGCACAAATGATGTCTGATCTCCTGAAAAAGGGCTGCGATGTAAGAAGGAAGAGGAATGAAGAGGAATTTACCGAAAAAAGACTGATGTCAGTCTGTGCGTATGAAACAGGCAGGTCTCCCAAAAATTGAAAAAATTCTTCTGTTCAGCAGCTCATGAAAAGCCAACTTAAGAGTTACATTTCAGAGAGAAATTCCCTGCATTTCAGGTTAGTTCTTTTTTGTGAAATGATAAAAAACTTAAGTGTTTTTCTGCTCTTTGTTTGCAACTGTATGTTTTATATAAGTAATATCTAGTTGACAAGACCCAACATTAGTTCATGAAAAATATAGATTTATTTAGAGTTCCTAACTCAACAAGTGAAGACAATTTCTGATGTAACAAAACGGATCAGCACTAGTCCATCTTGCAATCATTATCAGCACATGTACAGAACTTTCTGTTTACAATGCACTGGGCTAAATTACAATAAATAAAAGCACCATGCATTCATGACTGTGAAGCTGTAGCTGAAAAATCCAGCAATTGTTCAATGACACGAACAGAGAAAATTTCACAATCTGCCATTTGTGATATCAAAGGCTTGTGGGTGTAGTTTTTTTTTTTTTTTTCCAGGTTTCTGTCTCACACAAACCAATTCAGTCATGTGTACCGGAATTCACTGCACTGCTGCTACAATGCAAATATACTTGGATGTTTTCTGTGGAACCAGAACTGATGTGGGCAGATGAAAAGAGAATGGAAATGTTGATTAAAGTCTTTCTAAATGCGCTCGCTTCCAAAACGGCCTATTTACGCTGCATAATGATACAGAGTGTTTGTCAATTTGGATCAGATAGAAGATGGCAGTGTGTGGAATGAGGTTTCTCCTGTGGTCTCTCAGCTGCGTGTGCTGTACAAGTCTTCGTCCTCAGGGTTGGACTGGCCGAAGTCCATGAGAGAAGGGTCTGGCTTGAAACCAGAGCCCTCTGGAGGACAGCAAGAGAAAAGCAACAAAATCTCAGTCACAGACATTTTAGCTATTAAACCACAAATAGATCTATAGAGTATATTTAACTCAATAGAAAATCCAATTAGAAGCAAACAAGAATACAGAGAGTTCAAGAGGATGGGTGGTGCCTCTTGTTGCAACTACAGAAGTTACTCCTTGTTGAAGGTTGTTAGAAAATTGCAGTTTTAAGACACTTCTGTCTCTATTTAACATTTCAGACCTGGAAGCATCATCCAATTTTTAAATACAGTCTGGGTGAAATCTGTGAGAACAGCCTCCTAATCAAGTAACTCATTTAATAAATCAAATGTACATTGACCTACTCATGACACTTACAGTCTATTTATATATTAACACCTTTTAATGTATCCCATTGCAAAAAGTCAATGGAAATAACACATTTTCAAAATATTTTTTCAATTTTGCTTGATATGTTTGCTTGAGGTGTTTTGTTTTTTTTAACTTTTTGAGTTTAATGTGCTTTATGGGAGATGGAACGCACTTTCCAAAAAAGCTACAACATAGCACACATTTAACTCGCATAACTGATGGGCTTTTTTTGCTTCTGGAGACTGTAGGCAGAATGAAACATCACAAAAACATGCTGACATGTAAGAATAAGTACAACTTGCCGAATTGGACAAATTCCTTGCAAGCTCTCTCTATTTCTTTCATATAGATCACAAAGGCGAGTAATATCCGTTTGTTTTTCTTACCGAGGTTTGTTGGCGGTTGGCAAACACTGATTTTGTTTCCATTTCACGAACTTTTGTTCTGTTTATTACAGCCATGCATACCTTCTGACGACAATGAGCGGCCTAGATCATTCGCTCTGAAGCAGGCGATGGAAATAAGCCTGATTTGCATTCTCTTTTTTCTTCTAATTTTTTGCAACACTACAAAAATCCCCTTCTGATTTGCTTGACAATTACATGGAAACATGGCTTTTGTCAATTTTAGAGCAGTTTAATGCACATTTCATCTCATAGCCAACCTACTCTGATGGGTCCTAATGAACATATAAACTTAAAGAAAAAGAAAAAGAAAAAGAAAAACTGACACAAGGTTAATAATACATAATAGACAGACTAAACATGACACTTCCTTTATAAATGTAGGGGTTTCTTTGGATTTGCTTCAGGAAGTCAATGCCCAGTACTAATTTTTGAAGTCTCTGTCTGACGGCTTGTTGAGCAGATGTCAAGTCCCAAACAGAAGCAGTGGTGCGTGTGCAGAATGTGTTCGCATTACCTTTGCTGTTTTCTGCGGCAGGCTGTTCAAGAGGTGGTAGTGGGAGCGTCAGGATCGGTGTCTTCTCCACAGCAGGTTCAGCAGCAGGTCCGGGCTCAGCTGATTCAACAACTGGCTCTGTGGTGCAATCAAAACGCAACATGGGGTTAGCAGCATAGACACAAACTGATGTGTGCTTCCACCTTGACAAAACTATTGCTAAGTATTACGTATACACTCTTGTCATATTGATGCCTGAATGTTGGCTGTAGGGAGGGCATCTTCAAATTCAAATGAAGTTTCTGCATTAGAGGATTTTACATGATGTACGCTTGCAAAAGTAAAAACTGCTTTGTGTTATGGTGTAGTTTTCTATTAGCTCTTTGACAATTAAGATCATTTTTGGTACCTGCTGGCTCGTCTGAGGCCTTCGGAGCAGATGGTTCTTCAATGGAAGGAACAGACTCGACTTCAGCAGACTCGGTTGGAACAGACTCGACTGGAACAGATTCGACCGGAACAGACTCAACTGGAACAGACTCGACTGGAACAGATTCGACCGGAACAGACTCAACTGGAACAGACTTGACTGGAACAGATTCGACAGGAACAGACTCGACTGGAACAGACTCGACTGGAACAGACTCGACTGGAGAAGGTTCAACTGGAACCGACTCGACTGGAGCCACCTCTATTGTCTCCGGCTCTGAGCTCGCTGTGGGCTCGGCTGGGCTTGTGTCAGTGGAGACATCCTCTGCTGCTGGTTTTGCATCGGAGGCTTCCACACTTTCAACAGGGTCTGGTAATGCTCCAGAGAGGGGAGAGGTCTCTGTTTCTACTGGCACAGAATTTGCCAAAGGAGCTGGACAGAGAGGAAAAAGCACCACTATGGTCAGTAGACGACTTTGTGTGATTGTGTGCAACACAAAGAGATGGAGACGGAGAAACGAGAAGACAGGGATCAATATCTGTGATACCTGTGCTGGTCTCTGTTGGGGCTTGGTCGGGGGATATTTCTGTGAGCGTTACTGATGACTCTTCCTCTGTTTTGACAGCAGCAACGGGCTCTTCGGAGATGGGAGCAGAGTCAGCTGATTCCACCTCAGTCTCCGAAATTGTAGAGCTCTTCGCTAACGTCTCTGTAGGTGAACTGGGGGGTTCTGGATTTGGTACTGTAGCTGACTAAAACACGTGGATAAAAAAAAATAAAGATTTAAAGCTGTAAAACTATATATAATTAACATTCTAAATTTGATCATTTATCACAATAAAACCACATTTGTCAGTGAAAGTGAACACTCTCCATAAACACAATAAAGCTTTGCAATTTTCTCAAAGAAATTAGGGCTAATATGTTAAATTTAATACACTGACAAGAAAAAAATATCACTTATTTTACTAGATTTTATATTTCAGGCATTACCCGACACTATGGAGTGACTTACAGTAAGTTCAACAAGCTTCTGTTTCCAATTCACAGAAAAACTCCAAGCAACTACATATTTAGCACAAAAAGCAAATTCCAGCAGCAAGCAATTATCATAAAAGTGTAAAGTGTTTGAAAAAGAAATAGAATTCACCATATTAAGAGGTAGAAGGGATTTTTTTGAGTGAGTAAAATATGTAAAGGGGAAATCATTCAGTAGGAAGCGAGTTGCGATTGGGTTGAACCATTGTTCTGGTTTTAGTCACACACAGTCAGACAGCTTTATTGTACTTTTTACTTTGAAACTAGCTGGATCAATCAATTCATAATGTGTTCGATAAATCTGTTTAGTTACTCAAAGTGACTTCTGACCTGTGGCAGTGGAGCAACAATCTCTTTGGCAACAGGCTCCTTGGGGGTAAACAGTGAAGATACTGCAGCACTGCTCCACTGCCCTGCAGCATACACCTTCTTACCTGTCACCTTGGAAACACACAAGATAATACTGAAGTTAAACTCTGATAATAATAAGATTAACATCTATTAGCGAGATGTCAATGTTACCTTAAATACAGCCACAGCTTGAGCTGGGTAGCACACTGACGCTCCTGCACTCATCAGGCCCAGTGGGACAGCGACCCTCTTGAATTGAGAGCCTGAAATGAAGTTTTACATCTCAGGACAGCAATCAATATAACCTAACAGAGATTAAATCTTGGGACTGCTACTGAATTGTTGTATTCAGCAAGGTCAGGAACGCATAGAGTATTATAGCTTATTTACACTAAGACAGTGAAGGCATTAAACAAATGTTAGCGGTTTGCATCTACTCTCCAAACCCAGTTTGAACAAAGGCCAGATGTTGCAGGAATATATCAAACAGAAGATTAATTTAGGAATGGAAACATAGTTTCATAATATTAATATTTAAATGTAATCTAACTGAATCTCCACAATGAAAAAGAGACAAAAGAAACAGAGACTGTTGAGAAAACTGAAACTGAAACTTTTCAATTGTTTCTTATGGGGCGCAACCCTTTATACCTCTGTAGTTACATAATGCAACCCGTGTACCATCAGTGGTTGTGGTCTCTGAATTCAGATCATCAGATATGAATAGGTCACAGTCAGGTTAAATGTGCATCAAATAGATGTGGATCAAATATAAGAATTACCATACAAAAATGAGATACTGTCATGCAAAACAACTGAGTTCAAGTGCAAGACTTGTTTGCTAAATAAATAAGGTATGGGTATCAACATTCAGTGTGGCATGGAAAATGAGCACTAAAATAAACAAAGCAATGTTTTATTTACTATGTGCAGCTGCTACACTATCACAGAGCTGCAGAGAAAATGTCATTCTCTGCTTTTGAGGCCCTGAGTTAGCTTGCAGTGCCATCCTATTGGCAGGGACTCATGGCAGATCCTTTTATATTAATGCTAAATAGCCTTTTTCAAATTCATCCCCTGATACATAAATTAGATTAAAAGAAGGCTTCTAGAGAACTATTTATTATTTCTAGGTCTTCGGCAGTAAAAAGGGAACTAGAAGATGGGTGCCTTAGAAAGGAAGAAAAGTTCTTTGATCATTACAGATAGGGCTGAGTGTCAGACCTCAATACTCTTGGAGGTCTGCCAAACACATGTACACTAAAAAAACATGCTGAAATTTACACAGTGATTGTACGCTTGAAAATTAAATGTTTCACCTAAGGCCTACAAATAATGATTATTTTGTTTGTCAGTTATTCTCTTGACTATTTTCACGATTAATAGACGAGTTGTTTAGTCTATGAAATGTCAGAAAAGAGTAAAAAATGTCAGTTATTGTTTCGCAAAGCCCAAAATTGCTTATATTGTTTATAACCCAAAGATATTTTTACTGACATAGAAGAGCAAAAAGACTAACCAAAAAAACAAGATTTGACAGCTGGACTAAAAAACAAACTCAATCGGGATCAATAAAGGTTTAATCTATCTATCTATCTATCTATCTATCTATCTATCTATCTATCTATCTATCTATCTATCTATCTATCTATCTATCTATCTATCTATCTATCTATCTATCTATCTATCTATCTATCTATCTAGTATGTGACGTGTTTTTTTTGTTTTTTGTTTTTTTTTATTGTAGACTAACAGGTGAGAAACACATTGTTCCCAGGAGGCCCTAGGTGTGTGTGTGTCATGTATGAAAGGGGTTCAGGTTACCTTTCCTTGCCAAGAACATGCCAAGCAGGCCAGCCATGGTGATGGTGCCAAATCTGGGTAGAAAGCCTGGGGGAGGGTCTTTCAAGTAATAATATACATCTGGGAAACAACAGAATACAGTCAACATGCTGACAAATTGTCTGACAGCTTCTCAACTCTGAACCAATGTGTGAACTTCACTCCGACTCGACTACATCAGCAGCTGTTATCACAAAAGTGGTGACATAAAAAGCACCTCAGTCTTTTTACTGTTTCTCAAGTGTATCTCACATATCAATTCCACATTTAGATACAGTACGTGAGAGCTGTTGTAAAGGTGCCAAACCTTTAGGGCAAGTCTCAAAATATGTTATGTAAAAACCTCAATGCTTTATAATAATATTGTAATATTTATTATTTATATGTGATTTAAAATTTTTGTACTCAATGAGGCAGATTATCACCAATAAGTGAGACCTTCATTTATATACTGTTTACTTACCCTGTCCTGTATGGTAAAGATTAACACTTCCCCTTTTCACAGAGACACAGGTACCCTGTAGGCAACACAAGGGGCAAACTGAAACCACCACAACAGGCCCTAAAGAACACAACTATCTAAGCAATACTGAAACTGATACATTTGAGTCAGTGTTGAAGTGTTTTTTTCCCCAGCATCCACAGTATCTAACTGTCAAATCTTTTTGCAGTACACTTTACAGCTGTGAACTGCACGAACACTGTTTCCTGTCAACTCCTGAACTTGGCACTTTGCAAAATCGTACCTGCACAGAGCACTTGCAGCACGTGGGATTGTGCTCTGTAACCGCAAACAAGAGGAACAAAAATCAGTGTATGAAAAAACTAAGGCTGCAGGTGCAAGATAAGACGTCTTTGACGTATTTTTGCTGTTGTTCCTTTCATATAACACTTATTTACACCAGAAAAAGTTTTTTTCTGTTTGTGTTGAAAGTGCTGCAGAAGACGGGAAAGTATGAGTTAATTCTGCACAGAGTTGTGTCTGTGCACTTCAGTTTATTCTGATGTACAGCAGCTATAGATACACAAAGCAAAATTTAAATACCTTCACCGCCAGGACAAATGGTAGTACGCCCTCTCTGGCTGCGGTTAGCCCACTCTCAATAATCCCCGGACTCTCTGGAACAAACTTAACCTGAGGGGACTGTGGCAGTGGTGTGTAGATGTTCAGCTGGAGACAGGGGAAGAGTCAGTGTGTTATTATGAGACGCAACAATTCTGTGAAAGGCAGTTTCTCATACTAGATGTGCTGATGTTCTGGGGCAGACATACCCTTTCTCTAGTAACCAGCCCATCAGCGGGCACTTCATTCACGGTGTACACACGGATGGAGGCTAGTCCCAGCACCGTCGGGACGGCCACCATTACCACCTATCATAGAATTAAAGTACACTTGCAACAACAGTGTCTGGGACACCAGAGGAACAACACAAACCACCAAAAGGCATGTTATCTGTGATAATCAGATGACTCGTGAACCTTAAGTGGAAGAAGAATATGACAGGTCAGTAAAACCTCAACACTGCATTGAAAGAAAAATGTGACGCAACTGTGGGCATGACGCAGAACTGCCGTCTTCAAAGCGTCACCACTGACCTATATGATTATCTATCTTGTGGATTTTTACATCATAGAAACTGATATATCAATTATCCAATATTATCTGCTATTAGTGTCTTGTCACAGATATAAGGATATAGGTGTATATGTTATCCAAAATATGCAGATCTGATTCTTTTACACAACTTAATGTGGAGATAGATATAATACTCTCATGCTGTCTGCAGCACAAGAAGCTGAGTAGCTACGCATCACATGTGATTAGATGGTGGCGCCGAGACATTCTTCTTCTTTATTTTAAATTGTGTATTAGTTTGTGAAATACATTGCTGGAAAGGTAAGAACCAGACCAGTTACCCCATCATTTTTGCCTTTTCAATGTATGTGCGCTCTATCAGAGGAGCCTTCTTCAATGTATGTAGACCATAGTGAGTATCATATCAGTTTAGCAATTACAACATGTTTGAAAATACATGAAAAATTATAATAATTCAGTGCATGCAATAAATTATGTATAAAATTATGATGTATTCAAACTATAAACATCTCAAGAGGAAGAAAACATGTTTGAGTGATCTTTGTCTTTCTTTGTCCAACAGATAATGCAACAGATAACGCAGTCTAAATTATGATTCAACAGTGTCTAAAATAAGACAACTGTGAAGATGATGAGAAGACAGCAATCTTTGTAATTAACAGAGATACAGTGAGAGGCATCACTAACCATCTTAGAACGAGTGAAACAGCCGTGCATTGCAATATTAAGAAGAAAATGCAATATGGCTCCACCAAGAGGAGGCAGAATATGGTTCTCATGATGGTATAATAATTCCCAAAGCTGTATACACACACACACACACACACACACACACACACACACACACACACACACACACACACACATACACCCATATATATATATATATACACACACACATATATATATATATATATATATATATATATATATATATATATATATATATATATATAGGGTTATACAGGTTGGAGCTTCGAGAAGTTGTCGTGTTTTATGCATTAATCACTTGTATTTAAATCTGGTGAATACAGTTGCTATATATATTGAACTAAAAGTAATAGTATCTCAAAACTGTCAGATAATACGCTAAAGTAAATACAGACAGCAACTTTTAAGCACTGATGTACAACGCAATTACCTCATATCTCATGCCTGTATGACTTATAATGGATTAGTATAACTGCCTCCAACTAGTTATGCTAACTGATGTTAACGCTAGCTCCACTAACTGTGTTCATACTGGTGTGAAATGTGCCTATACGGGCTAATAAAGCCAGGAATTATAAATATGAAGATTTTACAGCTGTTACCCATGCTTCGTAGAGCTCTAACGGTGGGACTTCTGCTCGAATTGCTATCAGCTAACGCAGCAAAGCGCTCATTCAACGAAGCTAACACAGAACACAGTTAGCAAAGCTGTTTTCATGCAGCATGGAAGCCTGAAAGGTGACAGTCACTTCGAGTTTTCATTAGCGGCTCCGGGACGGACGACGTTAACACACAAGCCATGCACTCATTGAAAATACACAGTTCAAACAGTTAAAACTTTGCCGAAAAGAAAATGTCAAGCGTTCACCTTGGCCGCCATGACAGCGCTCCTCCTCCTTCTTCTTTGGGCTCCGCTCCACTCTTCTTCGGATTGGACTGAAACGCGGTCAGCTGCTGCCACCCGATGGACGGAAGGAGGAACTGCAGCGTGACGGTGTGACCTCATGCAGCAGGTATGTTCACTTCACACCATGTCTTCAGGCTCTCTCAGTGGGACATCCAGGGGCTTTTGCATTGTAAATTTTATTTTTAAATAACATTTAATATAATGAATTCAAAACTAAACGTGTGCATGTACTTCCACATACAAATCAATTGTTCTTGATATTACATTAAGTGGTTTATTTGGGACAAGACATCTGCACTGTGATGATCCTGCATGCTTGTTGGATTTGTTTAAAGACTTGAAAAGTTGCATGGAAAATTGCATTACTTAAGTGTAATGCTACCAAGTAATGCCTGACTTTAAAGCTAAAGTTAAGTCTAGCAGGCGTTGTGTCAAAATGCAGTTTTAAGAACTTTATTGTTTTAGTTTATGCTGTTCCTAAATATTGTTGTGTTAAATTAAACTGAATGATCACCAACTAACATAGACTACTATTCCAGCATATTACATGGGTACATGTTGGACTGGACTTGATAGAAGCTACAAATCCTACAGTTTGTCTTTGAGACCATACAGTGCACAATGTTATATGATCTACAGTAGTGCATCTCAAAAAAATTAGAACATCTTAAAAACTTTCAATATTTTTCCATTAGTTATTTAGGAAAGTGAAAATGTGAGTGTTGCTGGTTGTCTTCTGGACAATTTTCAAGTCAGCAGTTTTCCCTATCATTACAGTTGCGTGCACTGAACTATACTAAGAGATAAATGTTATCTGTACTGTTTAAATAGTAATGTACACAAATTCCAAATGAAATATTCTAATGATTTGAGATACTATTTCTGAATTTTATGAGCTGTAAGCCATAATCATCAAAATTAAAACAAAAAATATTTCCCTTTACATGTAATGACTACAGAATACAATATATTTTCACTTTCCTAAATAAATAATAGAAAATATTGAAGTTCTTTTAAGATGTTCTAATTTTCTGAGATGCACTAGTATCTACTTTTATTATTTAAATTAGTAACATTAGTATAATATATAATATTGTAGGATCTTAACCTTAATTTTTTCATTTGTTAGGTAAAGTTGTATAATAAATAAAATTGTAATGGGTTAATATCTATCTTTCTAACTATTAATCTATCTAGAAACACACTTGCAATTTTGCATGTGTTAGCCTTATGTTACATTGATGGATAGCCTTTTCCTATGTCCCTACAAAAGGTAAGTGTGCACAGATAAAGGAAGGATACATACTAGTGTTTGTAAGTGAATGCTAGTGAGGACTGAGCCAGTAAAGCTTCAGACATTTCAATGTACACATTAGAAACATAGTACACTGCATGGCCTAATGGTTCATGGAATAGTGCTGCTCTTAATTTGACACTATTACTAATTAGACTGGACAAATGTTTCAATAAATCAGAGAGCATGTACACATAAACAAAACATATCTCATAGTGCAGAGGATTCAGTTTATTGAAGTCAAAGTTTAACAACTTAGGTTTACAATCTGTATTTTTTGTAATATATATTCATATATATGAAACCAAAAAAGGCTACTTTAGGAAGAATAAATGTCATTTTCTTTCTTTTTTAATATCATCTTTAGTCAGTTTAATGTACAGAATAACAGTAAGCTAATATTATCCTTGAAAAAGAGCAATATGTTCCTTTTTTAATGTCGCAGTGCAACTTACATCTTACACACCTGTGCAATGTACCATGAGGTGTACACCCCTGAAAGAACACACAGTGGAATCTCCCTTTTCGGCCTGTTTCTGCAGGTCTACACACACAAATATCTGGGAGGGATAACACAGTCAGTGCCTACAAATTAAAACTGTCAAGAACTCCTTTGAATCTACAGTATGTCGCCTGCTCAGCGGAGCAGCAGTTGGAGAAAGAAGACCAACACTAAAGATGAGAAATGGAGAGAGGTCTGCAGACTAAAACTGTAACTGTAACTCTTCTACAGCTGCGTGTGTGTGTGTGTGTCTGTGTGTGTGTGTAGGAACACCAGTATAACCAGTCCTTCGTTGCCAAAAGAGAGGGTTGGGAGGCACAGGGAAAGTGCTTGCATCATTTAGTTTCGTTGTGGTACTCTCAAATTAACCAGTCAAAAAAACACGAGCTATATTTCTGGGGTGTGTTTGATATTTCAACTACAGTGTGACGTGATGAGAAAACCTGAACCTACACGAGAACTACAGTAAAATATGAAGAATAAGTACAGATAGTGCTGGATGCAGCAGGTGCTACGCATGTCTCTCAGAGTCTTCGACACTGGGGGGCACCGTTGAGTCCTTGGCCTGATATTGCAGATGAAATGATTCATCTGAGTTTCGCAGACATTACAGACCCTTAAGCGGAGAGGTCTGGGACTGCCCAGCATCAACCATATGCTTTGAGGGAATGTTCAAACCGCTTTTGTTTTCAAAGTATCTCTCTTATCTGATTTCTGAAGCCTTTGGAAGTGTGTCAGTCTTTCTTTGTAAACCAAAACACCAAATTGAAATCTCCTGCTTGGATGCTAAAGGAGTATCTGCATTACTTTAGAGAACTGAGTAGCAAAAACAAAAGCCTCCCTCAGTTTTTGTACAGTGTGTGTCTTCGAACACTAAAAAGAAGACTTTAAACCTATGAACATAGAAATAAAAAGTCATTCTTCAACAGTACTTTTGCATGTATCATGCGCTACAAGTCTAATTATCTTGCAATCATGAGAAGAGGGTAAAAGAACAAAACGGAAAAAAGGAGAACACAAATGATCCACAGTATTTTACCCTGTCCATTCAAATCAGTCCCAGGCCTTTTCTCATGCAACACATCACCAGGAGAACAATGAGACGTGATGTAAACCAGTAAAAACTGTCAATCAGCTGTCAGTGATGGTGGTTGTTGTTTTGCCTCCTAGTCGTTCAAACTGCTAAACACCCTGCATCTACAGAGTGAAGAGGGGGACACTGCAAAACCTTGGCATAGAATACATCATACTTTACATTATATCTATGACACAAAATGTAAATAGATTTATATATTCTTCTATGTTTAAATATATTTGTAGACTGTACACAAATCTTTAGAAAATGAGACGGCAAATGCTTTTACCTGATATTTGAACAGCAATGGTAAAGAGGCTGATGAGACATAGACCCTGTGATGCAGCCAATGAGATATAGAGATATAGAAAGTGCATTCTTTGTAGTGAGTGACTCCTTTTGAAAAGAACTCTCTAGCTCTTGCATTCGCTGTTTAAGGAATAAAAGAAAAAAAAAAAAAAACCAAAAACAAAAAAAAGTGTTTTGTACCCACACAAATACATACTCTCTGTCTTCCCTCCGCTACCTCTACAAGCATATCACAGTGGTAGTGGAACGCAAACATTTACATCAGTATACACAGCAGTATACACATATACACAAGTCTTTGAGGACTAGAGAGAGAGAGAGAAGGGAAAAAATTAAGAGAAGGAGGGGATGAAGAGAGAGAAGCAAACTGAATTGTCGAACTGCGCTCTATCAGAGAAGCCTTCTTCTGCAGATAAAAGTGGGGATTTCTGAACACTTCACAGTTTGAAATCGTGCGCATCTGGCCGGCACGGTGGGTTCTCGATGCTCGTGTTTTCATGGGTTCCCAGAGAAACAGATAAACCAGCATCGATGGCTACCTCTCACAGTCTTACACCAAAGTCACTGCCCTTACACTCCCCCCCTCCCGACACACACACACACACACACCTTTCCAGTGAGATCAGCCTGCAGTAACAGTGAGGTCCCTGTAAATCAGGATATGCAATGAGAGAAAACAAACAAACAAAAAAAAAACACAGAGAGAAAGGGGGAGAACTGGTGGCTCTGGGTGCAAAGTTCATCAGTACAAAAGTACAGTGCTGTGGTGAAAAGGATTCTCCTCTGTATTGCTGCTACATAGCTCCCCCTGCCCCCTAAAATCAACGAAAAATAGCAAAACCGAGAGAATACAAAGGAACGAACGTGTGTTAAAAAGTCTCCTTTTTTTCCCCCCGTTTTTCTTGACAAGCGTGTGGAGTTTATGCTGAGTTCCATAGACAAAGGAAGATTAATGCTTTCTGTTCAGGCATGCAATAGGCACCCTGCGGGGTCCTCAGGATTATCAAAAGTTCATACACGCAAGTCTCAGACTGTTCCCTCTATGATATTTACACATCTTACAATGTGTGTTCCTGTGTGTGTCTGTGTGTGTGTGTTTGTGTGAGTGCGTGCTCAGAGTCGTGATCAGGGCTTTAGCTAATGTAAAGTGTGTGTTTGTGTCAGTGAGTGTCTGTTCAGTCTTTGCTTGACTTTCTCACACGTGTGTCTCGATGAAGGAGTGTGTGTGGGTCATGAGAGGTGCAGCCAGCGGGGAGAGGTCGTCCTGGCCGTTGGTGCCGGGGCTGAGCTGGCAGATGTCTGAGTAGAGCTCGCTGTGCCACTGCTTCCACTCTCTGAAGGTCTGGGAGCACAAGCCAGGGTCCTCCAGGAGGGCACAGATCACCGCCAGCTCCGACTCTTTGGCCTGTCGGGAGAAAACAGACACCAGGGAGTCACCTCTTTAAATCCATCCATCCACTATCTATACACCGTTTTATCCTCTGGAGGGTCACGGGGGGCTGGAGCCTGTCCCAGCTGACTCAGGGCCCTGGACAGGTCACCAGTCTGTCACAGCGCTACAAATACAGACAACTAAACACAATCACATTCACACCTACGGACAATTTAGAATCACGAATTAACCTCAGCAACTTTTTGGACTGGTCAAGCCCCCCAGGCCAAGGATCGCACCCAGGATCTTCTAAGCCACATCACTGCCAAAATCTAATCACTTGCTCCTTGTGTCATTTCTGACCGTCCCTGAAAATTTCATCCAAATCCGTTATTCTGTTGAGAGATGTTGTTAACAGACAGACAGACAGACAGACAGAGAAACATACGCCGATCGTCACATAACTACACCGCATTCCTTGGCAGAGTAATAATAACAATAACAAAGACAATAACAAACTTTATTTCTATATCACCTTTTAAAATTGGATGCCAATTATTGGAAACACACATGCATATGGCGTAATGTTTTGACAGCATGTGATAGCAGAGAACCTGTCAGTCATAATTAGGCTTCTTCATTAGTAAAGGTGATCATAAATAAATATGTTACATCTGCTGTTCTCTATTTTTGTAATATTAACAATATGAGAATATCCATATCTTAAAGTTTTGTCACTTATTGTTTTCCACTCTTTTTGGGTTTTTTTGTCTTCTGTTTTATGGATGGCTTTTCAGACTTAGTTGCAGATTGTTAGCATTAGCTTTAGCCACTGTGAAAGCTAATTTCCTGGTTTGAGGCAACGGCTTGTGTTTCTTGTTTTTTCAGTTTCAGCTTGAGAGACATTTCTGAGATTAGTGACTACAGAAAGAGAGAGGTGGCAGCATCAGACTGCATTCAATTCATCTATAATCATCCAACTTTTTACTGATACCAATAATGGGAAAAAATTCCAAGTATCGGCCATGATAATCACCCGGGTGGATAATCTTAGGAAATTTTTTTTTTGAAGCAGAGCTCCCTTTGGATTCCCTGAGAGCAAGCAGTTGCCGTAAGTGGGAAGGAACCAAAAAATAAACCTTAAACGGGAAAGAAAAACAAAAATTCTGACAAGGCGGCCATCTGCCTCAACCAACTGGGTGAGAATGGGGTCAGTTGAGGGGAGCTTGTTCCACAGTGCTGGGGCTACAACAGTGAAAGCACAGCCCCCCTTATTTTTGAGCCTGGATCTTGGATGTTTAACAGCAGCTGGGTTTCAGATCTCAGGGTTCGAGGTGCACAATATGGTGTTAAAATTTGCGATATGTAACGAAGTCTATGTCGTGTCTGTGACTGAGTTGTACCTTCAAGGTGCTGCGGAGGGCTCGGACCCGGTGCAGCCTGTCGTTGAGCAGAGGGTCTCTGGCTCTCTGGGTGAAACAGCGCCGGAGCTCCTGCCTGCTACAGGGTCTGGGTTCTCCGAGGGCCGTCACGTTGGCCTGCTCCAGGGCCCGATACAGCTGCTCCAGCCCATCCAGCGACTCCTGCTCTCGGCCCTCCGATATCCGTCGCTCTCTTCCCTCCGACACCCTCCTCTCTCTGGACTCAACTCTCAACTCCCGCAGGTCTAAGACAACCAGGAGGCAACCAGTAAGAGTCAAACAATGATGGTGCGTGTAATACTAACAGAACAGAAGTGGCATTCACAAATAGCAAAATAGAACGGTATTATTTCATTTTAAAGTGGTGTATATGACCAATGTACCCTTCCGAATCCAAAAGAACACTAGGAGGTTTGAAAGGCACGCTATCTTTTTTTTTTTTTTTAATTGCAGTGGTTATCAGAGCTAGAAATTGTGAAAACAGGAAGAATCATCAGATTTTCAACTTTATAAAGGATGTTGAAGTACTCATCTTTGCCATACAGTTCCACTGGACAACAAATCTAAACTTAAAATCTGTATATTTGATTAAAACTGCTTGAGTCTTCATGTCTCATTTAAATATTATTTAAAAAAAGAAAAAAGAAAAAAGTGTTGGGTTCTGAAAATAATTAAATATTTAAAACTCTGCACTTCTCTGTACAACCAAGCAGCCATTAGTGACTTCAGCTGTGACCAACAAACATGTGGCTAAAATTTAGTGATTTCCTTTGGCTGAACTGCAGGCTGTGTTTACACAGAGCAGATAGGAGACATGTATGGAAACAAATTAAAAATACTCTGGTCGCACTTGTGAAAATGTTGTACATGTTGATTCAATTTTTTTCTGCTACAAGAACATCTATATCGATGTTTCAGCCTTCAATACTAAACAGATCAATAAAAAAACTATTCTGCATTTCTTCAGTGTTTCCAGTTTATTTATATACGTTTAGAGGGACACGTATGCTGAGGTGATCAATGTGCAGTAGCAAACTGATCTGATGCTGATTTACATGAGAACTGATGTAAAATGGAGACTGAACCATGAACACAGATCACACATCACCTGTATAGCCCTTTATTAGACTGTTCTGCCGCAATCAAAACTACTGGAGACTTTACAAACGCGTACATTCGTCTGAGAACATTTTAATAAATTGTGCATTTGTGTACTTCCTGTCCACACTGAAGGCTGCTGGAAATTTAAATGCAGACTTTTAACTCCAACTCCTACTACCTGCTCATATCCACTTTTCAGGGGAAGAAGTTCTTCTCAAATGAGCCTAATGTTGATTGGATACGAAGATCAGGAGACCTATGAGTATGGATGTGTAACTCTAACTGAAGCAATTCTAGTGAGGAAAACATGGTGAACTGTAAGGACGCTGCTCATTCTTTGTTTAAGGGTGTACCAAACTAGCCACTGGGCATAGTTTTGTTTATTTATTTATTTATTTGAACGGGACAGTGCATATTAATGAACATGCAATCTCATAATAGTTTACACAAGGTTGCAGTAAATATGCCGGATTTAGCACAAGGCTAATTTCCATCCGTTGTTCCAAACATAAAAGAAAAGCACACAGGGATACAGACGTATAAAAAACAATATAGTAAAACAAAGACAAAGACAAATTAATACTGACTGGGTTAAACCTATCCTAACATCACGTGCTACTATTTTAGAAAAGTGCTTTCTAGGCATAGCCTGTCATAAAGTGCACATAGTTCAGGTGCCTGATTTTAAAGTGCCTGTATTCCTCAATGTTCACACGTCTGATTGTCAATCAGCCATGACTTACATTGTCTCTTTAAACTGACAAAAGTGGAGCTTTCTCTGACATAGTGACGTAGAAGAGTAATGGAAGAAAAGCCTGGGTTTCAAACAAGGTGTTTCAGACAGATAAGGAAAGAGGAACTCTCACTGATGTGGCATTTATAAGTTTGCTGACCTCTGACCTACACGAAAAGCTAGTAGAAACTCAAAAAGCAGAAAATGGGCTCTTTAAGTAAAAGATCTGATTGAACGTTAGCTGAAATTTCTCCTTGTTTAATCCAGCCTGTGTGTCATGCTCTTACCCTCCTCACCCTCGAGCATCTCTGCAGCCTGCCCCTCTGCCTCCTCGTCTTCACTCCTCTCCTCCATATGGGCGGAGGAGTGCAGCAGCTTCCCCAGCATCGGGTCTCTGTTCCTGGGCAGACTCTGGCTCCGCTGCTTGTGGGAGCGTCGGTGCGTGTGGCTGTGCGTGTGCGGTCCTCTCTCCAGAGGGAAGGGCCCGTCCCGGTCCCGGTCCCTCTCGGCGGCGTGGTGTCTCCGGACGGGCAGCGTGGCCTGCCGGCGTCTCTCCGGGGACATGCCCTGCCTGCCCAGCCCTCCGTAGAAGCCCATCTCTCCGGCCATGCTCCCCATTAGGCCGTAGTCGCTCTCCCCGGGCGCCGTCTGGAGGAAGTGCAGCCCGGCGCTGGTCAGAGGGGTCTCGATGAGGTCCTGCCAGGAGCGGCGCTCACGATGGGAGGAGCGGCAGCCAGATGAATGGGTGCTGGTGCTGCCCGTGCCCATGCCCATGCCATCTCCACGCTGGTCCTCGGCCGAGGAGTGGGAGTGCGTGGACTCGCTGGAGAAATGTCGACCGTGCTTTGGCTCCGGGAAGGGGCTAGAAGAGTTCACCTGGGGAGGGAGAGGGGAGGTGGAAGAGACCATCTGTGGAGGAATGGGGGAGGTGGAGGCACTCATCGGGGGAGGGAGTGGGGACGGAGTGGAGCGCATGAGGCTCATGGAGCTCACTGAGCGGGGCAACTGGTCATAACTGTGGAGGAAGTTGGCCTGAGTGGAGCGAGGGTGGGTGGGGATGGAGAGGCAAGAGCAGCAAGCGTAGATAAAAGGCAGACAGAAAGGTGAAATGTGAGCACAGATACAAGAAAAAAAAGGTGAAGGAGGAGGAGGAGGTGTGCAAGGATGGAGGAGAGGAAAGGAGGGCAGAAAGAGACCAAAAGATGAGAGCAAAAAAGCAATGAGATGGCGAAAGCAGCAATTCCAGGAATGACTGACATGACAGCTGTATGGTTCATCATCCCAGCTAGTAGTGAACGTTCCCACAAACAAAACCTACAAGTTTTAAAGAAAACTAATATTTATCATTTCAAATAATGTTCCTGTGAGTTTAAAATTGAACTGAGACAGAATGTTTTAACACTCAGAAGATATTTGGAGGAGGCTGTCAGGTTTTATTGCATGATAACAAGGAAGAAAGTTCAAAAAATGTTTTCCACTTATTATCCAGGTTATAGAAGACAGAATGCGTTTTCCTGTAATTTTATATGACAACAGTGCAACAATTTGCCTGCGATATTCTGAGATGTTCTGGAGATGTTGGTGATGAGCATGTTCTTTATTATAAAACGTTTCCACTACATTAGCTAATTTTATTAAAAGTTTTGATAATTTCCCAAAGAAAACATTATAATCAAATACTCAAAGAAGGTTTCAGGGGTATTGATCATGTCAAATAATGTTCCTGTGAGGTTAAAATTTAACTAAGACAGAACATTTAACATTCAGAGGATGTTTAGAGGATATTGTCGGATTTTATTCAAGATAACAAAAAACATTCACAAACCAACATTTAAAAAATGTTTTCCAGTTGTTATCCACACCTCAGATGACAAAATATTTTCCTGTAATTTGATATATTGACAAAAAGAAAAGACTTTGCCTGCAATGTTCTGAGGATGTTCTGGGGATGCTGCTGTTGAGCACGTTCTTTAATAAAACATTCCCACAATATTGGATAACATTACCTTAAAATTCTAAAACATTTTAATCTAATGCTAAAAGAACATTTTAGGGATATTATTGATTTCAAATAGTGTTCATGTGAGATTAAAAGTGATTTAAGACAGAATGTTTTCACATTCAGATGATGTTTGGAGGATGTTGTCATAAACCAACATTCAAAAAATGTTTTGCAGATGTTATTCAGGCCTCAGATGACAGAATATGTTTTCCATAATTTGATATATTAACAAAGGTGGAACATTTTGCCTGCAGTATTGTGAGGATGTTCTGGGGATGTTGCTGATGAGCACGTCCTTTATTATAAAATGTTGCACAACAACAAAGGAAGAACGTTCTTGATGCAACATTTGGAAGAGAGCGTACTTAGAGAACTTTATTCTGCTGTTAAGGACACGATTCTGGGAACTAACAGAAAACGTCCCGCTGAAAACACGACTACAACTTTGCAGAACTTTCTCAGAACGTTCTTACAACCAAAATAAATAAATAAATGAAATCTAGCTGGGATGGTGCACATCTGAATAAAAGCTGAGATGCAATGAGCGTTGTCAACTGTCGCCCCCTAGAGGTCAGTACATGCTTCTGGCAGCTGAACACAGAGCAGTGATGGCCTCGGCTGCTTACAGAACCAGATAGTCTCACACTCTGTTTTATTAATGCTGAGAGCTCCGTTCTACACAGCTCTGAAAACTGTGGGGCTTTTAAGAATAAAATATTCTATCAGAGTGAAACCCTACGAGGAAAATGTTGAGTGTGTGCGACTTACTGATGGTGTGCGATGGTAGGTGTCACAGAGGGATGAGGGTCCTTCCTGCTTGAGTGTCATTGAGCCGTCGACCTCGTCTTGATCGCTCTCGCTCCAGTAGTCTGATGTGAACAGATCACAACTGAATGTTGGCAAATTCACAAGCCTGAGTGGTTAAATTTCAAACCAAACCGGTGCGGTGAACCTTACCTTCATCGGGGCGTGGCACCTTATCGTCCGGTGTATAGCCAATAGCAGCTAGACCCAGCCGGTTCATCCACCTATAGGAGACAAGGAAAGGTGAAGGAAGGAAAGTAAGAGGAAGGACGGTTTTAGAAGATAGGAGGAGGAAGGAAAGATGGGTTATGCTGGGTAAATGGTAGGTGATGAATAAAAAACTTTCCCCTCTAAATAATTTACGTGGTGTGTCTTAACAGTTGATATCTGTCTAATTGACTCTATCCCCCTGATGAGGAGAGAAAAGCTTTGAGATAATTAGAGCGATGGATGAAGAAAGAGAAATGACAATCCCAGTAAGTCTCAGACGGCGTTCTTTCCCTTCTTTGAATCCACGCTTCCTTCTGTCTGTCTCCATTGAGGATCCCAGCTTGTCCCTCTGCAGACACCTCATAATAGGTCGAGACTAAGAATAGAAGCCCTGCCTTGACATGAAGGACTGGAAACTTATCATAGTACTGTTGGAAGTGCCTCCATTATATCATTTTCCTCCAATGATTAGACCAAAACCAAAAATTTCCTCTTTAAAAAAAGCTGGATATTCCTTATTTCTCCACTGAATGAGCTCCATTGTTGTTGAAAAGTGATTAACATCATCAACAACTGACATGCTCCTTCATTTTGATGGACGAAGTAGCTGAAAATAGTTCCTGACAACTTCACTTTTTCCTTCAGTTTGAGTAAAATTGTCTAAAAACTGCCGTGCCGATCTCTGTTTAGCCTTTTTAATAAATGAAACAACATATTTGAGACACGTTTTATTGATTTGTCAGTAGGGAAATATGATTGAAGATGAAACAGCAAAAGCAGTAAGATATTATTTAAATATTCAGGAACACATTGCTAGTTTTGGTCTGTTCATGGGACATATTAATTACCAGTTTTCAGTGTCAGTTTTAGTGGTCAACTAGTCTGACTCACCAGATGTAGACTGTGGGTATCGGCCTCCACTTCATTGTGCATTTCCTCCAGTTTTGCTATCTAAATGTAACTGTTTTGAAAATCCCCTTGACTACGGGAACGACAACATCTGAGCCGCATCCCTAAAAGGTATGCCAAAGATTTGGATCATGCACTGAGGCAGCCCTGCTAGTTTTTAGCGGTAAATGATCAATTTTAATGGCAGTGTTCGATTGCCTGTGTGAAAATGTGTGGCTAGATTTTAAGACGGCGTGGAAAACAATGATTGCCCTCAGTAAACATGTGTTTTCTCATACTGTACATATAAGGCTATTTGTTCTCTTGGTAAGAACTTTCAAGCTTCTTGTATGATAGTATGATATTTAAACATTTCCTATTTGGAAACGCTGCTGTTAGTGTAGCAGATATTCTTTGCTTTTGTCCCTCAATGTGTTTCTCCTTTTCTCTACTGCCCACTGTGACATGTTCAGTTCTTCTTCTTCCTCTTTTGGCAATAATGATATCTGTAATAAAAGATCCCGGCAACTGGAGCAAAAAAACCAAACCAAAACAAAACAAAACAAAAAAACAAAACAAAAAAAAAATTAAAAAACCTAAATCCCTGAAAAATAAAGGGAAATAACCATCTCATAAAAATGTGATAATTTCCCACAATAGAAACACTTAAAATAAAAATATTTTATATTCATATTTTTAAATAATTAAAATATACAATGATAACAACTGTATTTTGACACATTTTTTTTCAGCATTTCTGTTGTGAAAACCCTTGTAATAATATAAGAAAAACTATTATTTAACAAACCAACACTTTATTTCTGTCAGCTGTCATGAATTGTATTAAATTTTAGAAACATGTTTACAGCATTATACTAAATTTAAGTTTTGGCTATGACATAAGTATTTAAGGAAAACAAATAAATAATTATAATAAGGATTCATGAAATTAAAATATATTTGCAAATGTCTTCTTATGTCAAAAATGTAAAATTTTCCCCATAAAAAAGTAAATGTTATATTTTTAAAAAATTTGTAATGTTACTTTTTTTTCTATTTTGGTGACTGCACTGATATTTTCCTGCATTTCAAAAATATAGGAAAAAAATCAGTAAAATAAAAAGGAAAAGCTATTTTTGACTGTGTAGTCCATTTCCAGCTTTGCAGGTGAGGCACATTGAATTGGAAGTGTGACTCCCCACCATAAAAAGCGACTGATTAGCTGTGGTAGCGGGTCAGGTCCCAGCAGCCGGTGCAGTTCGACCCAACATGGCCCTTGTTAGCTGCCCTCCTGGGAACCGGCTGATGCCAAGCCAGTAATTGGCTGATGCTGATTATCTCAAAATGGCATTTAATCACAAGTCGGTTTTGACGTTTCCTTGAATTTAACCTTGAGTGAGGTGTCTGATTACACAGCATGTCGGCCCATTTCTACAGCAAGAACTTTCCAAGGGAGCCTTCACTGGTGTTCTGACCACAGGAACCAGCTAAATGCATCAAGAAATCTAAATGGCATCTCAGCATCCAAGTTTTCACACACATGAAAACTGTCCAACAACATTCTAACACATGAACTTCCAAATGCTGCGTGGACGTCAAACATAGCTGGTTAATTACTCTCCACCAATTATCTCCCCATGTCATTGAGGTGTGGGTAATTAGAGCTCATCAGATAGCACTCCTGCAAATATCACGACAATCTCCCTCTCACACAAGCACACACGTGACACACAGACACACAGACACACACACACACACACACACACACACACACACACACACACACACACACACACACACACACACACACACACACACACACACACACACACACACACACACAAGTTTACACACACGTTCACAGTTCTACATTTAACAACAGAGGGCCAGGTTCATGCCTTATTCATGCACAGCGTTGTGTTGGTGGGCTGTTGCCTGTGTAAAGTTGATTTACTCTATTAAAATATTCATGAACGGACACGTGACGCCCCCAGCCGCTGACTATTGTCCACGTTAAGACAAAAATGCACGCTCAGAGACTCACACAGACGCACAATCACTCACCTGTTCATTTCCTCCAGACAATCTGTGGCGAAGAAGAAGCTCTTGATTTTGGGATGACAGGCTTTGAAGGCACTGCAGTCAGTCAGAGAGAGGAAGACTGATTAGCATTTTTTTTGTCTGTGTGTGCGTACGTGCGTGCGTGTGTGTGTGTGCGTGCGTGCGTGTGTGTGTGTGTGTGTACGAGCGGCACGTTTGTGTGCGTTCACGTTGTGTGGGTGAACGCAAATGTGCTTAATTAGTAATTTTGGCGACATATGAGGGACACTCACAATTTCCGTCTGCACTCTATGGCTCGGTCTATTCTGAACTCGGGGAGGCTGATGAAGCCCTCAGCCTTCTCATCCTGCAGGCAGAGACAGATGGAGAGTGGTGGTACATCATCAACACACAGAACAAAATGTCATGCATACTGATATACCAATTTTATTCAAGATAGTAATACTCCAGTCAAGCATATGAACACGACATATGTTGTTTACGTTGGCTGAGATAAAGTTCTCTCCCTGCTTAACATGAAAAAAATGATGTGGTTACAACTACACTGTAAATAAAATCCACAAAATGATCATTAAAAATACAGGAACAGACTGTGAATTTACATGCCTGATGTACAATAAAATAATAATAACATTTATTTTATACTATACAAGATTTTGCAGTAAAATTAAGTGTAAAAAGTCATATTATACTTGAATACGACTTAAAATTAACAGCTTATTGTTTTTAATTATTATCATAAGTGTTTAATAACAGTGATTTATTTTTTTCAAAGGTAAATCCCTTAATTTAAAAAATTCTAAGTTTTTTGTAAAAATTACATGTAAAAACTTATTTTACACTTAATATGATCTAAAATTAACAGCAGATTCTAATAAATTGAAACTAGATTACTAATTCTTCAAAAGTAGTTTGCCATCTTTTTCATACAATTTCATTTATTAATGGCAATTTTTGTAGTATTATGCCTGATTATTTAGATTCCAACATAATTTGACCATATTTAAAGTTAACCTTGTTGTTTATACACATGTAAAACTAAATAATTACAGATTAAAAAGGAAAGAAAATACACACTATATAAAATTAAGGCTAGAAATTGTATTTTAATTCTAGAACACCACTGTATTTTTATGAGATGGCAGTGAGAGCTATTTTTTGGGGTATGAGTAGGTTCCCTTTTTCCTAATAAAGTTGCAAATATTCTAATAATTGTTGATCGAAATATCTAAAGAACATATTAAAGTTTTACAGTGGGTTTTGTCTTTGTATGAGGTCAAAATGCTTTGAATGGAACAAAAATATCAACTAGTGAGAACTGGAGAATAAAGAATAAAATTAATTGTTCAGTTCTTTGAGTAATGTCTTTAATGTGTTTGTTAAATCTGGGACATTGCAGTTTTTTGATTTTGTATGTCATAATATTTAAAGTTACACTTTACATATTGGTAATATTAATCTGCATTATATTGCTAAATGTTGGAGGGCAGAGCCACTGAAGACATTAAATAGCTGTTTACACATGATTGGTCCCCTCCATAATGAGCTGATGGACTTTTATGTGTAAATTAGTCGTGTTCGTTCATTTCTTTCCAAGTTTTACATTATCTCTGGCAACAAATTTGCATAAAGTAAAGGTGAAGATGAAAACCAGAGGCTTACATTTTGGTTGGTATACCAGTAGAGGCAAGACTCTTTGAGGATAAACCAATATTTCCTCCATTTTTGGGTGAAGTAGCCTTTAGCATCCTTCTTCTTCCACAGCCAGCCCTCACAGTCGCCGTGACCCAGATCCTTACAGGAGATTCTCCTTCGACTGGCACTAGTGAGGGAACCTGATGGAGATGACATGAAAGAACCGTTAAAATCCTGAAAGGTCTATTAAAAGCAACTGGAACTCAGTTAAGAAGAGTATTAGTAGCTGAATGTAGTGGTTCCAGTTACTAAAAATCTAAATCTAAATGTCTTCTAAGTCAGCATCAGCTTACAGTAGGACTTCTACTGTAAAAGCAGCACATAATTTGAACCCTTGAGTCCCTCCGAACTAAAGGATTTTAATCACATCTGTACCGCTGAATAATATTCAGAGCGCATTACATCAGAGACAGTGACAAATTAGGATCCTCCTTAAAAGGTAAACAATCAATTACAGCGAGTTAAATGGAGGAAAAAATAGTGGTGGCATGTGTTAGCAAAACAGTTTTTGTCTGTTTATCTATTTTCATCACGCACAGTGCATCTGGAAATAAATACATTAAAAAAAGGCTGATGTCTCAGCTGGTGTCCTTTTGATATAATTTTAAGCCTTGTCATCCTCTCACAGTGATACATCACAGTAAACTTGCCACTCTGTCGGCTTTGGAGCTCAGATATTGAGACTGAGACACAAAAACCTCTCTTTGGCAACATAAATACAGACATAAGAGTGTTGTATTATGCATGTTTTGCTGTTGTGAAGATCCTACATAAGAAGATAAAAAAACAACAGATTGCCTACCTTTACTTCTCTTTTTGGTTTTCGTTCTTAGAGAGGTGTAATGGAAAGACTAGATGGGGGAGAGGAGAAAAATATTAGGCATAATCAAGCACAGTTACTCATTTTTCCAGTGGTGTACTGCAAGGTTCAATTGGAGGTCCAATTTTATTTTCTATTTACATTGCCCAACATCATGACATATTCTTTGATTGCTATGTAGATGACACACCATCATACTTTCTTTACTTGGTTACTTTGTTTAAAGTTGTCTCTGTGATTTCTACAGTTGGGTGACACATTTTCTTGAACTCAGCACCTCAAAATCAGAATGTTTAGTCCCTCAAAACCCACCAGTCTCATTGAGAGTGGCTTTGCTCACTTGTATGCTAATGTGAAGCATCTTGACAGAACTATGGAGGCTCTAACTGATTCATATTGAAGCTTTAAAGCACAGATAAATAAGTTATCCAGTCATGAAAGCTATGTCAAAGATTCTAGATCAATGTATCGTAAAATAATGCCAGCTAACTAATCACTTGTGGTTCTGTTGACCCCGTGGAGCTCTGTGTGCTGGTAGCAAGACTATCTTTAGGAGTTTCATATTTTTTAACACTGAAGCTTTATTCCTTGCTTGATAAGCAACAAAATGAAAAAAATATAGTTTATTTCCAGTTTTCCTTGCTTTTTTCCCCTGTTGCTTGCCTTTGTATAGTGATATAATCCCAAAACAGACACTGACAAAGCCCTAAATCATTGTACTTCTTGATCTCATAAAGCTTGCAATGAGCCTACTTACTGGTTTGAGTGTTTTAATATCTATTCTTTACTTGCTTCAAGGACTGTTTAACAGCATCAGGGTTGCAGCTTAAAGAATGAGGCTACATTGTCTAATGCAACATAAGAATAGGCTACATTTAAGCAACACATTTAATGGAATACCACAGTTGTAATTATAGTCAGATCCACTAGTGCCTCAATTATGGAGCAGTGATACTGATAAGACAATTAATTTATGCATTTATACTTGTTTTGCTTTTTTTTTTGTTGTTGTTTTTTTACAACTTTCCTGCTTGCTTTGGTTATAGCAGTAGTGTTGCTTTTAGCCTGTATTATATTGTTTAAATTCCTCATATTGGTTTTTAACATAGTTTGTATCTCCACAGTACTGTGTCAGTGCTGGAGAATGTAGGGCTAGACTTGTCCATAGCATCATTCAGAAACCCTCGGCTCACTTAAAAAGTTGATAACCAGCTTCATGTGACCACTAAACCAGGCTGCGGTTGTTCGGATTAATAAAGCCTGATAACAAAAACATACTACCATACTAGTTCTGTGTCTTATTCCTTCTTGTTTTAACTTTATCTTAATTTCATCTAAGTTTTGCCTTACTTTAATTTGCCTTCTGGGTATCCTGCTTTTCTGTAATTCTTCAACATACTTGAAAATTACTGTTGTTGTTGTTGTTGTTGTTGTTGTTAGGGAGGATTACATGCACCAAGGGATCACCATTTTAACTACTAGTCCCAATAAGTGACCTATAGCTAGTGATGGAGAAGTGAAAACTGAGAATCACAGAGACTACACAAGAAAGATGCCAGGATGCTGTGAATTATATCACCTTTGCAACAACATTTAGTAACTTAAAAACACAGACGTATCTGAAAACCTTTCAATATTTCATTTAGAAGTTTAAATATTTATCAGAAAGGCAGTTCTGATCAGATCAATCCACTGTAGTTCAGTTCTATGTTGACTGTCATTTCAGTGCTCTTTTTAGCCAAGCTAACAGCTACATAAAGGCTACAGTAAAAATCAGTGGCAATGACATGATCATTTAACCTTTAGATGTTCCAGTGACTGGACCCTACACTCTTCCAGAAGTGGAAAATGACTCATATAAGAATCAATATGTTTTCATGTCATTATCGTCATTTTGGTTAAGAATAATAATTTGCATTATTGTTTGCATTATATTTTTGGCCACACAAGAATGATTTCATTACTCCACCAAGGAACGCGATAGAGTCATGTGACGATTGGCATAGGTCTGTCTGTCTGTCTGTCTGTCTGTCTGTCTGTCTGTCTGTCTGTCTGTCTGTCTGTCTGTCTGTCTGTCTGTCTGTCTGTCTGTCTGTTCACATTACTCAAAAATGGACTAACGGATTTGGATGAAATTTTTAGGGAAGGTCAGAAATGACACAAGGACCAATTGATTAGATTTTAGCAGTGATGTGGCTTATAGTCTGGATCCATGGATTTGTTAAGTATTTCTGTATTATTGCGAGATAGCTGCACAACGTCACTGTAACTATGACTACAAGTGAACACTACATCAGCTGCCTTTTGACGATCACATGATTGTGATCCTACTACAAACCGACCATTGTGGACCACAAATTTTTTAAAGATTTCATCCGTAGGAAATCATACAACAACTGAGCAGCCTTGGCAGAGTACCATGCTCTCTGAGTGCTTTTCTTGTGTTTGAAATATGTTTATTTTTTCACTTTCTAACAGATTTTGAACATTTTGATCACTGAAAAAGAAGAATGTTACACACAACAGCAATAGAAGAATGTCAACATCCACTTTGTTGACATTTTTCCACTCTTTTCTTCTAGCTGTTGCTGCTCTCCGTCCCTCCACCACATCACCTTTTGCTTGATTTTATCAGTGACAAAGAGCTTAGGGTAGTAATACAAACATTACAATTTCTTTAAAAGTATAAAAGGGTAACTTAAAAATGTAAATGGAATGATATCAAAAACATGCTTTTTGAGGAATAACTGGAAAACAAAATGAAAATAATTTTTCATTATAAAGATGTAAGAAAACAACCTCTCATTTTTCAACCACTTATGCATCTAAGAGTTAAAATAGATGTCTCATAACAAAAGAGTTATAAAGTCACTTACTTCTGTAATGTCAGCTACAGCAATATACAAAGTTCAAATGACCTACTTCAGGCTACAGCCCTTAAAAGTTGTGCTTAGGCTTTGGCAATGTTGCTGTAAATCTGCAGCAAGATCACATGCACAATAGGTTTGTGGCAAACATGCTGCAGACCTCTGGTTAACTTTGTGGGTAAGAAACAGCATGATCTATTAACTTTACCCACTTTATCCTTCACAGGGTATCAGGAGGGCTGGAGCTTTGCCACAGATCTAATTTGTGTATGAAAATATGACCGTCCTGCTCATTTGCAGCGACATTGCCAAAGGTTAACTGTAACTGTTTGCCACAAACTAAGATTGCCAAAAATGCAATCCAGGGTAAACATAAATTGATGTTTGCCACTAATGCCAAATTTGCTGCAAGAAGGTTACTAGAAGTTTTGCACTTCTGTAAACTGTGGTGGCAAACTACCAGTGAACATGTTTCCAGAAGTGGCAGTTATTGTCAGAATGGTGCTGGAAGCTACGCTTTTACCAGACCACAAATCAGAAAAACCCCTGAGTGCTCAGTTATATTAAAAATGCTTTTCATTCAGTCTTACTTTTCTCATTTCACAATCTGATTATGTGTTGTGTTTGCAAATGCATCTGACCTGCACACTAGGCACTGCGTCTGAGTAAGTACAGGTGTTAGTATTAATACTAACATAACTGAATACACCTTTCGGCTATTTATTGTGGTAACAAAGTTAAGTAAGTGTGTGTTTACAGTCAACCGAGCTGACTCAGTGAACGCGACAACTCATAGTGTGTTAGAGAACAGGCGAGGGCTAATGACTAAGACTACTTCCTGTGTCACACTAACCTAAATATGGAAATCAGTTTACTTCATTCCACTGTTATCTTTCATTTAATTATCAGAGTAATGAACGGATTTAATCTCAGGCATCTCCCCTGTTCCTGTCTGGCTTTATGTTCAGTTATTATTTGGACACAATCGACCTCCATGTAAAAGAGGATGCAGTTGCTAGGAGATTGTTTATGTGACTGAAGCCTTCATTTGCTAAATTAAAATGGGGTTAGAGGCAAAATGAAAACACACTTGAAAGATAGCATTATTTAAAACTACTATCAAGTATGCATTGATTTATGAGTAAATACACAGTCAGTCTTGCACAGCACCGAGTCTCTCCTACCTTCCTCATGGAGGCAGCTCCTGAGCTTCCTGAGCCCGAGTACCTGCAAGAAGACGGACAGGATTAAATGCGACCGCAAACAGCTCTTACAACTCCTTCTATCAATCACAGTCGTGTGTTCAAAGCGCCACAAACACAGACTCACCTGTCCGTTGTGTCTGCTCGCAGTGTGTCTGCACCTCGCTGATGGACACAGAAGGAAAAAGGACTTCGTTAAACAACACCTAAAAACCCTCCAGTATACTTTAGCTGGAAATGATCATGTCACAGTCTGTCATTGCTGTATACATCAGTTTGACTTTATGTTACCATATGTACTGAAAAACAGGTAAGTCCCATATAAAGAGGAGGAATGTTTCTATCTTTGAAACTGAAAACTCTACTTTCACATATTTTTGAAATATGAAACCTTTTACATCCATGTCATAAAGAAGAGCCGATTGCCCTTTTTACACAAATATACAGCACTGTATGATTAACAAACAGCAATATTACATTATGAGGTAATGCCTATTACTCTTTGCCACACACTGACTTACAAGGCTTTTACTACTTTTAATAATAACAACAACATGCTTTCCTTGATACCCAGATTTGATTTACATGATGAATTGCATGATTGAAAACCCAAAACACAATTCAAAAGCTCTTAAAATCAGTAAAGTACAACCACTAGACTGTATAATATGAACACCACTGAAAGATATTTTAGTATTTCATCTTTATTTTTGTTCTTATATACCATTTTTATATTTTTGTAATGACTTTGTGCTCTCTTGATGTATGCTGCTGATCCAGAGTTGCTAAACTGCCTTTCATTGTTGTTTATCAGTGACAATAAAGATGTATTCTATTCTATTCTATTCTATTCTATTCTATTCTATTCTATTCTATTCTATTCTATTCTATTCTATTCTATTCTACTCTAAAATAGCAGCTGAAGGATAAAGTATCCCAGTTAACAGCACTGTATTTACTGTAGTGTTGATGATTTGAGCTGTTACAGGTATTTTATTAACTCCATCATCTGCCGTCTACTTTTGGCTTGATTTTGTGACAACCATAATTAAGTCAGCTGTGGTGCTATAAGAATTGCTCCCCATCACCTCAAAATTTAATCAATTGTGAGCCACTATTCTAATCCTCTTAGTACAGTCCACTGAATTTGGTTGTGGTGTTTAAAAAGCATATTTTTGCTTCACACGCGGAGACACAATAGCTTGTGAACAGAATTGGTGATCCTAAGCTTTTGTGTGACAAGATTGTTCTCGTTAGAGAGTGAAGGGGCTCGCTCATTGCGTCCCAGGGGACCATTACCTCACAATTCATCCAAATTTTGCAGCACAGGGGATACCTTTGCGTGATTTCGGCCCCATTGGTAAAATATGCAAATGCTAGAAATGTTCTCGACCAGTAAGTTAACATTTTATACGCCGAAACACTGAAATTTTTGCACTGATGGAGAAAGAATCATGCAGAGATAATGAGAAAGAAACAAGCAGGTCATTAAGGTTAGCATATGCTTGTTAGTGCAGGATAGTATACTTCATAGATATGAGTCAGTGCCATGAGAAACAAGCAGCTCAGAGGGTGAGAGTTGGTGTGAGCTGCCGTGTGTGTGTGTGTGTGTGTGTGTGTGTGTGTGTGTGTGTGTGTGTGTGTGTGTTTGCGTGTTTTAAGCACAGTCTGTCAGTCGCGCTTGTAATTGGTCTAGCTGATGCTGAGTCATACACCTACTCACAGGGATTCGGGGTGTGTGCGTATGCGTGCGTGCGCGTGCCAGTGTGTGTGTTTGTTCAGAATAAACTCCTATTTAGACTCAGGCGTGTCTGAGGAGATGGGGATATTAGGATGAGTTAGGATGAGTCGTGAGATGGCTACCCTGCATACAAAAAGCTCCCCCGTGTGCCAGTGTGTGTGTCTGTGTGTGTCTGAATGCATGTATGTGTACGTCCTGGGACAAAATCTAAAAGCTACAGAGGGGCGTGTATCCATGTCACTGTCCTTCTCCTCATCGCTGATGCTGGCAGCTAAGCAATAACACTTATCATTCTCGCTCTCCTTTGTCTCCTCTACCTGACATACACACACACAACCAACAATGTGTGTGAAATCGTGAACACTACGACCTACAACCGCAAACAGTTTCCTTCAAGGAGGATCTGATATGTGCTCTGAACACATAAAAACTGTCATATGAGACAAAAACAGCGAACTCCATTACTGCAAAGAAGAAAAAATAACTTAAAGTAATTACTTTTACTAGTTGACTGGTTTGATGAGTTCTATGACAATGGTCAGGGTCAGTCATAGATCTATCTTATTAACTGATCAGTTCAATACTTTTAAGTGCTGCCATATGTGCGTGGACTGGATATAAACCAGAGAATAAGACTCAGCTGGAAATGTACAATATTTTTAGAAATCTCAAAGAATGGTGACTTTCAGTTGCCTTTCAATTATAAGAAAAGTCAATGTTTTTCTTGTCATCAACAATATAAGCGACCACGACACAATGCATTATTCTTACAGTGCCTTCTGTTTTAATTAAGTCGCTGAAGCAAATGTATCCATGCATATATTTTTATTCTGTGGAATATTACACATTTGGTGCTATAGTGAGTGGCACAGCAGTACAGGGAAAGAACTGTTGCCTCACAGCATGAATCCAGTGGTCAGCTATGGCCTTTTAGTGGAGGGTTGCTTGTTTTCCAAGTGCCTGAATATGGTATTTTCCAGGTGCTATAGCTTATTCCAGCAGTCTAAAGACATGCATGATGGGGTAATAATGTAGGTAATTCGTCCGAAGTGCCAAAACCTGCAGTTCCTTGAACGGCCACTTGGGGCTGCCTCCAAAAGCAAGTTAACCCCCATAGATCTCAATGATTACATGTGTACAAGCCTGGTACTAAAGTAGTTTCGGCATCTAAACCTAATTTCCCAGTTCGTGACAACTGTACATGGGGGGATTTTTATAGAGCTCACCTGTTGAAATTGCATCATGGCCTTAAAGTTATGCATAATCAAAATTGTGTCAGTCAGAGGCTAGTCATGACCCAGAGATGTTTGCATGGCACATTAGAGTTAAGAGGAGCAATTGTGAAAACCTACAGGGAATGTCAAGGTGTGTTCATCCATATATATATATATATATATATATATATATATATATATATATATATATATATATATATATATATATATATATATATATATATATATATATATATATATATGTATATATATATATATATATATATATATATATACATATATATGTATATATATGTATATATATAGGCTATGGTGAGCATGAATGGCTGTCTGCCTCTTTGTGGTAGCCCTGCAATGGACTGGTGGCCTTGTTCAAGGTATGTAACACCTCTCGCCCAATGCCAGCTGGGATAGAATCCAGTGCCCCTGACCCTCAGCAGGATAAAGCCAGTATAGCTAATGAATGGCTGGCTGTAGTGAGTATGTATATGATTGTGGGATTGCTGTGTGCTAATGTTTGTAGTGACGTAGAGACAAGGAAACTTCAAAAAAGTTCTGGGCCTCACCAGAAAAAACCAGAGGAAAAAGATTGTTTTTGCATTAATTTTCAACAGAATCTACTTTAACTTCACTGCACTTAGTCCACTGATGTTCAAGCTTCACTATTCCTTCATGGAAGAATGTCACATCTTGAACCTCCAGATACAACATGAGTGGTTTTATCATCACTAAAAATGGTGACCACGCAAGTTTGAACACTGAACAGAAGTCTGACAGTGCAGGTCAGGTGAGTAATGTTTATGGAGAAACTGTATAAAACCACATTTGGTTGTTTCTGCCACCTGTGCTGTGTGGACGAACACATTCTCCTGGAGCAACAGAAGCCAGCTCCAAGCTTTTCTCTCCTTTTTGCTTTGATTGCTTCAAACATTTAAGTTTTTGTGGACACTGATACAAATGGTTTGATCTTTCACAGCTATGCCCCACAATGGGAGTTATGCCCCTTGTTTCCTGCTGAGACCGAGAACTTTTGATCATATATATCCTAAAGTAGTTTGCAATTATGCATTTTTAGTTGTTTTTGGACACCAGTTGTAGTCTTTGCCACTGAGGAATAAACAATAGCAGTCTCTGAATACACAGGCGGTGGGTGCTTGTTTCTTTATCAACTGATGGTCTTTTCATGATTTGTTCCCAACGAGAAAACTAAACATTGTTATTTTACTGGCTCGAGCAAGATAGGAACTAATATACTTTACTCATGTGTAAAAAAGGGTAGCAATGCCATTTCAAAGACTGTTTACATACAGGCAAAGGTTCAGGTGGCTGGTCGAGGCGCAGCGTGGAGGACAGCATGGAGGGGCTGATGGGAAAGCTGGGGCTGCTGGGATTGCGGCTCTTGCGCCGAGAGCGTCTCGTGGAATCCCTCCGGCTTTCTCTGCTCGGACCCTCGGGCTCCTCCTCGATCACCAGGATCTTGTCGTCACTAAGGTAACGCAGCAGGGAGTTGTCTGAATCTGTGATAAAAGAGAGGGAGGGGGAGGCATAGACATCAGAGGACGGACAGGCTCGATGGAAGGGATGACAGAGAGGGCAGAGCCACAGAGGGACGAGATAGTGCCGTGGAGTCAAGGGAGAACCCCAGAGTAGAAACAGATGATGCTGAAAAGACCCTTACAGATAAAAACCTAACAGAAAGGGATAAAAGTGCCTCATGGCTGTAGTATCTGATATGAATCTGCAGCCGGGGACGTACAGCTAATCTGTTTGCAGTGATTATGTTGATTTCTCTGCTGCTAAAGCTTGTCGGTCACAGAAAGTTTTATTCAGCTTCAGACAGAGAAAACTTCTCACCTAATTTGTTTATTATCTACACATTTAAATGTGAAAAACTAAAATGTGACGGAGAGAACGAGAAGGAGACGGCAGAGAAAGGCAGACCCCCAACATTAGTATTG
The DNA here is from genome assembly GCF_022539595.1 of Amphiprion ocellaris. Taxonomy (NCBI): domain Eukaryota; kingdom Metazoa; phylum Chordata; class Actinopteri; family Pomacentridae; genus Amphiprion; species Amphiprion ocellaris. Next base: position 32,061,901 of record NC_072778.1, on the reverse strand, counting down.
TGCCTTAATGTTATTCATAGACTTTCTGACGGCAGAGTGGAGCATCCTCAGTTGAATACAGATTGAGTCTCACTGCAAAACGGTGAAGCAGGTCAGAACTGGTCACACAGAAAATATCGTCACTTCTAGAGCAGCTGTATAAATGCAATTTCCTTGCATTTATGTTTATTTGTCGCTCCGTCAGATACATACCTGGCAGATATGTATCCTCACACAACCACACCACCATGGAGAACCAGAAGATGAGCTGAAATGTGTTGAGCTGGGTATGGAGCTAAAAGCCACGACACCGGTCCGACCCGATGGCGCTGTGTGTTGTGTGTGTTGGGGAGGGGGTGTGTGTTGTTGCATGTTTATGTTGTTGTGTGTGTGTACCTCGGCTCCCTCTCTTGCCCATGCTGGGTTCCTTGGCCTCGGCCATCCAGTTATATTCGGGAGGCATGGAAACGGGTCTGAGGTCACCTGGAAGCACCAATCAGCAATCAGAGAGTCGGCTATGGGGGAGGGACGGGGGAGGGGTTGCGGGTGACTGAGAGACAGCGTGGGACACATCTAGAGGGGAGGACAAGTGAGAGAAAGTGTGTGCAGGTAAGAGGGAAGACTCTCAAGGGACCACTATGACCTGCAAGGCGAGCGTCAACAATGACCTATAATTAGCACTGAATTATCATTTTGTTCTCTCTTAATTATTCTGTCTTGTACCATGCTAATGACTCACATCTCTCTTCATTTCAACCATAAAGTGCTCAACGTTTACCGTCTGACATTTTATCCGGGTGTCTGAATAAGGTGTTTTAAAATCTATTTATATGTTTCCCCCAAAAAAAATCCACAATGGACAAAAAAAAGCAGTGTGTATGTGATACCAATTCTGCAACTAGTCCAACAATGCAGTACACTGAATGTAATCAATCCTAAAATGACTCAACAGCTGCCTGATTATGTGTGATTAAATTTATTTATAAAAGTTGAGTGCATGTGTTTCTATTTCTGCTACTAGTCTCACAAGGAAGTAGGCTGAATTTAACGGATGCAAAAATGACTGAACAGCTGCCAGTGATGACACAAAATGGTGAGAATTAGTTTACCACTTACTAGTGAGTAAACTATTGTGTCTGCCTTTTAAAGTTATGGTCTTAAACGTTTGATCAGCTGATGTGCAGCCTGTTTGAGTTTAAATGTAGTTTTCAATAAACTGCCAACTTTTTGTTTTTAGTCTTTTGCTCCTGTTTTTTCTAATTGTCTTGAAGCTCTACTTACAATATGGCTATGATTTACTAGCGCGAAATAGGAATACTTGCACTTTTCCCCCCGGTCTTAAGCTCTTGTTCAGGACTGTATTATAATGAATGATATCATTAGATTATTAATAGTGACGCATCACTGTCTCAGCAGCAGGTGGAGCTACTTAAACTACTTTATATACAGTTTTATATACAGAGACAGCAAGTAAATCTGAGGGCTCCAAACATGATTAATGGGAGAAAAAAGAAGAAATTATTATTATTCATTATTGAAATGAAACCATGTGAGAACTTTAGAGGGAAAAATCACCACAAGTCGTAGACACCTGAAATATTACACCAACGGCACACTGCTTTTTAATGTTGTAAAGCATCATATAATATTTAACAATGTGTTTTATTACAAAAATTTGTATCATCCATTGTGTAAAAGCTCCATCTTAAAAGTAACTGAAGCTGTCAGATAAATATAGTGGAATAGAAAGTGGCATAAAATTGGAATTACTCAAGTAAAGTACCTCAGAAATGCAGTTGAGTAAATGAGAATGTACTGAGCTGCCTTCTGGGCAAAGTATTGCTGCGCTGTTATCTTGCATTACCTTCATGCATTATGTCTTATCTAAAATTTTCATTTAAAATATAGTATCAAACTGTTACATGAACATGTGTTGCTAAAATAGCATTGTGTTTGAGTTGTTGATTTTTTTTTTTTAAATATCTGATTTTTCTACTGCTAACATTCTTGACATAATCGTCAGAAACCTGCTAGGCAACAAAACTGCCCGTCTAAGATGTGAGGATGATTATGTTTGCATGTATATTCATGAAGGGAGTAATGTCACCTTCTGAGAGGAGGCTGGTTTGCTTTATTTAGCCTCCATGTTCTCAGGTTGTCTAACCAGAGAGGTGATGAAACAGCAGCCCTCCATGACACCCGTCTTGCACATCATGCAGCAGTCCCTTGATGGACTCACAGGAAGATACATAACAGGATGCTCTGGACGCTGTCTGGGACAAAAGGGTGGACACAGGTGCTGGGGCAGACAGCAGGGAGCTGGAGACGGTGTGTTTGGACTGACCGTTTGGCATGTGGTTTGGTGTGTTTTTTGGACGTGTGTATGCCAGATAAAGACACGAGGAAGCAGAGCCATGGAGCGAGTGATGAACAAACACATAAGGAGGAGAAAACGGTGAAAAGAAAAGGTGAGAGAACATGCTGTTCTGATAAACAAACAGGAGGATGGAGCCGCTCCTGCTCCGTAAAAAACTGCCTTCCATCTCACCATGGGTGGGGGTCTTGTCCCGTCGGCGAACCCCGGTGTTGCGGCTCCTGTCGTAGTCGGGCCCCGGCGGTCCTTCACCCTCCAGCAGGGAGAAGTACTGACCGCTGTCCTGGTCCAGGTAGTAGCTGACTGCTTCTGAACCTTTGGAGCCGGACTGGGAGCTGTAGCGGCTGATGTCGTCACATGACATCAGACCCATTTCCTCCCTGGGGAGAGCAGCAGCATCATCGCCATTATCATCATCATCACTGTCATCAGCAGGATCGTCATAATCAGCTTAATGATCATCATCAAATCATCAAACATCTGTGTGTCTGACCTGGTGCTGTAGAGTCCAGAGACAGGAGACAGGATGTAGACGTCCTGCATGCTGGGGGCGTCCATCTTGGACATGCCCAAAGTTCCTCCAGGTGTTGGGGAGGTGCTGGTGGGACTGGTGGGAACCGGCTGAAGTGGAAAAGCACAAAGGAAGAAGACTTTTTCAGCACCTTTTCATTGAGGATGGTGAGGGATCTCAGTGCACAACCTGCTGAAACTTGAGCATTAGATGTTTTCACAGACAAAAGCAGACAAGCGCACAGTTTAGGGTGTTACAACCTTTTGCTTGTGATACCTGCCTTGTACTGCAGCCGGCATTTGTTTAAACGCTGAATCACAAACAAGAGAGTTTGCCATGTTGTGTGTGTGTTTCTATTTTAAATACCTGTCTGACTGAGCAGCTTCTATACTTCACAATGAATCGTTTCACTATTCTATCATTTTGCCTCAAGCCTCTTCACTCACACCGGGCTCTCCATGTCTGTTCCCATGACAACCCCATCCTCTCCCATGCTTGCTCTTTCTCTCTCCTCACCCTTCCCTCCCTCCATCTGTGGAGAAGGAGAGGATGGAGGAAGGCTGGTGTGGCCTCCTACCTCTGTCTGACTCAAGAATACGTACATCTATTTGTCATCAGGTTCTCCGTGAGGACAGGATGCCTCGCCTCTGATGTCACAGCAGCTCAGTCCAAATTTCAAATGACTTATGTTTGTTCTCAGACGCAGCAGCTGGAGTGACAAATACTCGTGCCGGCAATTTCTTCCCCTCCCCGGGGAAGGGGTTTCCAGATTTTGAAAAATTGAGTGTTTTACTGTACGTCAGAGCTCCATTTTAGAGTGAAGACGTGAGCGTGGACAGAATGGATAAACAGAGCCGGAGCGGCGGCGAGGCGGGCAGCTTTCTCATTACGGAAGCCCAGTGTTTCATCATTTCATCAGCCAGTGCATTAATCAAATTCATTTCATATTCCAAACTTTCCATCCTCTCCTCTCTCTCTCCCCCTCAATACCTCTATCCCCGGGGCCTGCCTCTATCATCCTCACTTCATGAAGGCAGCTTACAGTAAGACGGTTCACAATAAATAATGAAGACGGGGTGGAGGGAGAGAAATAGGACAAAGAGAGAGAGAGAGACCAGAGAACGAGTGTTGAGACGAGGCGGGGGAGCTGAGCAGTGTGGTGACTGGAGCCGAGAGTGAAAACAGTAATTTAGTGATTACAGCCCACTGCTCCCTGCATGGAAAAAAAGCGAGTGAGGAGGGAGTGAGGACGGGGGTAGAAGTAAAGATAGATGGATCTACCACAGCGGGTGGAAATTCAAGTCTGCTAAAACACCACTTAAACCATCTGACCCCTGCTGTGCTCACTCTAAAGTACTGAAAACCTGACTGGTCAAGCTGTCCCTCAACCAATGTTCCAACTGTCATTACATGAGCACATGGAAGCTCACTCTGCTAAACATAACACTTTAACTATGTAGAGTTTTCCAAATTACTACAAATAAAATGCTTACAGTGAAGCTGAATGCGAAAATGAATTTAAGGATTTTAACAGAACTGAATCTTTTACTTACTTTGGTTCATAGTAGGCCTTTGACACTGCACCTGATCTTCTGACATATCACAGTAGTAGGGCTGCAGAAACCTGTGAGATGTTTCAGTGTAACCTGAACTTTTGGACATGTTCTGAAAAAAGTACCTACAACGACTGGCTAGACTTGGAGAAGACAAATGCTAACTGGCTAAAATCCAAGGCGTAATTTTTTCTGCCCTCTTGATGTCCTCATCAAGTTACAGTCTCCTCTCTAACATCACCATCAACAATGTAAAATTCACCATACAGGAACCATAACAAACCTTCTCTATTATTTCCTGTGTGCTCATAGAACTGGAATTATGTCTAGTAACAACTGTATTAGTTTTGATACAGTCTGGGTTAACCTAAGCTGCTGTATCCTTCACTACAATGGAACACAAGGCCTTAAAGCCCCAAACACGTAGATGTTCTTACCACCTTGCACCTGGAAAGTCACCTAATGGCTCAGTTCAGTGTTAGACACTGATCTAGTGATTTTGGCATGTAACTGTGTCTTTTGCACTCTGGGATGTTTCTGAACCAATATTGGTTCAGGCATTGGAATGTAAAACTCATTCCCTAAATCGCTTCACACAACTCAAAGTGCCATCGCTTGTGTGCACCTATATGATTTTGTAACTGCATGCAGTTCAGAATTGTGCTGCGTTGAAAGTGATGCAGAAATGTTACAGGTCTGACCTGGTAAGATTACCAGCCCAATTTATGCAGCAAAGTAGGCACTGTCCTCAGACATGGAGTATGTTCAGGTGCTGTCAGAATAATGGACACAAGTGAATGTCTTTATATTGTGTTCTACATATTTTTGTGTGTGTGTGTGAAAGTGCACAACACCAGGACCCTAAAACTGAGGCAGCCAAATGGAATTCAGCTAGTATTTATACCTGTGCTTTTCGTCCTGTGTTTTGTATAAATGTTGGTGAGAAAGCCTGCTGAATCAAATATGAGAATAAATTACAAATTTTGGACTAATACTGCAGTTTGTAAGCCATGAAAGTATCAGTTAGTTTAACCTATAAGATCATGCCATTTGTTTAGATCTGAAAAACACATTTGCAATTGTTTGGTACTTATAAAGTGACATACAGTCTGATACACATAAGCTAAAGATAACTATAGGGGCAAATCAGATAATAAAGCTTTTGGTTAGCTAGTAGGAATTTAGTATTCTGCATTAAAATCACAAATCTGAAGAAGAGCAAAGTTTAGGTTTGTTAACATCTGCATATCCATTATCTATACGCTTAATCCTCATCAGGGTCATGGTGGGGCTGGAGTCTATCCCAGCTGACGTTCACCTGGACAGGTCACCAGTATATCACAGGGACACATATACAGACAAACAATCACTCTCACATTCACACCTACAGGCAATTTAGAATGATCAATTAACCTCAGCATGCTTTTGGACTGTGGGAGGAAGCCGGAGTACCTGGAGAAAACCCACGCTGCACAGGGAGAACATGCAAACTCCACACAGAAAGATCTCAGGCCCAAGCTGGGACATGAACCAGGGATCTTCTAGCTGTGAGGCGATGGTGCTAGCCATCAAGCCCCTGTGCAACCCACATCTGCTTATGCAAAATAGTTTTCATTTCAGTTTAGGTCTGATTTTCCATCCAGTACGTAAATCCAACTGAGTTTGTCACTAAGAATGACATTTGAAAATACTGTCTATTATGTAGCTACATAAAATATGTGGTCAAACACATGTTTTTGTCCACTGTTTTTTCCCCTGTCTCAGTAAATGACTTTAATAACCACAGTCACTAAACCATACACTGACAGGGATTTTCCTGCATAGAAGAATTTTTGGTGTCTTAACACAGTGACATTAAGGGGACTATAATAACTTACTTTATTGACAGATTCATACTACTCTCACATGTGTGCGCTTATTAACTTAAACAGCCAGTAGACAGTTAGCTTAGCTCTGCTTTCACCTCCTATGCTAAGCTAAGCTAACTGGCTCCTGGTTCAGACAGAAAGCAAAAAGGGTTTAATTCCCAAAATGTTCAGCTGCACCTTGAAAATAACAATAAGTGTTTTATACTACTGCACATCAGTTATTTTTTGACATTGGGTGTAGCAGGTGTTGACAAATCAGTTTCACCTGAGAGGGTCCATTTAGTAGCTGTTCTCCAGCTTTCAGTCATATCACTTGATCTTCAATAGCGTTTTTCTAGTTTTAAAATGTAAGCACTTTCAGGACTTCTCGTTCAGGTTGGCTTAAAAGCTAAGCTTCAAATGCCATCCATAATAAATGCACCTTCAAGTGGGATTGTTTAATTGTTTATTACATATATTTACTGTTATGTATATCTAGTCATTACAGCAAAGATTTCTGATCAAATAGTCCAATTCTAATATATAGTATAAACATAGAATCTGTAATAATAAACAAAATATGTCATAGTGTACAAATCCTATCCACCTAACACAATGTACCACAAGAATGAACTGTAATTTGTAAAAAGGAGCAACTCCTCACTCACTCAGTCGACCTATTAATAATACATTATAATAGATGTGGCCTAAAATAGCCTGTATTTAGCTTGTATGCATAAACATATAAGAGATTTATGAAAGTGGGGTCTCTGTGTGTCACGTGTGTGACCGGTGCAGTGACCTGTGATGTGGATGCTGATGAGGCTTTCAGTAACACAGCAGCACAGCATACATGTAACATGCATCGCCACTGTAATCCTCCTCTTCTTTATTAAAATCATCACCGGCATTTTTATAATTACAGTGCATCATGAGATTGCTTTTACTTCATCCTACTGTAGACAAAACAGACACACGGAGGGAGAGGCTGAGAGAGAGAGAGAGATGTGTCATTATTTAGCAGAATAAAAGAGCTTGCCATGGAGGGATCTGGGCCTGGAATCACATGATAATTTGCAGAGATAAATTGTTTCCTTTGTGGATTCAGTTATAATCCAGCTGAACGTTTGCCACATTTGAGCTAAACTTCACAGCCGTGCAAATTCATCCTCCAAAACTGGGCTTAGAGGTATGAGTGCGCATGTGTTTTCTATGTGCTGCTTGTTTTGCCAGTGTGCACGTACAGTATGCATCCAAGGCCGAGCTCACAGAGTGCAGTGACCCAGTTCCTTCGCCTCTCAAAAGAGCAACGGGACTGATAACAAGAAACATCTCTCTGCATGTGTGCACAAACATGCTTGCTTCGACACACAGATGGACAAGCATGCATAAGGCCGTGCTCGGCAACGTGCGCACACCCGCCTTCCAACACACACAGTCACACAAAGACACACAACAGGCTGTTTAGCAAGATATTTTGGATTCAGTGAATTATCTCCAGTATTTGCTGAGTAGCGGCTCTTGTTTCAGAGCCAGTGGAGCTGCCTGTAGTTGCTTATGAATAATTAAGAGCTCCAGTCTTTCCGAGAGAGAACAAAACTAAAACACTCCTTTCTTCTCCTCTCCCACAGATATCGCTGTGCTCTGATCTGGGTGCTCACGGCGCGTTTTGTGTCTTAGCGGTCCATCAGGGAAGAATTCCCACAATCCTCTGCTGTGGCACACAGCAAATATAACAATAAGCTCCTGGTAACAACTCAGGGCAACCGTAACGAGGCAGCAACCTGGAGACAAGAACCGTCTTCTAGCTTGTTAAAGATGGTGATGAAGCTGCAGCTAACTCGAGACTTTTAATAGCTTCTAGGGCCATTATACAAACCATATCTACAAAACACTCTCTGCCATGTGAGCATTCTCTCACGTGCTAAATATTCCATTTGTATGCTCACAGATGTGAAGAAACAACAGAACCACAAGAAAATAATTGCTTGGAAATGAACAGGCTTGCTGGAAGAGGATTTAGAAAAAAACTGAGAGAAATAAAAAGGAAAAGGCTACAGAGCAGCTGAGCAGTGAACTGAGATCAAAGCATGCATGTAGCATGTAAATGAATTAGCCCAATGCCATGTTAAAAATAGCAGCCGCGAAACACAGGAGCCTGACAAGACAGTCGCCGCTTCACAAAGCACTCAGGCAGAATCAGAGTAGCCTCCGCCTCACCCCTCCGTCCGTCTCGGCACAACTTGTTCTTTCGGCGCAACCGAAATTGTTGAATGATATTTCTGGGCTGCGAGTGACGGATTTACAAAGTAGTTGCCCTTAAGTGAAATGTGTACACCCACTGTGAGATGTAAGCCTTCAAAAAAAAAAAGAAAAAAGGCATTCCACCTTTTAGATGTATGGTACATTAAAAAAATTCTCTCTTTTGAAAAGATGTTCTTGGGGGCAAAGGTTGAATGACAGAGGACCTAAGCCTCAGCAAATATGAACGTGTGCAGGAGTATATCTTGACCCCTTGGTGACCTTCTGTTGCTCTATACATCTAAATCATTCACACACTGCAGAAGTGCAGTGCAGATTTAACTACTTTCTCTCCCTACTTTCCCTCCTTCACTATCGCAATTTCAAGTTTTAAAAAAATCTGCTTCTGGTGGAGGTTTAGCTACCAGCACATTTATGAATGACTTTGAACTGTGCCAGCAGCATGGCAGGCGTTAAAAATAAGAGATTTGCTGAACACTCAACAGGAGCATTGATGCGAGGTCAATCAGTGGATAAGTTTCCTTTGAAAACATTGTTTAAATGTCAGTAGGAGAATACAGAGTGTGGGCAGAAAAAAGGGGAGTGAGTCAAAGAAGAGGTGCTGGACAGTTTACTGCATGTAGCGCTAAAATCGTTCTATCTCCAGTTTAGAACTGTGAGTACATGAAGTGATAAATATGTGCAGAAGAGAACTCATGCCTGAGGCCCACGTTTTAATTTCTTGCATCCTTGGTGTTTGGAACTGAGATCAGAGTCAGTATGTGAGGAAAGAATGCAACCATGTGTGGTGCTGGTTGTTACCTGCAGGCCCAGCGGTTTCCAGCGGACGTTCCTGAGCAGAGCCGGCGTGGAGCTCAGGGTGTTCTGGGGCCTTTTCTTCAGCGTGAGGATGACTCCGCATGGGTCCTCTCTCAGAGCATTCACCAGGTTCTTCAGCTGCCAGCCCACCTGAGGAGCACACACACCGGGCTGCCGAAACAACTGCTGTAAACCAGCACACATGCATGCTGTGTAGAAGGCGCTGAGAGCAACCGGATCTGCTGAGGAAAACCACCACGCACAAGTCCTGCACTTAATGTTAAGAGTTGCTGCAAACCACCACACACACGGAGGTTGGTACTACCTGTCCACAACAGCACATGATACTGTTGATCTATTCTTCACCATTATTTGACAGAGATAGTAGAAAAATGATAGAAAATAAAAGAGAAAGAGATGCATCAAGGTCTCTAGCTCTACTCTCATCGTGCATTGTTGGAATTATAACTGCTGAGCCATCAGATCAGCTCCCTTGGCAGCTATTTACCGATTGCAATGATTACATATCAGCAATTCACACTGTGTGTCATTTACACCCCCCATTATGTTTTTAGGTCTGTTGCAAATTTTTGTGACACGTATTAATGAATATAGAGTCGTCATGTTGCATTTTAGAAAAAGGAAGAAATTTCCCCTGATTGCTAAAATTTTACTTTTTCTGAGGTTCTGGGTTTAAAATCAAAGTTACTGTAAGCCATCTGAAACAAATTTGGTGCATAAAGTACTTGGCTGAGTATCTATCTATCTATCTATCTATCTATCTATCTATCTATCTATCTATCTATCTATCTATCTATCTATCTATCTATCTATCTATCTATCTATCTATCTATCTATCTATCTATCTATCTATCTATCTATGAGGCCTTAAAAGTTACCTAATTTATTCAAATATGCTATGGAATTGGTTACTGGTACAAACACGTCAGGCTGAATTACGGCAATATTCCAACTTACCATTGTGTATCATATAGTAGTTTTACAGTGTTTGTGCAGAGTGGTAGCTGAGCTGGCGTGCAGTGTGTAAAATAGATTTGTAAATTCTAAAGAAAGCAACAGTGTAGAGTTACATAGAACCTATTTAAAGTTAATACAAGATTATTTTCACTTTAAAAAAAGTCGAAATATCTAACTTTGAAACACACAAAGAGGAGTTTTTAGGGATTGAATCAATGACTAGAAAATATGACCAGGGACTTTAATAGAATGTACATTAGTAAAGGTTAGAATGATCATATTTTTTGGTTATAAAAGATGTTCATTTAATTTTGTTGATTTCATTGCCCTTATAAAAGCTTTATTTAAAAGTAATGTGGAACATTGTGCACTGCACTGTGTAAAACTGACAAGTTTTTAGTCTGTGCTCACTGATATCAAAGGGGTAAACTAATTCTTGAACATTTCTCATTGTCCAATTCAAACAAGGATTCAAAATTCGATGAAACTCAACACCTTTAGCACACTATAGCAACGTGACAGAGTCAAACAGCCATAACATAATTTTTCATCATTTTAAAAGCTCCAGTATTCCCAGACAGGATTTAGGTAATCTCCAAAAATTATGTCATCATCAGCAAATCTGTATTTTGATGTCAATATAATCCACTTCCATTAAAAAGTTCAGAGATTTGTGCATCCTGGACAGTAAAGTATACATTGTCTGGATCCCCTTTCATACATGAACTCCTTTATGTTAATCTGACAACGACTGAGTGTCTTGGTTTCATGTCTGAATGTGCAGCCTGTTCATTTTTTCATAAAAGTTGTGATGGCAATCTTACTAAGCTGAACCTGGTAACATTTTCCTGTCACTTTTACTACAGCACAAGTCTGAACTGCACCTAGTCACATTAGCACATAGATATGCACAGGGGTGGACCGTGGCAAAAAAATCAGTCCTGGCATTTTTGGCCCAGACCGGCCCACAACATTATCGTTTGACCGAATCAAGCACTCATTTTTGAATGCAAGAACAAAAACTGACAGAAAGGTCGGATTTTCAGAACAAACCTATACAAACTTGTTGACAAGTTGGAAAAAAATTGCAATCCAGTATAGAGCAGGGGTATTCAACTAAAATTCAAAGAGGTCCAGTCAGAGAAAATATATTAAAGCAAAGGTCTGGAACATCATAATGTCTAACTGAATTAGTGTGATATATGTTGATGTAACCTAGTAGTTTTATTACGGTCTGCCTGTAATCAGTAACTGACCATCAAAGCAAATAAGTAAGTAAGAAAATGAGTGAAAATGAGGAAATGAGTATTATAGTGCTAAAAGGGTTAAATACCCGCAGCATCAACTAATGTTAATTAGCGCAGTATATTGTTGGTAATAATGTTGGTGATAATAAATCATCCCCAACAGGTAGACATGACTGGTCAGGATCTAACAAGCAAATTACACTGTATCTTTTACTGTGGGTGAAATAGAAATTAGAATATCATCACATATTCACAGAGTTTTTGATGTTTAGGAAATCATACAGAAATTATGGTGATAGTTTTCTTGACACTTTGATAAGCTGGTATTACTTTAGAGTTAATGTTTGTTTGTGATTGTATTATTGTGTATTATACATCACTTGGTGTATTTCTAATCTCGCATGAATGACAAATATTGTGTCACAATATGCTGTCATTTTAACGGATTAATGAAGCCAGCAATGTTATATATCCCAAGTCTGAAAAGGGCATAAGACACTTCTGGTTCTAATATGATTACTTTGATATCATGGATGCTAAGACCCACCTTACTGCTGCATAAGCCTCTTCTCTGTACCTTCTCTAGCAAACAGCCAATATACTGTATACAGATTTCAGCAATGACAGTTTATATACCAAAATTTGTAGCTAACAGTACAGTAAAACACTGACTGTGCACCACTGTGACCTAGTACCAGTGGTGTGAAAACAGTGTCATAATAAAATACAGGGTGGCTCAGTCAGGGTGGTTAAGTTCTAAGGAACAGAGGGATGGCAAAAGAGTACAAGAGGAGTGCTGACTGCAGTGTTTCCTTGAGGTTCTGGCCAGCCTGTCTCCAGAGTTCACAGCACTCGTCAGGCCATTGATTGGTGACACTGGTCAGAGCTACTGGAAGTGTCCGCAGAGGCCACCAGGCACACAGACACTCACAAAGTCAGAGACAGAGCTGCTCTGACCTTATTCCTAACATAATGATGACCAGCCTGTGTCAGCCTGAAGCCCGTTTCCTGTTCTCTTTGGCCCAGTTCAGAACTCTGAGTTCAATCAGCGTTCATCCGCAACAAGAGCCTGGATTGGAGAGAGCTACTGCTGTATGTTCTGTCCTGCTCGGCCCTCTTAAACCCAAAAAAGGGGGTTATGTGAGGACACATTCAGACTCTCCAGGACTTGCAACGTGATTCAACAATTCTAACTGTTAAACTGCAACTCATTTCCTGGTGACAGAGACAGAGGCATGTATCAAACTGAATGCACTGAAAGAAATGTGTCAGTGTATCAAAAGTCTTCAAGTAGAAAAAGCTGGCTTTGAATCTCTTGTCAGATCTGTCATCTCGCTTACGTTTCTTTGAGCTGCATATTTAAATAAAAAACTTGCCAGTTTTAGAGAAAGTTCTTCAACAGCAGCTTGTGATCAAGGAACATTTACCATTTAAAGCTGAAGTATGCAGTGTTTGTTTTTGGGATCACTGGGAAAAAAATCCATAACAACCTTACAGCAGTATGTGTTTCAAGTGGTTTAAAAGGAAACTGGACTTCTGCACCTGCTCTTGGCGAAGGTTTAAACCAAACAGAGGCCTTTTTTTCCAGAGCAGCTGAGCTAGCTTAAAGAGCGACAAAGTCCATGTTGAAAGGAAGCTGTGTTACTGCAATGGGTTAGTTAGAGATTTTGTGAGGTTAAACTACCGTCTACTTTTAACCTTAATTATGTAAAGCATCTACTCATCTGGTGGGAGGAACTTAGAACAGAAAAGCGAGGTGGGAGAGGTGTAGGAAGAGGACTATTTATCTTCAAGTTCAGGAATTTTCCCCCCAAGATTTCTCCCTACCCCAACGACCATGTTAGCTTCATTTCTTTACCCTTTGATGCACAACATGGGTCAAAAGTGACCCATATTCAATGGAAAATGGGTACCTCCTGACCCATGTTGGACATACTGTGCAAAGCTTTTATTGCATTCTTGCTTAGATGTAGATGAAACCCCCATTCAGTATGAAGCTGTAATCAAACAACAACTAGTCAAGCTCACCTCTTTCAGATGTTATCAATTAAATCGCCTGTTATCTTCCCTGATCATTCCTATTCATATGGGTCTGTAGGGATGTTCTTCACCTTCAAGACTCAGTAGCTGCATTATCAAACCAATTAATGGTGGTAAAGTTGCAATTTTGCACTTACAGGAGGTACAAAGGTCTACATTTAGATGTTACAGGGAAAAGTGAATGCAAAAGTCAGCAGATTCTCACCTTAGAGACTTGAATTTGAGCCCTGTCTAGGATCTTTTTTTTTTCATCTGCTGTTCATTAATTGAGCATTTACCTGGTGTTTGGTTGAGGGCGGGCACCCAAACTACCTGGTTAAGATTAGAAAAACTGTCATGGTTTGAATTAAATGACACCAAGTCACTGCATTTATCACGTTACAAAGTTCCATTTTGTATGTTTCCATGATGGCAACTCCATTGAAGATTTTGAATGGGTGTATTCACACCACTGCCAGAGGTTGACAATATAATCAGAATTACTTTCAGTGTATGAATAATTAGAATGGATAATAATGGATCTGCTGAGCCTATACAAAGTGTAGGAGGTTCTTCAAGGTCCATATGTATGGAAATGACTATGGGTCTTTTAATGGGCTGATAATGTCTGAAATGGGTTTACTGGCCTCACTAACTTGCCTTGTGTTTACTGTTGTCTTGTTTGTTGTCTGTTTCTCAATATGCATCTTTTCTCTCTCCCTTTACCTCAACTAGTCAAGGCAGATGGCTGCCCTCACTGAGCCTGGTTCTGCTGAAGGTCTTTTTATTTCAAGGAACTTCTTCCTCTCCACTGTTCTCAAGTGCTTGCTCAAAGAAGATTGTTGTTTCTTTCCAGAATACTGGAAAGTTTTGACCTTTACATTTATGCTGGGGAATTTGTAATGTTAATGCTATGTCTCAATAGGTGAGCACGGAGGAGACTGGGGTACAGGTAGTAAATGTCTGGCAAAAGGTGAAAAAAAAGTCCTTCTACTGTAACATTAAGCTTTCTAATTACCACATATCCTCTCTGTTGAGGAAAATGTTGCCCCCCTGCTTCAAACTTCTATGCTAAGCTAAACTAATCCTCTCCTGGATGCAGTTTCAAGTTGAATGGATAGATGAGAAAGTGCTGTCAATCTCCTCATCTAACTCTCAGTGAGACAGCAAATAAGCGTATTTTTATTCCATCGGGAGGGAAATCCTGAATTAACTGAAGAGATGATGAACTGAATTGAAGTCTAATCAAAGTAAACACCTCAATAGTTGTTTGATCCACAACAATCACTTTCAGCTGAGAATATATACGACCAGTCAAAACTTTGGACACACCTTCTCATTCAATGGTTTTTATTTGATTATTTTGTACATTGCAGATTAATATTGAAGACATCAAAACTATAAAAGAATCATATGGGATTATGCTGTGAACAAAAAAGTGTTAATCTTCAGTATTAATCTACAATGTAGAAAATAATACAAATAAATAAAAAGCATTGAATGAGAAAGTGTGTCCAAACTTTTGACTGGTAGTGTACATTAAGAGCAAACACAAAGTCAGTCTTAACCAGCCCAGTTAAAACTGTTCTGTTATGCAAATACACAGGGAGCAAAGAGAAACAGAGAGAGACCTACCCAAAATAATAATAGAGCATAAACTGCTGCTGGAGAGCTTTTTCTAATCCCAGGGGTCTTCATTATTTTCCCAGATGCTATTACCTCCACATAATTATGTTGCCTCTTCAAACAATCAGTTTGTTATTTGAGCAAATTCCACATTTTACCTCAGAAGAGCAGCAGAGCTAAAAACTGCAAGTCCTGTTTTGAAGTGGGTCTCAAACAAAGCTCATGCATAGACATGAAGGCAGCTCTGTTGCTTAATACGTGGGATAGGCCTACATAATGATTCTTTAATGTAATGGAATTTGTTAGTTCAGTATTCACGCTAATCTAATTTTTAAATCCGAAGGCTGACAAGATAAACTTATCAGCTGTGATGTTGACAGAGAGTTTGCTGGTAGTATTTATCCATCTTTCCTCCTCAGCAGCTTAGTTTGAGATTAGAAAAAGAACTGAGAGGGTGATTCAAAAAGTTCTCGATCTCACCTGGAAACAAGGGACCTAACTCTCATTTTGGGGCATAACTGCATACTGGAAAGCCTTATACCACTGTTCACAGTAAGTCTAATGTTTGTCTACATTTCTTTGCATGTGACGCCCTTCAAATCAGTAGGTAAGATGGAAACCAAAAATAACAAGAAAGGAGCCAGAGCTGGACACTGATGTTCATGGGTTCAGCTATGTGTTGGACAGTTGCTCGTTTATCATTCATGACCTTGTGGTAAAATGGCCTCCACTTAATCATCCAACATTGCTAATTTTGGGCATGCTAACCATGGATTGTCTTCAGTGTTTTCCCTGCCCCACTTGAAATCAACAACCCGAATAGCAAACAGACTTATTATTCAGATCCATTTTTTGGTTCCCTCTTTAGCCATTGATTTTTAAACATTGTCATCTGCAAAGAAATGACAACAAACATTTGAATTTTTGTGGACAGTGATAAAAGACCACACTATGGATGAAACTCATTTTGAGAATGAGTGGCCAAAATTTTCAAAGTTTCCTCCATGGGATAGGTGGGCTCACCTTTAGAGATAGGGTAGATAGAAACTCAGACTTCCAGTAGCTTGGCTAGAGGAGCTGTTTCCTTGCATCTAAAAGGAACTAGTTGAGGTGGTTCGGGCATCTGATTCATATGCCTCTGGGGAGACATCGTTTGGAGGTTTTCCAAGCATATCTGCCTGGAAGGAGACCACGGAGTAGACCCAGAACCCGCGGGAGGGATTATATATCTCATCTGGCCTGGGAACACCTCGGGATCCCCCAGGACTAACTGGAAAGCGTTGCAGGGGAGAGAGGATGTCAGGAAAGACCTGCTTCAACTGCTGTCTCCGTGACCTGATCTTGGTAAGTGGAATGAAATGGATGGATGGATAGATGGATGGATGGTGATAAAAGGCTTTATAGTATACAGTTACGCCACTTGTTACTGGGTAAGGCCAGGAACTTTTTGAAACCCCTTTTGCTGTTCTTTCTCTTTTTCCATTTTATCTGCTTCCTCTTCTTCTAGACCAAGAATTTGCTGGAGGGATTTTATATCTCATTTGGCCTGTGAACCCCTTGGGATCCCGCAGGAAGAACTGGAAAGCGGAGATAGGGTCATCTTAAATGACCTGTTTCATCTGCTACCCCCTTTAAGTGCCAGAAGATGGATGGATGGTGATAAAAGACTTTACAGTATACAGTTATGTCCCTTGTTTCTGGGTAAGACTGAGACATTTTTGAAGTACCCTTTGCTGCTCTCCCATTTTCCCCTTTTTTTCTACTTCCTCTCCTCCCTAAGTCCTACTTTACTGCCTCCTCCCTTGTTGCCCTACTCTCCCAGCTCTGCCTCAGCCCACTTCCAATACCGTACACTCACACCTCAGTCTCCCCCTGCTTATCTCCCCCCCCAGAGTGAGGGATCAGAGCGGTGAGGGTCTAGCTGAGGGAGTAATGAAGGGTTGGAGCTGTGAGCCTGGCAGGGTGCGATCTGCACTGTCACCCCGAGGAGAGAGAGAGTGAGATAACACAAACTTCCCTCATGCGTCAATCAACGAAGCTCCCCGGCGCTTGCACGAATGCTTTCGCTTGAGCTGCACCTACCGAGACGTACAAGAGGAAATACAGAAAAGGCACACCAAAGACGCAGACACAAGACTCGTTCTCCCCTTCAGAAATCCTCAAATAAATGCCGGAATAAATTGTTTGACAGCACAGGCAATCGACAGCACGCTCAATCACATGCTCTCACAAGGCACCATTCCATTTAAAATGGCTGCTCATTCTTTGTGCTTCCCTCTGATGTGACGAGTTGAAGGCAGAAATCCAACTTATTCAAGTCTGAAAAGTGGAACATGGGTTCGAAATTCCAACCAGACTCCTCCGCAGGGGTTTATTACAACAATGAATGGAACATTCCAGAAAAAGTGAGCTCACAATCGCACTGGACCGAACAAAGGTCTTGCAACAATCGTCCTATAATCTGCTCCAGCAGCAAGCCTAATTAGCCTACATAGTGACACAGGCACAGGACAGGAAGCACCATGGTGGCAGCAGCGGTGGTGGTGGTGGGGGGGGCAAACATCATGTACCTCAAAGCCTCCTCAACATAGCACAGAATGGAGAACAGAACACGGTTTGTAGTATGTCTGCACAGTGGAAACACATGGGGAGTAAATTTCCTGGGATTCTCTATGAGGTCTGTGTTGTGTTTGGCAGCTTTTTTAACTCACCACTGTCTGGTGGTTGACTTGGATCACCTCATCCCCTGCATGGATCTTCTTACACTGATCTGCTGGAGACTGCAGAGGCAGAAATTGGAGGACAGAAAAGGACAATAGGAACAAATTTCAAAAATTCTGACGCAATGGATTCATTGTCATAATGGAATATGAGACTAGAAGTTGTGGTTGATGGAGTGTCAAGTTTCTGAGTGAGTGAAACAAAAACTCACATTCTCTGTTGTTCCGGTAATAACATGAAGTCCATCATATGTTGATTTGATATACATCCCCTGAAACATAAGAACATGATTCACAAGATGAGACACAATACACAAGGAAGTACATATATTTTTAATTTGTCTGCATCTCTGTTTTTAGACTCTAGTCAGATTTCCTTCCCAGTAACTTCAGATCTGACTTCGGCTTGACTTACAGATAAAACTTATTTATTCCAAGTCTTCAAACTGTACTGTAACTCTGCTTATCTAAAGATTTGATGTTTTCATAATGTGCTCTCCAATATGCTTGATCCAAAATCTCCACTGATGATTGATGGAGTTGACTTTGAGGGCAATATTTTATGATTCACTTCAATTTTACACTCTTCAAACCAATCAATGACCTCTGATCTCTGTATAAAAGAGCTCAGATTTGTTCCTGTTTTTCTATTAATTTATCTTGTGTGGACATGAAACTTCATTTCCCTGTAGACTTGACTAAATGGTTTGAAGCAAAATATTCAAGTCTGTAGTTTGGATGTATTTCCCT
Source organism: Amphiprion ocellaris (assembly GCF_022539595.1). Classification (NCBI taxonomy): domain Eukaryota; kingdom Metazoa; phylum Chordata; class Actinopteri; family Pomacentridae; genus Amphiprion; species Amphiprion ocellaris. The sequence goes on along the minus strand of NC_072778.1, from coordinate 32,043,237 downwards.
AACGTGCACACATGGAAGTTATTCATTCCTATGGTTATGCTCTTGTGAATTTTTTAGCTCAGCTACCACAACGTTAAAGAGGACAGTCTTTATGTTTTCTTAAGTATTCACACTGTGTTAAATTTGTAGGTAAAAAGAACAAAAACAACTTCACAGTGAAATGCAAATGGTGCCTGGTTGATATTAAATGTGTAGCAGCTGCAAGGAGCTCTACTTGAACTTTGCATGGCAATGGTTAGCTTTTAGTTCAGCTAAAACTGTCAATCTGAGGGAAACGAACAAACTTCCCACCTAGCAGGGAAAGTTACAACAACTTAATCTAACATTACCTCAAAGTTCTAATAATTTATTAAAGAAAACAGTTTCAAAGAAAGTTTTAAGTATATTTATCATTTCAAATAATGTTCCTATGAAGTGAAAATTTTAACTGTGACATTCCAAAGACATTCTGACAGTGTTGTCAGGGCCAGAGATTATGCTACGCAAAAATCAAAAAACATTTTCAAGATGTTTTTGAGGCCTCAGATGACAGAAAATGTTTCAGAAAACATCTCAGTGATGTGATATATTAATCTATATATAGGTATAGAGCATTTGCCCTGCAATATTCTGTTAATGTCTTTGGGGTTTTGTTGACGTAACACATATCATGTTGTTCTGTAAAACATCCTCACAATGTTAGACTAGTTGTATGATAACAAGGGAAGGGCATTTTTAACGGTACATTCGGAAAATGTTTTAAGAACGTTAAGGCTAAATGGTCGGGTGACGTTATCACCAAACATTTTTAGAGCATAATTTTAAGAATTTTATCCAACCTATAAGAAACATTCTGGGAACTAGAGAAAAAAAAACTTTACAAAAAACTTTGCAGAACTTTCTCAGAATGCTTTTTGAATATCAGTTTAGGATATGCTACCAAAAACATTTTTTGAACAGTACTCTAATGAGCTACTTTTCTAAGTATCGTTGTGACTTAGCAAGTTACTATTAAAAGGCGGTAATCTAATGTAACGTAAAAAGCTACTTTCAGAAGAAAGGTTACCCAAGACTGCTTATTTACACATCCAGTACACACAGATCTGTGTTAGCATTGTTAGCAGTTCTGTCTATTTTTCCAGGGAAATACCTGTCTCTCTAGTTACTAAATAATCTGTCGCTTTCTGCTGAAAACAGTTTAGAGAAAGAAGGTTGATGAGAAAAGAGTTTGTAGGCCAGAAAACTACTACAATGATCGAACAGAAGCTGAAAGACTTTGCTCTCATTACAAATATGAACTTAATCCATTACTGAACTAAAAAAGTTGATTTGTGCAGCTTTAAAACAGCCTTAGTTTGTAGATTTGTGTGTGGGAATCCTCGGTGCGTCCTTACCAGCCCTTCACTGGGCATGATGCTGGTAAGATGGACCACCTCCAGATGGGCAGATTGAGAGACCAGAGAGTCTGACGACAGAGAGATGATGTGGTCGCATATCCCTGCTAAGGTCTTACACTGGAGTTGGAGGTAAAGAGAGCAGAGAAAATGACAGCAGGAAAGAGAGAGAGAGAGAGACAAAAAGAGAAAGATAGAAAGTTATTGAGATTGGGTTTGGACCGCGAGGGATGCTGTGACCTAGCTGGAGGAGGTGAAACAGACATCATTTCATCAGATTGTTCCACATCGCCACTTCCATCACTCCGGCATCCAAACTGTTTCCTGTCACAGTCTCGTCCCCAGGCATGCCCACAAGACGCCATCACAGACAGAACAACACATCACCGATACTAGCCGGCCCGAGGTGCCCAGATGACATTTTGTAATGTCTAAATTACAGAGCGCAGTTTTCATTTGTGGTTATCACTGTGGGTTTTTTTGTTGTTGGTGTTATTGAGGAAGATCGAGGCTATTTCTGCCTTCATATCAGCTGTAATATTTTCACTCCGCACTTATATTCCTAATACACATTACTCCATCTGAGTGCATCTGAGTAAATATGCCAAATGAAAAGCATTCACTTCACCTTGGCTTTTGTTCTAAATAAACCTTGACTGTTTTTCAGGCTATTTGTCTGCTCGGTCACGCATGCAAGTTAATTTATCATCAGCAACATCTCTGCCTTCTAATCTTGGCTTACTGACTGCAAGCGGCTGTACAGACACTGTTACCCCGGTTATCCTGCCTCATAGCGCCGCCACTTAGCGCACACATGCATGCAAACACACATGCTGGAATGTAGCGGGCATACATGTAAGAGAATATGTTCGCAACACAAGCAGCAATGAACCCTTCAGAAAATAATCTCCTGATCTCAATCCTAATGAGCAATTACCAGATTATATCTATGCAGAGAGGAGATCTTTAATATGCACACACACACACTTATATATGATGCGCACACACAGACACATGATAGCTCACAGCCTGTGATTCATTCAGTGTGAGAGAAAAGGTGGGGATTCTTCAGTGAGCTGGTTATGTGATGCTCTCTCTCTCATTCTGTCTCGCATAAATCCACACATGCTTCCATCCATTTTTTCTGGGTCAGTTATTTGAACATTACTTTGCCTGTTTAGTTTGCTGTTTATACAGTAACATTATGTTCTTGTCAATGTGTGCACTTTACGTAAGGGGATACCCGGAACAGTTTGTGTCATGAATAGACACCAAGCAGCATTTTGAACTTGAAGGAGGAAAGAAAAGGGAGAAAAAGGGGCAAGCAGTGTGTTTCTACTCCAGCCTATAGAGCCATAAATAGCATGTGAAGTCCCCACAGCGAGCGACAATGCCGTGGCTCTGCTCGTGCTCCTCTTTGATCATGGGACTAATAGTGTTGACCTGGGATTAACACTGGGGGCCGAGAGACAAAAAGGCCAGTCAGCAGCGTGGAGACTCTCATCTCCTCCAGCTCTGACACACTCTGGCCTTGATCTGACACGCCTCCGGAGCATCAGAGTGCAGATTATAGGGAAGTTAACTTATGTGGCTGGCTGGCGTGAGATTTAAGAGCAGTCAAACAGAAAGCCAGACATAGTACACTGCCAAGTGGATTAAGCTCCGGCGAGAAGCCCCCTCTCTTCTCACCACCACCAACACCAACACCTTCCTCATTCTCATTCTGCACTTTCTTCGTCATCACACCTTTCCTCCATGCACACACACACACACTTCTTCATACACGGTTGCATAATGCATAGTCTGTATGGTCACACACAATGCAGCAAAACTGGGGGGGAAAAGATAGACAAAGGGGGGGAGAAAGAAAGAGAAAGGCAGTGAGGTTGGGAAGGGAGAGTCCGGGAGGAAAGGGGAGAAAACAAGGGAAAGGAGAAAACACACAACTAGGACAGTCTTATGTAATTCCTCTCATCCTTATGCATGCATGCACATAAAAACACTCACTCATACACACTTCACGCTCCATCAGACACACAGACTCACACATGCTCATATCTTATCTCTCTTATTCTCTCCCACTCTCACACACACTAACACACACTAACGCACACACACTACCCTGTCCATCTGATTGCTGCAGGCCGTAGTCTAGAGCAGAGCAGAGCAGAGCAGCACTGAGTTTTGCATTATTGAGCAGGAGCTGAAAAACGTACAACTACGACTACAGTAAACAGTCTCTGAATCCAGCGCATTTTTTTGTATTATTATCAGTGTAATACAAAAAAATCTGTGACATACTTTAAAAATGTACAGCTATATTTGATCACTTGTCTATATTTTTAGGTATTAGTTACTCCACCAAGGAACACGGCGGCGTTATGTGACGATCAGCGTGCGTTTGTCTATCCGTCTGCTATTGCGTCTGTATGCAACATTACTCAAAAACGGACAAACAGATTTGGATGAAATTTTCATGGAAGGTCAGAAATGACACAAGGACCACCTCATTAGATTTTGGCAGTGATGCTGCTTATAGTCTGGATCCACGGATTTATTAAAGATTTCTGTATCATTGCTAGATAGCGGCAGTGTCACTGTAACTATGACAAGAAGTGAACACTACATCAACTGCCTGCTGATGATCACATGATTGTGATCCTACTACAAATCCACCATTGCGGACTTATTGGGACTTATTCGTTGGAAATCATACAAGGAACAATTGATTAAATTGTGGGGGTGTTTCAGAGTCCCATCAATTCCCGCCACCCCATACATATTTAGATCACAGAATTCGGTATCTGTACATAATGTACACATGGGTAACACATGCCTGTGCTCATTGCAAGTTCATGTTGTTCGTGGGTACATCTATATTAAATGGCCACATTCTATGGTGCCGTGATTTCTGCCACAAGTTTTTCAAGATTTCAGCTGTCAGAAATGCTACAACTGAGCAGCCTTGGTGGAGTACTGCGCTCTCTGAATGCTTTTCTTGTTTATTGTTGTATTTCCAATAAAATGATTAGCTGTGTACCTTGATAATCAGGCCAAAGTGGTTACATTTAAAATCAACATTTTTCTGTTGTTTTTTTAGTAAAAAAAAGTGATACATTTTTATCAAAATGTGCTAAAATTAAACATTGTATCATGATCATTTTTTTTTAACTACATCACTCAGCCCTAAGGAAAGCTTTCAGAAAAAGACAAAGGAAGTAATTTCTTTGATGATTCGACCACAACGCACATCTTTACTAGGCATCACATCCTACATGTGTGTGTCCTCTGTGTATGTTGCATGGTTGAGTGTCTCTTCACCTCCACTTTATCTTTCTCTGTCCAAAACACACGGTAAATGAGGATGTGCGAAGAGGCTGTGTTTAGAAACAAACAGCTCCTCCTCTCTCGCTCTTTTCATGCTGTCTCCCCGTTTCACATATAAACCTCCCACACATAACAGACTTAGTCATGTGTAGCCTTTAGTCTGGCGCCGTGGGTTGTGGGTGTACGTGCATGAGTACGTGCACGCATGTGGGGAGCCATTTAAACATTAGGAATCTGCCTAATGTCATTGTCGTGTGTCATTAGCGGGCATGTAACAACAGAGGTGAATGATAGCTGCGATACCTCGACTAAAAAGCTTAGAGGTGACTTATTTTGAAAGGGGGATGCCGCAGTAACATGGTAAATGCAGTCTAAGGATTAGTTTTGCTGGATAGAAATATATATTACAGTAACATTTACATTATGTTGACAGATCATCTGTTTTCACTATTTTTTTGGCCCTTAAATGCTCTGGCATTTTCCTGGGAACTCCCCCTGCCCACAGTTCACTTGGTTTCCTCCACCTGACCTTGAATGGCAGCAGGAAGTGTCCCAATCTAGCTGTCAGCCCAGATCAGACACTAGCTGCTCACTCGGTTTCACACGTGGACACAGACAGTTCCCCGTCATACATGCGCGCAGGCACACATCAACTACGCTGTGGCTTTGAAAAACCCTCGGGCTCATTTGCACTTTCACATGCACCAATTTGTGCTCCAAATTCCAGCAAAAATGCTCTGACACACACACACACCCATAAAATCAATTTCAACTGAAGTGTACTTTAACGCAGCAGGTTTAAATAATGCTGTTTTGTTCCACGAGGCACAATCAATCCGAGTGCTTTTCCTGAGAACAAGTCTAACAGTCAATGTGAAATTTTTGTTCGAGCAACTGGGGCTTTTGCAAGAGTTGTCTTAGAGAACAGAGATTAGGTGATAAAAATTTGCACAATGGCACGGTTCTTTGTGCAATAAGCCAGCAGCTTGGAAATATGTTGAATAATCATACTTTGCATGTGTGATGCAACCACATATGTAACAATGCTGAAATAAAGGGAAACTAGTTGAGCATGAAAAGTTCATTCTAGTCCCTGAAAATGGGAACTAAAGGCGCTCTTTTGTTGCTTTTCACTGCCTGTCACTGTCTTCATCAGCGTATGAAGATTAGCAGAGATCTGCTCCATTCAGAACAACTTCTAATCACCACTGATATCTCAACAGGCATTTGACTGTTAAAGTGAAAAAACTTACCACGTGAAGAATCTTATTCTCTGTCTCATACACAGTGCAATCCTGTAACAGAAGGAGGATGAAAAGAAATACATTAGATGGAGAAAACATCCACATGCCAGCTCAAATATCTCCAAATATAACAGCCAGGAAAGAAGCGAATGAAATGAGATGTCCAACAGGAAGAGATGGATGACTTGTGGAGAACACGAGCAGTCAGCTATTTTGTTTCTAACCTTCCACATTATGCACATTACTTCACAATGTAGGCAGACTAATACACTGGATTGACCATTTCTGCTGCCTGGAGCTTCACGAGCTTCCTCTGGATTAAGGAACGACATTATTTGAACATGACAGATTGTAATTTAACGATAGCTGATAGTTAATCTATTTCTGGGAAAGCGGCCCACTGAATCCACCAGATGTGCATGGTAGCGGTTAATTCATCTGTTTGATGCATTAGTGCGGGCAGCGCTGCCACCTTTGTCTGTCTCGCTGCACCCTGGCAGCCGCATGTTCATTTGGCCCATTGTGGGCCTTCGGTGGCCCCTTTCTCTTCGCTCTCCTCTGGCCCTTCTAAGAGGGGATGAGGTGTTATCTGCTCGGCTCCAGGACTCACTCTGGGCACAAGTACAAACACACTCTCACACACACTCTAAGCAGGGCTCTTACTGGGAGGACGTGGATGAGGTCCAGGAGAGCAGACATACTTTCTGTCCAAACAATGAGATGTCTACAGTATCTACAGTAGTGTGTACGCATGCACCTCCAGTTTTATTGTTTTAAAAGTGTGTGCGTGTGTGTGTGTGCAGTGCAGTGGATTGAAATAGTGAAAAGAGCCGGGGGGGGGGGGGTTAGAAAGAGGACAGGAAATGAAGAGACCCCCAGTGCCTATAAGTTGAGGTCTAACAGTGAGTCGATGAGTATATTGCTCAAGGCTGTTAGTGGGAGCTGCTCGTCCCATCAGCCATGCTGCAAACAGCCTGTGGCAACGGACATATGTTCCCCACACAGTCAGATCTATAGGAATGAGCTATAGGCCACGGCGAGCTCTATTCTTATAGATATTTCCAAACCAAAACCCACTTTAGAGTCGCTCTTTCGATTCATATTCACTGACATGAATGTAGAAATGACAGATTGCATGATGCACGCATCGTGTGTTGCACCTGTTGTACAATGGTGGTTAATTCTAGGCAGAGCTGCACGATGTTGTTCTTCAGCAATGAATACTCTGTCACACTGGCAAATGGAGACCTGAAACACACACAAAAAACAAAGATCGCTATCTGACAAATACATCGTAAAAAATATGGTTAACCTTTGCGGACAAATAGCTCATAACTGGATGTAACTGTATTATATTTTGGTGCGTTATTTGCTATCAGTGTGATTTTAAAAGCTATGAAGGGTAGTGGGAGAGAAGGAGATATTCTCTGCTTCTCTCTGAGCACAAGAGCAACAGATAAAGACAAACAACAATATTTGGTTTTATATCATGGCCAGGAGGCTATGAAACTCAGGGATCTACCAAAGCTCTGCTTTATGTGTTCTTAGCTTCATACGGTTCCATGAACTCATATCAATTCATGATGACAAGACAAAAACAATGTTATGCTTGTACTTTAGCTACGAAATACATGGTCATTGTAACATCTGCAAAAGGCATTATGATTTAGTCCAAAACAGCAGTTCCACAATATTATATGCCTGTGCCACTTGTCAATGATTAGAGAAAGTTTAAAATGTGAATCATGATTATTCAAAAGTTCTTAAACCTGGAGGGACTGGAACAAGGCTGAGGTTCTAGTTTCTAATGTCAGTTGTGAAATTGACTGATGATGTTTCAGTCACACTAGATGAAGGCAAACCTATGAACATAACATGTATTTTTATCTTAAATGCAAAAGTATAGTTATAGCATGATTCATATACTTTATTTTGATGTGGTAATCTTCTAAATTGGGCATATCTTCCTTCAAATTAAATCCCCAAATGTGCTTTTAGGTCTAATTTGTGGTTCGTACCTGTCGAGCCAGGCCAGCAGGTTCTTGGCTGCACCAATTAGATCCACCACCGAAGTGAGGAAATCGTTGGGTAGCCGTCGGGAAGCTCGTCCATCGTAGTGTCCGCCCCTCCGCCGGCCCAGGATGAAGTTCTGGAGGTTCTTTGCTGAGGCGTTCAGCTTGTGGGAAAGAGTTCGGAGGTTCTCCGTCTCTAGGCCATAGTTCTAGAGGACAAAACAGAGAGATTCAGTTAAAATAGTGGAAATATAATATATTCTTCTGACATTCTCAATGATAGCTTGAGGTTAGCCACTGTGGTTTCTTGTATGTCAGAACTTTGAGAATATTCTTGTCTTGAAACCACTAAAAGTTAGATTAAAAAGTCTGATACTATTCTCATCATGCCTAACCTAGCTTAGTTTATAGACTGGATGTAGGGGAACACAGTTTTTAAGCTAAATTAGGGTAAAAAACACTTCTAAAAGCCAACTTTGCAATTATGACACATTAAAACTTTCCTGTTACTGGGATGACCTGGATAGGGTGATCAGGGTGCAGTCAGCAGTGAGTCCTCAACTCGATTCACACCCAGACTGACCTTCACCAGATGTCTTTCCAAACATTTCCTGTCTGTCCCTACTTTCACTAACAGAGTCCAATAAGAGGTAAGATAAAACTTCTGGTATTTTAATTACCAGCAATAACAAAGAAAGAAAGTCTAGCTGGTTCCCCATTCTTACATCTTTGTCTGTTGCTGAGCTAACCTGGCTGTCTTCAAAGTTTTAAATTTGCATCTCTGTTTTTTTTGTATTGTTTTTTTTAATGCCAGTGTATAAGCTAATCAAATCAACAGTGTGTTGACTGGCAAACTTTTCGAGTTTCTGATAGGCATTTTTTATACTGTAGTTATGGCAAACTTAGATGTCTTCCTGTCAGTCTCTGTGCTATACCTGCTAGCTCCATGGTTCATGTAGTGCTTTGCAGTTATTTTTTCAATTAATCCAAATGAATCAAATGAAAAATGAGTTTGCAACTGTCATCATGTATTTTTTGTTAAATGGATAATAGTCTCTGTATTAAATTTTCAACAGCTCACAGTTGGGTTGGTGCTCCAGAATTAGATTTTTGAAAATATTCTAAAGTTCCATTTCTGTGTCTTGCAGTTGTGGTTGGACTTAATGTTTGTGCACGTGGGGAGTCTACATCCAGCCACAGACCCAATAGTGCAGTTAAATATAGAAAATCTGACAATGCAATTACTTCATGGCTACTCATGTTTGGGAGAGTTTGGAGACGTTTTTAGGCATTACTCATAGACTTCAGCAGCCTTTTGTTATTACTGTTGTTGTTGTTCAGGTTCCACATAGAGCACCAGAGTGTACTGGAGTGTATGTAATCTTACAAATCCTCAGATATAGCCTATAGGCGAATAAATGTATGAATGAATGAGTAGCTAAATGCAGCAGAGAAAAGACAACATTATTACAACAATGCTTCAGACATACCCTATAGCATTTTATTCATGCCGAACCTATAGTGTAGTTGATAAAATAATGCACGGTTAGATGCTCTGCATAGCGCATAATGTGGCTGAAGGACTGGATCTGGGGCTGACTGCAATGGTACAGTCCAACTGCACATGCAAAAGACAGAAATGGAAATTCAGAATTATTTTTGTAAAAATCAAATTCTGAAGCAAAGAAAAAAAATACTTTAATTGAGTGACAATTGTCCATATTTGAGGTTATCAAGGGAAAAAAATGGATTTGATTTATTTTAATTGCATTAATTGAACAAAAACTGCAAAGTGCTGCGTGGATCGCTCTACTGTCATACTTAACTTGAAGACATGAGACAGATTTTGTTTTTTGTTTAACTCTAATTCAAAGAAGGGCCAAAATGTTCACAGATTTATGTAAGTCCTTTATACATTTATACAAAAACACGATAGACTAATGCTAAACTTGCATATATTTCCTTTCATTTGGCAAAATAAGAATGAGTTTTGCAGTTCGAACAACAAAAGCATAAATCTAAGTTCAACATAAATGCTGGTTCTGAGTTGGATGAACTCAAATTACTATCTACTAACTTTTTTGAAAATTCCAATGCAAAGAAGAGCAAAATGTTCACAGGTTTCTAAAAGTCCTTTTTTTAGTTACACAAAAACACAAAAGACTAACGTGACACTTTCACATATTTGCTTTTATCTGACTAAATTAGGGTGATTTAGCAGCAAGTTTTGCCAATAAAATTAAACAGCATCTAACATGATGGATGAAATGAAAAATCCTTAACATTTTCATAAAACAGTCACTTTCTGCACCAATAAAGGAACACCAACACACTGACGGAGTGGCCCATCGCTGCACTGTGACCCTCTTAAATAAACACACAAATAGATCCACTGAGCCACATTGCGTTTGTCGTACCAAGACACCTCAAGTCATGTCCTGCCTGACGGAGCCTGATTCCTGCTGACACAAAAGCTGCACACACACATCCTTGTAGAGTGAGATGCACAGGCTGAGCTAGACGTATCTATTCCTCCTCTGCCTCTAGATCTATTCTACACAGTCACGACCACAGTGACTACAAAGGAGAGAGGAGGGTTTCACAGTGGCAGCAGAGAGAGAGGAAGTAAAGAGGCAGAAGACAAGAGAAAGCGAGAAAGAGCATCCAGCTATGCATCTCGTTGAAAATGGGTCATGCACACCCTGTATAATGTTGTGTATTCAGTGTGAATGCAGATGTATACGTGTGCATGTTTGCACAGCTCTAATTAGGCTGTCATAAGATTCAATCCGCTCCTTCCAGGAGACCAAGATGAAGCAGAGAGGAGAATAATGCGTCGACTGCCTGATTGACTTTGTGTGTGCAGAGAAAGAGAGACGCAATTTTAGCAATGCGTGCATATGTGTGTGCGTGTCAAATCAATACAGTAAGAGGGCGATGCCATTAGAGCCTCCCCTCCCCTTCATGTCAATGTGGTTGCCATAGCAGCCATGTGTGGAGTGGCCTCTCGTCTATACCGATATTTCTGCAATTGTTCGCACACTGAGCCGCCCTAAAGCAGCATCATTTCTGCCATGAAAAGAGGGACTTCACCATATAATCATTTCTCTTTCAAGAGGTAAATATTAAATGGCGTGCATGCTCCACTCCTCGGCGCAAGCTCTCACAGGCCACGTACACTGAAATGAAGAGTATCTATTAATCAGGAGGATATTGATTGTGCTGCTTTTGCTGCATGCTCAACTCAGGAAGATGAGTTTTGTATAATGACTGAATTTTGAATTTGCACTGCAGGTTTTTTCTTATTTACCCAAATTAAGTCCAGCTGCAATTTTGAAACCAGTCCTTTCTGCCTTTGACTTTTAGGAACATCTATTTACTGTTCAGAGGCTGAAATTGTGCTTAAAAACAAATTATAAAGCTGTATGTGTTTTGATTCATTTGTAATGACCCCCTTTATGGGACTGTACTAAACAACTTGGGGGGGAAAAACATTTCAAGATGCAGGTGAATTTTGAAATACTGCCCTCCCCCTGCAGCTCCTTTCTCCCTCCACTTGGTCCTTAACCCTTTTCACCAAAGGAGCATATGCACATGCAACACTTACTTAATAGCATTACTTGATACAGTAACCTGTACAAGTAGAATTACTGTAATTAATTTCAATCTTCCCAATCATATTTGATTTCAGTGTCTTTATAAAGCAATTTTCTGAAAATTGCCATCCTCTATTCATTGTAGACTTGTAGGCCTATAAAGCAAGGCAAGCTCAGAATCCAACTTTAAGCTAGTGCAAACACAAAGTTTTGACCAGTTTTGAAAAGCTCCACCAATATTTGCACAAGTTTTGTGGTATTTTTTGTCAGGCGGTCCTTTACACTTTCTTTCTGACATATCCATTTACCATTTTGCTGGCTGTTTTGCAGCACAGGCAGCTGTTACCAGAGCTGCAAAAGCAACTTTTCCTGTAGGATTTTCTAGGTCTTCATCAACAGCAGTAGGAAATCTTAATGCGTTAGATTCAAACTACAATGACAGCTGATGAAAGTTGGACTACATCACCATCCGCTGGTCTCCCTCTAAGTTTACATGCAGGTATCCCGAGGAGAGCTAGTCTGTGATCACCGTGTAGTAACTTTCTGTATTTATTGCGGCTCAAGGTGAGATCATTTCTTTATCCTAGTTTATTTTACTGTTAGAAAATGTATTTGGTTGTTTTTTTTTTATTGTCATGCTAACATTAAAATTATTAATATGGATAAATCAAGTCTTAACTGGTCAGTATCCAAAATGAGTCACTAAACATGATCAATAATTATCTATATCAACTGAAATTTCTAATTTTACCAGTGGTTTGGATACGTTTTTCAGCCATATTGTAAAGGCCTAGCATCTTACATAATTAAATCAGGTTTTCCACCATCTAAAAAGGACAGATGAACACATCTGCATTTGTATTTTTTAAAAAAAGGCATTCTTTGCCAGAAAAGATTTCTGACTGACCAAATCAGTCGTCATGGACTAGATTTCCTAAAACCTAAAAAGTGAAGAGGAGGCTCCTTTCAGACCACTTGAATTACAATATGATGCAAGGTTATTATGGAATTTTTGCCTAATGATGGTGAGAAAATACTGTTATACCCCAGCTTTAAATGACCATTAACCGAAACGCTGTAAAACAAGAAAAAGGAGAGAGAGTAGTCTAAGAGGCAAAGGAAGTGTGTTGAGTGGGATGAGTGTGTGAAACTGAAAGATGATAACGGGGGATGATCTCTCGCAGGCGAGGGGTATACCCAAAGATAACATAACCTATATAGAACATCTGAGGACCGTCGGTCTAATTAGCTCAAATGTGAAAACTTGCAAGTAACCTCAGGGATTTTAAAATCAATTTGGAGTCACGGGGTAGTGCTGACAAGGAACCGACGCTGAGAGGTGACTCGTCTGTGTGAAAGAGTTGCAAGAGGAGATGAAGGCATGAATCACTTTGTCAGAGCAAAAGCAGAATAAAAGTAGATTTGGGACATAGATAGAAACACAATAAAGCTTATATTGTTAGAGAATGTGCTGTGATATTTTAAGGTTTCAGAGTCGTTATGTTACTTGTAAGACATTTTGGTATATTGTCACAATATCCAGGCTTTGCATTGATTTTCTTCATAAATCCAATGAACTGATGGAAATTTCTACATTTCTGTTAAATATGAATGTATTTGTCTGCATATAATCCCTAACAGCCTGTCTCTGTCTTGTCTTTTGTCTAGTGTCATTTGAAAATGGTGCCATTCCAGTTTTGCTGAAAAAGATTTTTAAAAAGTACAATTAATAGAGTTTGATGCACAGAGTTTGTTTTACTACTGGAACGTATAAGGGGGCCTAAAATAAAACCCTGGGGGACTCCATGAGTACTGCTTGAATGCTAAAAGGTTTTCCAGTGAGAAACTATAATTATTACAATAATAATGAGTAATTTAGTAGACTACGACCTTCATGGCTGCTATTGTTCATTTTAAACCTACTTGAAGAAGAAAACTCACAGTTTACTTGCAGCTTTAAGCTCTTATTTCCTTGGTTTTGACACTTATATCTTTGTCTTTCAATCCAGATTTAGGAGCAAGTGGTCCTTTTTCTTTCCTTAAGTTATGCTCATTTCCCAGCACAAGCTCCTAAAAATTCACTACCCATGTAGAAACCTACTTAGCATAGATGCTACAGGCAAAATTTGATGGCATAGGCATAAAAGAAGGGACTTTCCAGAGACTGAAAGTTCAGTCGCTGCTTATAAGTTGCATTGATCCAGAGCCAGAAAGGCTCCCATTATTTTACTGCAAAAAGACAATAAAATCCCAGTAGTTGAGCCAGAGGAACCATGTTTTGCTCTTCTTTATTGATTATGTTGCTTACAACAGTGATTTGCTCTTTTATATCCAAATATTCAGTGCCCACAAGTATTACAGAGCTCTGTTACCTTATATGTATATTACTCCTTAGAGGAGAATCATGTTTTATACAACTTTCTTGTTATATTTGTTATTTTGGCCATATTTTCTATCAGTTGTGATAATACCGTATTCACCGAAATCATTGATGGGATCTGAAAAACATGGAAATGCTGCTACAAGAGAGTCTGACTGGGCAAGAAATGAGCAGTGGCACAAAGAGACAAGCTATAACCAGCCAACAGTTTAACCAGATTATCTAAACAAACCCAAAATGTTGGTACTAATCCCTCTTTGCACAGAATAAAACTGTATTTGCACAAAGCTAAAAAACATAAAGCCCGTCTGTAAACTGTGACTGAGCATTACAATTGTCAGATTTGGGTAATGTTTTTACAGTTTGCCTTGGATGTCTCTTGCCTTGGATGTACTGTAAGTTTGGCTAACCCAGGGCTATATTTAAACCTGTCTGGCTGCCTGTGCTTTTCCCCCTAGACACTGATATTCTCCTTGGTCTCAGCAATTAAAATACAGTATTAAAATATCTGATGGGAATGATAACCAAAAGTACAAACACCCAAGTTGCAAGAAGCTGGTGTTATATTTTAAAAGTACTCACAGCGGTGGTTTTTAGTGATTCATCTTGTCTACTTGGCATCCCTAAATGTGTGTGTGTCCAGTTCCAGGACATGTGGTGATTGCTACTGTGGGACACTCATGCCCATGCTGGAACATTTGAATGAGAAGAGGTGCTGATTAACACACACACACACACACACATACATTCACACACATTCAAACAGCCTCAACTAATCCAGCCATGTGTGCCTGGGAGATAAGGTGCATCCTGCATACTCTTTCTACATACTCTCTCCTCCTCCTCCTCCTCTTCCTCTCTCATCCTCTCTTCCTCTCCCTCGCTTTCTCTCTCTGGGAGAGTAGCACCTAATTCCCCCTAATTCCCTAATCCTGAGCAGGGCCACTGCACATACAGTCAGCAGTGACCGAGGAGGTGCACACAAAGCAGGGCCCAAATGATGGAGGATTTTTCTTCCTCGCCATTTCTTAAGCCAATATCAATAACCGGTGGAGGCAAATAAACAAAAACCAATATATAAACCTTCCTACCTGTGAGAGCTCAGGGGATGCATGAAAACAGACTATTTCTGGAAAGTTTTACTGAGATTGGAAGTAATTTGGGAAAGCAGACCTTTTTTCTATATTATTATTATTATTATTATTATTATTATTTTAGAAATATTGATCTTTTGATTGATATATTGTCTGTATGTCTGTTAGCAACATTACTCAGAAACAGACTAACCGATGTGGATGAAATTGTCATGGAAGGTCAGAAATGACACAAGGACCAAGTGATTAGATACTGGCAGTGATGCAGCTTATAGTCTGGATCCATGGATTTGTTAAAGATTTCTGTATCATTGCAATATAGCGGGACGGCGTCACTGTAACTATGACAACAAGTGAATACTACATCAGCTGCCTGCTGACGATCACATGATTGAGATCTTATTACAAATCAACCGCTGTGGACTTATCGGAACTTATCCATCAAAAATCATACAACTGAGCAGCCTTGGTGGAGTATTGCACTCTGAGTGCTTTTGTTGTTGTTGTTGTTGTTGTTACTATTATTATTATTATCATTAAAAATAATAATAATAATAATATTGCAATAAGAATCAGTAATTTAGTACACAAATCCGTGACTTTCTTGGCTGCTATAGTTGATCGTAAAACTACTTGAAGAAGAAAACTTAGTGTATTTTTAGCTTTAAATGTAGATGCTTTAATTTCCCTGGTTTTGACATTTATGTCTTTGTCTTCCCATTTAGATTTTGGAATGAGCAGTCATCATTTATCTTAAGCTATGCTCATTTCCCAGCCCTTGAGTTTTCTTTGATAAGGCTGGATAATTTTTTTTTTTGATACCAAAACTGTATTTTCTCTGCTAACTCATGTTTTTTTTTCAACAAACAGCTTTGTTTCCTATAAATGTGGATTTCTCTAAACAGAAGAAGTTATACAGCTCTTTGCATGATTAAAATTTGCATCAAATTTACACTTGCATCAGTGTAACGATTGGCTGGTTGTGTAACAGTGGGACAGTTACAATGAAGACGACTGGCTTTTTGGCAACAGGGGAATCCTCCCATAGATCCCTGTTCAGGATTCTTTAAGCGGAAAATCTCTCCCTTACAACATCTCTGATAAAGCTCAATTTATATAATATAATTTCTTCTATTTATTAATTCACTAGCTTCAAGCAGACTATCAGTGAAGTACTCTGAAGGACTGAGTGGCCAACACTCCCAATAAGATAAATACACTAACCAGCCCTTTAGTCTTGGTACGTGACTGAAGCTACAGCATTGAATGTATTCCCTTGCTTTACTCCCACATGGACATCAGCAGACAGCAAGGACATCACTGATTAAGTGACTTTCTAGTCTGCTTGAAGTCTACCTGGAGCACACCGCTGCATACAATAGACCAGCATCTATGTATACTACACATGTATACTGATGCTAATTAAGCGTACTGCTGCATGTGTAGCATTGTCACAAATTTTCAGGAGCATGCTGACCTCCACAGAGTAAATTTCACTGTCTGTGGGAGTCCACATGGACCCCAGCAGTCCTGTACATACTCCTATAACTTACATAATTGTTTATAACTTCCGGATCTATGGGTACACAAGGGTAGTCAAAGGTCAGCCATGCTATAAGGGCAGTAGAGTGCATAGATGGCATACATAGAGGCTGATCTACGGTGCATGGAAGGAAGAGAATCCTCTAAGGAGACTTCATTAAATCTTCGTTAAATGTGTGTACTAATGTAATGCTAATCATCCTTACGAACTCCTTACTGTACAAACTCCTGTAACAGAAGCTAAAGATTTTAGCCTGAAGACGATGCAATCAAAGCAAGCTAATTCTGCTAAAGTAGTATTTATGAATGAATTCTATATTTTGGATTTGTGCAATAACTTTTTGCTACCTTTGATCAATTTTGGGGTCTGTCTTTTTGTAGCTTTTGGTGGTCTCATACCAGTCAAATGGATCTAAACAACATTAACACACGATCACAAACACATCCATGTCCCACATAAACATTCTTCCGTTATCATCCACCGTGAGACAGAGTCGGCAAGTAACAGCAGCTGACCAGGGCACAGAGGAGGTCGACAGCTTCCAGGATGAGCTCCTGATGTCCTATTCTGGTGACACCCAGCTCCTCCAGCTCCTGATGGGTGATGTGCAGCAGCTGCTCTCCTCCCATCTGCTCCCGCTCAAAGCTCTTCACGTACTGCTGGAGACAGTCATCCAGACCTACGTAGAGTATAGACAGATGCAGATTAGGATGTGCTGATGTATCTGTCTTCTGTCACTGTGCGTAAGGCCCGAGTGGCAAATGACAAAATATTTTTAGTGACCTAATTGGTGACTTAAAGGACTTTCTGCCTCGGGACAAAAAGGGAAAACGTGATTAGGAAACACCATTCCTGTCACTGAGTGAAAGAAATACAAATACTGTTGAGTGAATTCTGGTCCACTTAGATGCAACACAGATTTCAGGCAAACACCCACACAAATTGTGTCTCATTCTGCCAAATAGAAACTAAACATAAACACCAGCCTAGACATCTTTTCAGTGCTTTATTTGAAAATTGCTGTCACCTTGAAAACACATCTGTTGGTGCCCCTTTTTGTATCAGATAATCAGCATAAATTCTGCAGTGATGAGATTGCTTTTGATGCGAGTGATTTTTATATTCAAGAAAATAAAAGCAAGTGATGCATTTTTGGATTTCAGAGTGAAAAGAATGAATTTTATGCACATTCTGTGTGATTAAGGGCATTTCCAAAATACCTAGACAGACGCGAGTAATATATTGATGTATGATTTTTTACTGTTACGCTGTGGGTGCCTGCTATGCAGAGAGCCAATCAAATGCACATAGGCGTGGTGGGTCCAGGATACTATTGATCAGTAAGAGCCTCTGGCTTTGAACCAAACAAAGTCAGCAGAAAGCACATCTCCCCACAGACCTAATGAACAAGCCTGCTCCAAAATGAGCAAACACAGAGCGAAAATGCACAAGAGGAAGCAAATCCATGCAGACACACGGTGCAACACAAACGGTACACTCTGTCCTTCCACGAAGAAGCGTTCCAAACACAATCACACAAACAAATACAATTACAACTACTGTTGTTATTCAGGGTCTTGACACCTCTGTAGAGGCATGCTGTTGAAGCCGAGTGGAGCTGCGAGGAAGACACTGATGCCTGAGGGAAGCAATGCTGACAGAGAGCAGACAGTGTGGTAGCACCTTAACACAGTCACTACACACACACACAGACACACAGACACACAGACACACACACACACACACACACACACACACACACACACACACGTTACTTGCAAGAGGCAAACCAAGAGCACAAGGCATCTTGTTCTTTGTATGCCATGGGACACAGGAGACAAAATAGAAGCCCACTGTTGGTCTGAGTGACATGCAGAAACAATCTTGTTACATTCAGCGCAGCAGAGCAATTTTAAATGTAACACATCAGTGAGAGGCTCTGAACTGTGGCAACACAAGTGAAAATTGTTTAATAGAACTCACTCCCTGCGGAAAAAGCCACACGTTGGCATGTGTTTCGGAAATAATAATACGAGGTAACACATGGAAGGCTGTTATCATAGCAAGTTTGCACATGAAACATGTGAAAACTGCACCTGTGAAATCAAGTAGGCACATGTGATGACTGGTTCTCACATGGGAATAAGTCATTTGTTATAATAATGAGGTGACACTGCTTGGAAAAAATCTAAGCGGGTGTTAAAAAACAGAAACAGCTTCAGTATACTGGAACCAAGGACACATTTACATGAGCTTCCTTTGTTCGTTTTTTACTATACTGCATTCATTTGAGCTGTGCTGCTTTAAAATTGCAATTTTACATAGAAAACATATCATTAAAATAATGAATTGCTTTTTAATTACATAAACAGATATTAAATATTAAATTAGCTCCGCTTCAGCTAAAAACATGTTAGTATTAATAATCCAATAACATAACAGTTTAAACTCAATATTTTCACAAATATTAATAATTAACACTATGAATTATTTTACTGACAATTTTACTATGTTGCTAATACTCATTTTAACACAAATGTTTCTACTTAAAGCTGCATGAGGTGATATTTTTATAACAATGTAAAAACTCTGCTAATTAACTGAAATGTATCTCTGCATTTTTTTTACAAGAACACTCTCTGTGACAACTTTTAGAACAAGAGTAAGTGCTCTGCTATATTCTAGCACTTCTCTTTCAATATGTTTATTACAGAGGGAAAGTAGTCGAATGTAGGCTAATAAATCATCACCGATGATGTTGGCAGAGATGTGCACAAGTGAACTGAGCGTGCAGATTCCTGGAGCTGGCCAGCAGCTACAGGAGCAGAAAGCAGGGAGACGGAGCAGAAACAAAAGCCCTGCAGCTAATAAGTGGGATGTCTGAATGTGTGACTCCTGACCCCGATTGAGGGCGAGAAACACAAGAAGAAGAAGAAATGAGATGGATAGAGATGGCTGCCTCACAGATGGAAGTCTTTATGTTCCATAAGAGAGGTGAGCCTCCTGTTCCACACTAATACCTCCCTGTCACACTCGTCCGTCCCCATTTTATATACTGCTGCTGCTCCTTCTGAACTGTTTTAATAGTAGCCATGTCACACAGCACGGCTCATTATGGTTTATGTCATCTGACAATTTTTGTGAAATAATGAAATCATTCTGGGCTGCACAGTGGCATGGTGGTTAGCACTTTTGCCTCGCAGCTAGAAGATCCCCGGTTCGCGTCCCGGCCTTCCCGGGATCTTTCTGCATGGAGTTTTCATGTTCTCCCTGTGCATGCGTGGGTTTTCTCCAGGTTCTCTGGCTTCACCACACAGTCCAAAGACATGCTCCACATAATCACATGCTCCACATAATCGGTAACTCTAAATTGTCCACAGGTGTGAATGCAAGTGTACTTGTTTGTGTGTATATGTAGCCCTGTGATAGACTGGTCCCCTGCCTCCACCCTAAGTCAGCTGCGATAGGCTCCAGCCCTCCTGGCAACCTTCATGAGGATTGTTTTTTGGCCATTTTTTGGCTTTATTTGACAGGGAAAGTTGAGAGGCAGACAGGAAAGTAGGGGAGAAGAATGGGGGAAGACCTGGAGCAAAGGGCCGTTAGCTGGAATGGAACCCATGCGTCGGGAACTATATAGCCCCTGTTTATGGGTCGCCTGCTCAACCAGTTCAGCTACCTGGGTGCCCCCTTAATGAGGGTTAAGTGGTGTATAGATAATGGATGGATGAAATCATTCCACATTTGATTCTCTCCAAGTGTGTGCATACATTTAAGGCTTTTTGATCCTTATCTGTCATGCAAAAACCATTACACAGGTGTTTGACTGCTTGATCTAAACACACAACCAGTGTCAAAAGTCCCCTCTGGGGAAAATCTGTTTTTTTATGCTGTTTAGGTTATGTAAATCTGGTGTTTTTCTATGCTAGAAAGACACAGTTCAATCATCTGGATACCATCTTTGACAGTCAGCTGAAGTTCTCCTCTAACACTCAGGAGATCATCAGAAAACGTCACCAGAGGCACTGTTCTATCACTCCTTCATAGAGAGCACCACCACCTTTTCCATCACCTGCTGGTTTTACTCTATCAGCCTCCAGAACAGAAACCGCCTGCAGAGGACTGTCACTGTCTGCTCTAATATAATTGACCTACCTCTCACAACCCTGTCTGCAGTATACGAACATTTAACGTGTGGATTCATGTTTGAATGGCTCCGTTCTGGTTGCTGGCATTGCTGCCCTGCATGCAGGACACAGAGGAGCAGAGCAGCTCAACTCATACACACACACACACACACACACACACACACACACACACACCACACACACACACACACACACAGATTTTAGTGTGGACTGACAGTGAGCTCTGCCATTTTACATTCTGTAATGTATCTACCTAATTGCCAATTTGCACCTGTATTTATATATGTATATGTATATATATATATATATATATATATATATATATATATATATATATATATATATATATATATATATATATATATACTCAGCTGATTGACTGGCAGCTGTGTGTCACACTATGTGTGTGTATATATATATGTGTGTGTGTGTGTGTGTGTGTGTATGTGTGTGTGTGTATTTTATCCCTATTTGTTTTATGTATGCTACTTATCTTGAATTTCTTTTTTTTTCTAATCAAATTTTTTACGTCATTGTTGCACTGCCTGCTCTACGTACCTATTTAATTGCCCCTCGGGGACAAATAAAGTTAAATCTAAATCTGAATCTGAACATCATGACTGAAATAAGCAGTCATGGGTGTGTATTTCCATATTAAAACTGCGATGTACTCATGATCATCTCAAAAACACACATTTGGGCTTCCAGCGTTTCATGTGTAACAAACCAAAAGTGTCAACTCCACCAACTTCTTCTTCATCAGTATCGGTTCAAACATATGTGGCTAAATTGCTCTAATATGACAACTTGTGTAACATAGAAGAGACAAACTTCTAAATATGTAACTTTGATAAACACAAATGAGCTTTAAGGAGGCTTAAACAATAAGGAAAAAGGTTTTCCCTATTTAAGACAAACAAGAGTGATGCACCTTGAATAGGAAATTCCTCATGAAGTCACTATGGGACTACATGAACACACAGAAGCAAGTAAAACAACAAGAAAAATCTTAAGGCATATACATGTTTTCAGTGACTTTTAGTTGGTCTTAATAGTCCTAAAATTTTAGTATTTTATTCTATAATTTAATCGTAGAGGTTGTTAGTCTGTTTTGCCTTTTGTTTTGCATTTAGTCCCAAAAATAGATTTTATAAGTCCTGTCCTGTCTTGCTTTTTTCATATATTTTTGTTAGTGACCTATGACATGTATAGGACTGATCAACTCAGGTTGCTGTAAAACATGCTGTATAAATACACTTCATTTCGAATAACTGCAGCAAGTTCTCCTAGATGCTTGGAACCACATATTTCCCATGTACCTTAAAAAGTGTGAACAAATGTACCCTAGAGAATTTCAGCAGAAATTACTGTTATTTATATATACATACATACATACATACATACATACATACACACACACACACACACACACACACACACACACACACACATATATATATACACACACATAGTGTGACACACAGCTGCCAGTCAATCAGCTGAGTCAGGATGCCTCCCCTAGAGGACAAACAGCTGATCTGGGTTCATCTGCTGAGTTCATATGGCTGCTGGAAATAGCACATGGCGCTCACAGAAGCACACAAACAAACACACGGTGGTGAGGATCCTCTGTGTTGCACCTCTTCACACTGGTAACAGTATTATAAATGTTGTGGAGATTATTCGTCAACTTCTGCAGCGGTTGTGACTACATCAGGCAAAAAACAAATACTATCTCTGCCACCCAAAAGCACTCCAGCATCGGGACGTTTACAGTGCTCACAGTAGCTGCAAGAAATATGAAAACTGACCTCACTCTTCTGTGTTGTGTAATACGAAAGCAAACAGATCGTACCCTCTGTGCTGGTGAAATAAACAAAAAGTAATTTTGCGTGAGTAATGTCAGAAATGTCTCTCTGTGTCATAAGCTCATTCTGGCCTCCTCTTGGGAAATGTAGTGACTAGGGAATAAGATACTGTGTCATCGCTGAACCGTATTTGCAGCACTAGCCTTCAGAGCATGTGGAGCCTCTGTGTTCAAGTAACAACAGGCTGCCGATGTTTTCTCCTGTAAATATTGTTTCAGGAACTTAATATTGAATTGTATTTGCTGAGCCTGAGCATCGCTTACATGCTTCTGCACTTTAAGCAGCCTTTTGTTACACAAATGTGTCAACTGCCAACAGTCTGGTTTCAGTGTTGATACACTGATACTGACTGTATCAGCGTCTCTATCAGAGGCTGCTGCCTGCTGTGTGTCATCCAATGACATTCAGACTATTCATGACTTCTTAAATTCTGCTGTGAAATGTTGTGATCTGGAGTTTGTTCAGTGCTCCTATTTTAAGATGAATGAGAGATTTTTTTTTTTCCAGAACCTTTAATGGACAAAACAGTGCAGAGTTTAAGAGAATTATATTTTACAAGTGGTTGTAAAGGAACCTATTCACCTGCTGTTTTACAATGCTGTATGAGCAATGGGGTCCTTCCTTTCACTTGAGGAATTTTGTATTTTCATTTTTTTCACTAGCTCAGGGATGTCAAACTCATTTTAGTTCAGGGGCCACATACATCCCAATTTGATGTCAAGTGGGCCAGACCACTAGAATCACAGAATAATAGCCGATCAATAACCACAACTCCTACTTTTACAGTACACAGTACATTCTGAAAATGTTCACATTTAATGAATTATCTGTTTACAAAACATTATGAACAAACCTAAACTTTCTGAAGAAAATTAAGTCACATTTTTTGCCTCAGTTTATCACTTCAACATTTGCATTACAACTTACAGATCTACAAAGGCTAAAAACATTTAGTCTCAGGCTTCTGCAACTGAACAGTCTAGTATTTCACTTTATAATCAAAACAAACTGTCATGGTCTAGAAATTGTTTTAGATTTATGGTTTTACAAATTTACAATTTGCAGCTGATGTCTTCTCCATACTTTAACACCTTGCAAAGTCGTCCCATCGGATTGGACCCTCTGGTAGGCCAATATTGGCCCCTGAACTGTATGTTGGACACCCCTGCACTAAATGGTAAGGTAAACAGGTTGTGTTCAATTGGGAAAATGTGTTGCCACGTATTTATATCAAGCAATATTTAAATCAAAATCTGATGCTGCAGGTGTGTTGTCAAAATATTCTGAATCAAATCAGAATTAAAAACTGCAACTCTTAACATAGCATTTGAATCCCACCTATAAATTATGTTTAATTCCTCATTCGTTTTTTAATGTTCAGAGAAAAACTACATTTAAAATTAAGTTTTCAGGGGCTTTAAGCTCTATCTACAATCAGTTGTTGTTTTATGGAGCAGTCAAGCATTTAAACCTCTTTGAAACAGTGTCTACAGATGAAAGTTGTGTACCTTTTTCAATAATTTTTTCAATAAAAATGTTCTTCTGTGGAAAAAGTAAGTACACCTCAGGTCTCTGAAGGTGCCCCGTTTAGCAGAAATAACTTCTTGTAAGTAATTTTGCATAATTTTGCACCAGTCTCTGCCAATTTTGACCTCTCTTCCATGTACAATTCTGTCAGATTTAAGATGTTTGAAGGTTTTCCTGCATGTATTGCCATTTCAAATCCCCAACAACATTTCAATTTATGACTCTTTGAGGCATTCCTTAGTGGATTTGTTAGTGTGTTTAGGGTTCATTATCCATTTAAAAGGTCTGCTTTTGGTTCAACTGTTGGACAGATGGTCTCACATTATCTTCAAGCGTTTTTTTGATATAATGCAGAATGCAGAGTTGAATTAATGACTGCCCAGTCCCTAAAGCAGTGAAACAACTCTGAGCCATACCATCACCACCACCGCGCTTCACAGTTTGCACGAGGTTCAGTTCCAAACATGTTACTGTGGCCAAATAATTACCTTTGATTTGTCTGTCCATGAAAGCATTATTCCAAAAGGTCTGATTATATATTTCCTGGTCTCTTGTGGACAGTAAAGGCTGTTCCTAAAACACTGATTATAGATGAAGCACTTTGACTCCAACAGCTGCTTGATGGAACGTTTGGACTTCTTTCTACATCAGACACTCTGCTCTTCAGCTGAATTTACTGGGACGACCTTGTCCTGGTCACACCAGTAGCCCCAGTCGTTTGAAATCTGCACTCACAAATGATTTTCCTCACAGTGGAATTATTTATTTCTAATTATCTTTACAAATCCCCTGCCAGAATCACAGATATCCACAACCTTTTTGTTCCCTGTAGGCCTTAGAGGGTTCTCTAGAGCTTGGCATGAAGACACCACACACTTCAATAGCAAAGAGACCCTGGATATCACTCACTAATGAGGCTCTAATCACTGGCATCTAATCTGGAAGCCCACAATTGTAGGTGTCATTTGTTTGAGTGTGTCACCTGTATCTGTGGGCACTGTTTCGAGTGTTGGCTTGTTCAAATACGTTGGAAAAAGTCAATAATTTCAATGGGATGTACTTAATTTTTCATGACTGTGTCTCTGATCTTGCTTCTCTTTTTTTAATTAGCATGAAGCTGCACACAAAACATTCAGCCAGTGTTTGTGTTTGTTTTTGATATAAAGGGTATATATAGAGGAAACGTTTACATACACTTGTGAAGACCATGTATATCATGGTAGTCTTGAGGTTTTAATAACTTCTAGAGTTGTTAGTTTTCTATGATGGAAAAACTGAAACAAATGAGTCTTTATCAACAAAAAAACTATTGCATTTTGATTCTTTCATAGATTTATTATTGGTCTTCTAGAAAAATCATAAAATCTGCTTGGTCAAAAATATACATACAGTAATTCTAATATTTGTTCATGTCCTTTGGTCATTTCCACCTTAACTAGATGCATTAGGTAGCCACCAACAAGCTTCTGGTTGTAACTCCTCCCATGGTCTTTACAATCGTATACAAACTTTTTCTCACGTCTGACGATTTTTTTAATCCTGAAATTCATCAGTTTGATGCTGGAGTTCAGTAGCATGTTATTATGCTTCAACTTTGCCACAGACGCTCTAGGATTTTCTCTTTTTTTTTGCCACAGAGGGACAAATCTATGTTGAGTAAATAAAAGAGATCTCTATAAGACACACTGCAGGATCCCTTGATCCTGACCATCACTGCATCCCATTGTGCTAAGCTTTGAGCAAGCATGTCATGTTGACAGCTTCATCCACATTTGATGCAATTCCCTCCAATCTTTTCCTCTTTCCTGGGTAAAAAACAAACCCCTCCCTTTCAGAAACACGAGGGTTGCCAGGCAACCGGAGCAAGAGAGGCCTCCGAGCAGAAGTGAGGGATCAGCAGTTGCTGCCCCTCAGGACCCTGCACTGATGCTAGGCTAAGGATACACGCTGTACATACACAAACACACACACACTACAGCCTGTATATGCTTTCCTCACGCTGACTGAAAGCTCACTGACGGCCACAATAAAAAGTGACTGTTCTCAGAGCTGAATATGGCTCCAACCAAGTAAACTGCCGAGTGTGTTTGGCTGCTTGGCCATTAACATCAAGTGAAATCAGTCAAACCAGTGTTCTCCTTTGAGATCATGTTTGGGTCAGGGTTTAGCTTGGGCTAAGAGCGGTGACAAGCAGCCAAGACTCCTGTCCCATTTGCTTTGCCCCCATCTGTGAGAATCCAGACGGAGTAAGTGCTTCTGTGAGTGTGAAGAAAAGACACAACTCTCACTAAAAATATTCCTACTGTGAAATATTCATCACGTCACAACAGCAAATTCTTAAGTCCGTGGCATTTTAGCTCTCCGGTATATGAGCTTTCAAGAGCACCACAGCCTGCTCTGTGAAATCCAGCTCGCAGGGAGGTGTCAAGAGGCAATCTGAAGGAACGGGAAGACGGAAAACAGGGTCAACCAGAGAAGTGCAAGGAGTTCAGCAGCAGCACTCCACTCTGAGGATCTGACCAGCCTGAAAGGATCGGAAGTGACTACGGTTGGACTGGAGCTATAATAATATGTTAACATGAACTGCAGCTTTACGTCAAAAGCTCTGACTATCTCCAGTCTAACCCTTTCACTTCATTAGGAAAAAGAGTAGACCTTCTCCACATTGCTTCTATTTGATCAATATGCACTTATGTTGACTTAAAGGTGCTCTGATCAATAGTTTTGTATTAGCACTGCATCCAATAGCTGCGTGTAATGTACAAGGGCTGCTCATATTAAATAAACCCACAGAAAATCATCACCTAACTGGAGTCCTGCAAAATGTCTCAGGTTTTTCTTTCTTTTTACTGTCTCGTCTCAGTCTCACAATGTCACAGCAGGCAGCTGCCGTTTGGAGCTGATGAAGTGACCGTATGCCACCAAACAATTGGCATACAATGTCAGCAACTAGTTGAACTTAACAGAGCATTTAGCAGCTGACAGGGGGTTGGTGGAGAACAAAACAGAGCAAAAATAAGAGTGGTTGTGTTGGTGAACATTGTAGCTTATTGTGCTGCCTCCAAACAGCAAATAAAAAAAATAAAGAATTCATTTATCGCAGGTTTAAACATGAAATACTCCTTTTCCTTTTGCTGTGAGCAGTGTGTTTAGTCAGTGTACTACAACTAAGCTAATTATCTGCATGAATCACTTGTACGTGTATCATCCCATGAATGTTGTGGTTAAAACTGAGCTCATTGTTGGTGCTATAGCGTGCAGTTTCTTCCACAATATGTTTAATCTGTATTTCCATTCTGACTGATGCTACCACTCTGTTAATGCACCAAACAAATTGAAGTGATTTTTATGATTCTGGAGTATTTTACAAAACTCAGATGTTGGTCAGAGCTATTTTGCAGACAAAGCAGCTCTGCAGTGAAGCTAAAATAAACAGTTGATTTGCAATTATGGCTACTATAATAAGGATAAAGGCTTTCATTTTAGTGCCAGTTTGTGATCTTGTAACATCTCTCAACCATACAGCACATTAGTTGAGCAAAGTGATGTTTTCATTGGTCACACAAGACATCTCCATTGACCCAGTCTTCATGCATATCATACCAGCTCATCTGGGGTCCTCACTCCCTGCTTGGGAAACTTTGGTTGTTGGTGGCACATGTGATAGTAAAACTGCAACAACAGGTGCAAAACCTCCCCAGTGAAGCACATGTGAACATCCACACACACTCACACAGGCGCCTCTGTCCGAGCAGCCGGATAGAGCGCTTGCTTTGATATGATGCCCACTGCATCTCCCATTCTCCGCACCGCTCTGCCATCGCCTCCCCCTTCTTTCTCCGTCATGCCCACCCTTCCCCTTGCACGCTCCCTCATTTCCTCCCCCATCTTAGGCTCCTCAGCCTTTTCTTTCATTTTGCTTTGCACCACCCCATTTCTGAATCCATGTCCCTGCTTTCTCCTCTCTCTCCACTTAAGGCCATAAGCAGGAGCTGTGTGTGTGTGTGTGTGTGTGTGTGTGTGTGTGTGTGTGTGTGTGTGTGTGTGTGTGTGTGTGTGTGTGTGTGTGTGTGTGTGTGTGTGTGTGTGTGTGTGTGTGTGTGTGTGTGTGTGTGTGTGTGTGTGTGTGTGTGTGTGTGTATTTGCAATGTGTGTCTCTACGTGTCTGAATGTGTCAACATGTACATCGGGCATCCGTGTGTGTGCGTCGCTGCTTCCCAATCTTATGACATGTGCTGTGACTCCGACACGATCAGATCTGGTTTCCATGACTACCGATGCCCCACTTAAAGCTGCTGCTCCAGAGTTTTGTGTGTCTGTGCATGTGTGTCAGCGTGCATACATGCATAGATAGTATAAATTTCAGTGAGCATGTGCATTCTTCTGACTGCACGTAAGCATGTGCATCCACAGGCAGCGCTTGCATCTCGGCATTTCTTTAGTGTATAGCAGAGGAGAAAAAAATGGAGGACAGGAGGAGTTTCCTCTCTGCCTGTGTGTGTATATGTGTGTGCTTCCCCATAATAAGGCGCATTCTTTAATCTTTAATGCAACTGAAACTACAACAAGCACACAGTCAGAGGCAGGAGAAGTGTGTTTTCCAACGCTGGCTTCCTCACCATGTCAGTAGGAGTCTAAATCAGAGGACGCAGTATGGAATAACGGTAAACATGGCCCCCGACTCCCCAGGAGGCTCAGACAACCCAACAGCAGAGAATTAAAGTATTTCCATCCCGTGTGTTGGTTCATATGATATCACTCATATATGTTGGAATGTTAGCTGAGCTACCTGTGAATATGCACAGGCTCTAAGTCATTCACAGTTCCCCTGCACTGACAGAAATGTGACACCTCACCATTATTTTTAGATTGTTCCAATACATTACCGCACAGAGAGGGATGGAGAGATTACTGCAGGAAAAGTGAACTGCCTTATTCATTTTCCTGTCAATGTATGCATCAGCAGGCTGCCGATACTGTGCGCCTGAAAGCACAGGGTGATCTTATGAGGTACGCACAGCACTGAGAGCAGAAAGGGAAGTCCATTTTTCTTTGTTGCCTCACATGTTAAAGCACAGATCCGTGTACGCACCACACTTAACACATCAATTGCGTCTGCACACACCTCGGCAGATGCATACCCTCACACACACACATAGAGGAAACTCCTCCGGTGTGGGTGTTCAAATCAAAACAAATGCTGATGAGTCATCTTTCTGTGAGCCTCCCCAGTGTTCTGCTGCTGGAGCAGTCCTCTCCACAGCAGTGGGAGATACAGTATAGTCTGCTCTGCCTGGTAGCTAGCTGTGTCAGGTTTTCTCGATAGGACTGCAGAGTATCACGTCTCTCTGGCCGGTATTCCTTCATATGACAGGAATGGGCTGTCGAGGACAAAGAGCTTCTGACCACAAGACACAAGATTTTGCTGTTTTTCTGTTGCACTGGTGAAGAGTTGCTTCCTAAAAAGTTCTGTCATAAATCCTCTCATAAGTGTCCAAAAGCTGGGTGTCTTTGTAATTCAATCTGTCTTATATTAGTGCAAGCTGACGATCTCACAAAAGAGCATAAATTCAGCTACTGGCTATTTTGAATCATCATATTTTACATATAAAATTTAATTTGATCTAGTTTGAATAATTTTTATTTAATTTAAACAGACCTGAAGTTAAGTGAGCAAAATTATGCAAATATTTGTTTCCTTCATGTATTATAGATAAAATTTTTGAGAGTTTTAGAACTTCTTTGACTAAATTTCACCTCCATTGCTTGGTGGTTGGTGCAGTATCCAGTGGCTCATTCCCAAGATAGGTTTTTGTTGCTTCACACTCACCCTCACAAAATGCTATTAAAAAAATCATGTTAATAGCAATCACACTGTAAAACATTATTTTGAATAAATCTCATTTATCCTTCTGCTATGGTAAAGGCAGTTTACTTTTGTGAATTCCATCAACTTGAAATTTTGCACTTCGTCCCTTTAAATTGGAATTCTGATTTCAGCGCAAGCACGAACAGTGGGTTTTTAACTTCTTTAGCATTGTGCATCCAACAACTGCCATTTTCCTCCAGTATAATTAAAGATCAAACATTAAATTTAATGACAAAATCATGTTTTACGTTTTCTGTTTGAGTAAATAGTTTGAAAAACTGAAATCTTCAAGTTGACTTTTCTTTAAAATTACATTGTAGGCCTGTAAACTCCTCACTCGAGGGAAATCTAATGATTTAAGTACATCTAGCTGAAACTGATGGCATTATATAACTTTTTAACTTAATTTGGACACATCAAATTCAATTGTATGTAACCAGGCTAAGCAATTTATTTAACTTAGTCCAACAATTCTATTATTTCAGTGCACCTAAGCTAAAGGTGTTGATACTGTGCTACACTGTGCATCGATAAAAAGATACTGCATTTCTATCACAAAATAATGTCCACAGTGGCCAGTTTAACCCCCAACAGATACAGAATGTTAATAATTTAGCTAACACATGTAGGTGAGGACAAATGTTTTCTGTCAGCACCCAAGTGCCTTTTATCTGCTTTCTTATGGTAAGCAAGAGAATTTCCTCCTAAAGAGGGTCTTAGTGTCACTTTTCTGCAAAAAAAATGGTACAAGACTACTTGGATCAGTGAGAGAGAGAGATGAAGCGCTTCTAGCAAAGAGGCCAAAGAGAAGCCTGTGTAAGCGGACAGATTAATGCTAGCCTTTCGCCTTTTACTGTATTCATAAGAAAATAAGATCTGAGCATAAGCCTGCCACTGAGGGTCCATGTTTGAAGCCCCGCAGGAAAAAGAAGGAGGGAGCTCCACAAGAGCAGGGACAACACTGCGAGATGCTGGCGAACGTCTGTGAAAATGAATCTCTGAGCACCAAGCTCTTATTGTGAAAGAGGCCAGGGGTACACTGTTTTATAGAAGGTAGCAGCAGCAAGATTAAACGCTGTTCCTTAAGAGTTTGGTGCAACTGTGGACATTTTTTATTGTGATAAACCTCAGTGGTTGTTTAAGTGTCTGTAGATTTCCTGAAACTTGCACATTCTTATTCCCATATTCAGTTGCTGGGTTTAAAACATGTTACTTCACTAACATTTCCATTTGCTATTTTCCACCATTAGCTTTAAAATGAAACTGTTATTCATTTTGATGATTTCAAAATTATTACAATTTCAGAGCTAAAACAGACAAATAATAAATTGCAAAACCAGCACTTATTACAATATCTTTCCTTTCCAGGCTTCATGCACAGCTTTTCTGACTGATCCAACTTCGTTTCCTGCAAGAGGATCACTTGTTTAACTTGGATGAAGTACACATAACTTCCACATGCTGGATAGTACATAGTGTTTTTGGCACTGACTGGTTCATGACTTCACTGCATGTTTCAAAGCCCAGGAAAGCAGAATTAACTCCACATTTGGAAACAGGTTTCAGTCGTGTCCTAAAATAAAGCGGTAAAAGAAATGATCACTGCTGTCTGACTATCCTGAGCACAAATACTTCTCTGTGTGGTGTCAAAGAAACAGAACCGTTTTCCATGTTGTAATCCCCCAATCAGATTTCAGCTCAGCCTCTCTTAATAAATGGTGAACACTTGACAGATCACAGGATGAAGCTGCAACTCCACGAGCAATTCTCAAATCTGAAACGTCATTGCAATCACTCAATGTAACGCATCCTGAATAATTCCTCTTTTTGCAGCATGCAGGTTTGTAAAGAACCGTGACTTCTAATCAAATAGATCACTGTAATGAAAAGGCCCTGAAACACATGCAGGAAGATGGAGATCCAAGGCAAGGTATAAAGGTTAATGTGCTAACAATGCAGACACACAATGACAAGTAGGCGATCTATTACACTTCAGTATTAGTCTGAGTCATCAAACAAGTAGTGATTAAGTCATCCTCCTAAGCAAAGGGATTGCGGACACCCTCCCTACCCATTTCTATTGTCTGTCACTAGGCCTACCACAGTTTCTCTCACAGCTCTGGAAGATGGCCAAGAGTGTGTGTGAGCACCTACCACACACACATATTTACTTACACACACACACACACACACACACACACACACACGCACACACACACGCGCACACACACACACACACACACACACACACACACACACACACACACACACACACACACACACACACACACACACACACAGGCACGCACGCACGATTAGTGATTACTCATTCATACTGTCTCTTTTAAAGGGACGTTTCTTGTGCCAGCAAAGCGAGCAGCAGCAGAGGCAGCAGCAGCACAAGGAGGAAAAAAGCGAGTGTGATCGCTGCGTTTGCCTTATAAGGCAGGCGGCGTTGCGCTGTCCACGGTGCTGAAACTGACTGTACGGCTGGCATCACGGAGGGGTGGACGGACGGAGGGACAGACGGATGGAAGGAAGGGAGGAAGGATGGATGGATGGATGGATGGATGGATGGATGGATGGATGGATGGATGAATGGATGTGGGGGGGTGTAGTGAGGGGTGCATGCAGCTAACTACATTAATCACACGCACGGACACGCACGTTGGCACAAGTGGGTGATATGTGGGGAGGCTGGAGGGCATGTGCCAGTGAGTGGAGATGATTCCACATTCATTGATGAGCAGCAACAGCAGCAGTTACAGACTGTAGGTCCGAATGACAGAATGCATCCATACCCCTGCAACCGGCTCAAAAAAAAAAAAAGTCCCCTATACTTTAGCACCCCCACGTCAGCCCCTGCAGGTGTGGATGAGGAGAACACACATGCACACGAGTGGAGTGTGGCCCTCCTCAGCATCAGCACCACAATCATCATCATCATTCTCACCACAAGCAGCAGCAGCAGCATGAGCATTACACATGCAACGACAGGGAATCCGTTACCTTTCATCCAGTCCAGCACTTGCTTTGGTGTCCATTTACTTATAGGTTCCATAACCAAAGCCATGGTGTCACAGTCTCTCCGAGGTGAACGGCACGGCAGTACTCGACGCGGGCGACATAAAACGACCTGTCAGTCACATCTGGAACGACGACGACTTTGGGGTGGAGGGCCGAGGGTGGGGGGTTACACGGCGGCTAAATCTGGGGGAGAAGAGAAGGTTGTCAGGTTTATTCTCTCCATCAGAGCATGGCCGCCTGCAGAAAAAAAAGCGGTGAACGGGGATGCGGTGGTGCAATCCACGCGCACACACAGACACGCACTCTCTCTCTCGCTCTCTCTCTCTGTCTCTCTCTTGCTCGTGCCTTCCCGCCAGCAGCCCCGCGCGCTGTGAGAAATGGATTCGGTGGGCGCGAGGGGATGGAGCGACCCCTCCCCTCCTCTCTCGTTTTTTCCTCCCGCCCGCCTCGCTGCAGCATCACCAGGGCCACCACTCATAATACAGACCAGGGAATGGTGCAACGCACACCATATAGGGGAGGATATCTCTCTCTCTCTCTCTCTCTCTCTCTGTCTCTGTCTCCCCCCTCCTGTCTCACACACAGAGAGAGAGAGTTTATGCAAATAACTTAACAACCCTTTAATGGATGTATACAGTAGGAGCTGTGTAGCAACAACACCACAGCCAATCAATAATAAATAAATTGCAGCAGGGTGTATAAAAGCAGCTTTGCATAAGTAGTTATTTTGTGTCATCTTTTGTCATTTGCATGAAAATGTCAGCAGCGGGGAAGCTTGGGCCATATCACACGGTAAAGTGTGAGCTGTTTTTTTTTAAGTTCACCATCTATGGATGAGCAAATCAGCATCAGCTGTCAGGACGCTGCTGCTGCTGCTGCTTGCTGATCGGTGCACGGAGGCCCAGCTGAGAGGAACAGCGCCCCCTGCTGCGCACCTGGGACACAGGTGACGTCATGGATTAAAGCAGCAACCACCCCTCGCACGCGCGCGCGCGCTCACACGCACACGCAGTGATCATACATAACTGAAACTCTTTATTGCTCTTACAGTGTTCAACAACAACTAATAGTCCAAAACTCATTTGTTCCAAAGTGCAGGATTATATGAAGCTCCAGTGTGAACCTTCCAGCAGATAACAACAATCATGACTTAAGGGGTCATATAAATGAAAACCAGCAGCAATTAGTGATTGTGTTTATGATTCTGGCAACGTAACCCACCAAGGGTCAATGTTTGTTTCATCCTGGATCAGAGGAAATCATTTATGGGTCCATTTGCCAAACTGTTTGGATTGTAGTCGCCACATTCTTCATACATGCTCTCAGCCTCTGTCTCTCTCTGTCTGTCTCACAAATGCAGAATGAATTTGAACCGTACTGCTGCAAAAATACAGGTAAGCTATTAAGCTACAGTAATTATTATTATTATCTATGCACTTTTAAAAATACAAGTTATAAAGTGCTTTACAAGGACAGAAGAATAAAACAAGTCATTAAATCAACTAATTCAACATGCTACAAATTATTCATAAATGCTGCTTGTCTCCGCCTCTTTCTGTTTGTCTACAGACTTAACAATAATAATAATTATCATCATCATCATCATCTTTATTGATAGAGCCTTTTTCAAAATCCAAGCTGCAAAGTGTTTCACAGGAACATCAAAATATAAAAGACCAGTAATGAAATTGTTATGAATTTACAAAAGACACATGAAAACACATAAAAATACCATCTGGTACTGACAGCCAACCACTGCATCTCCAAATCCTAACCCCAAACCTCTGTATATATTGTATATTGCAAGTTTGTTCATATTTTGATTAGATCATCCATCTACCTGATGCAAATAATGTCTCAATAATCCTGCATTTATTGCTAATAACTGTATTTATTCCTGTATCATCAGAATATGCAGTTTGCACTAAACTTTAGGCTCACTTTAATGCTCTTTTGCACATAATTGTGAACAGCAGCTAAACAGTTATTCTCTTTTTTTATACTGCATTGCCCTTGTTTAAATGCATGTGTGATGTTTGATGAAAATACTGTAGGAACGAAGAATAAAAACTGTACTTCCTTGGCCAATAAAGTTGATTCTTATGAATTGTGCAAAAGGTGCCACAGATCCATCCTAATGTGAAACATTTAAACATTATTCCAGATGTTTTAGCATAAAAATGAAAAATAATTAAACTTAAAATTATATTTCTTGTATATTAATGATCATAAAAAATACAGCACAATGCATACCTAAATGTACATGACAGAGACAGACACTTTATAGATCCAGAGGGAAATTCAGGCTTCCAAAATAAAAACAAAAAAATTATTCCAAAATAAATTCAAGATGAAATACAAAATAGACATGAAACAAATTTATATGCTTTTAAAAACATATATATATATATATATGTTTTAAAATGTGGTATAATTGTGGTACAATGTAATACAACAAAGATGTGTAATTAGCATATAGATAGAATGTGAAAATCATTTTTAATATTCATGTTTTATTTATTTATGCTTTCTAATTTAAACCTAAATAAACAGTGACACTGTGTTGTCAATATATTTGAGCAGTTAGCTTATATTTTATACAAATTGAAGCATTAATGAATGGGGCCCTGTGTTGGACACTTGTTATTCAAATCAATCAATCAATCAATCAATATTAACTATTAAGATGATTTGTTTTTGTTTGTTTTTTTGTTTGTATTTTTGCACTAAAGTATTGTTTGGTCTGTTCTTGTATATGCTAATTATACCTCACTGTTGTATTACACTTTACTCTGTGTATGTACCACTACAATTATACCACAATGGGGATATAGGAATATTAATATGTACTTCAAATATCTCAGAGTTTATTTATATTTTTTTCTTTTAAAGTACATTGTTTAAATGGTTTGGCAATGTGAGGTCTAACAGCTACTGAAGGGTTACCACATTTGTAGTCACAATATAGTTTTTTGTGACCTGTAGTGAAGTATTTCCGGCTGTAATGCAGGAATCTGAAGTAACACCACCTGAACCGAGACTCTGACACGTTGAGCCGAGGAGGAAACGGGCCATTTCCCACCCAAAATTAAACTGCTTCCATGTCTATGACCTCCTCCTCCCCCAGCAGCCCGCTGAACAAAGTCACCGGTGGGCGGGACCACGGCGCTCAGTTTTCAGCCCTCTCCCAATGTCACTGCGATGATCTCGGCCTCCCATTGGCTCCTGTCTGCGCACACGTCACAATCATGATTAGAATTGATGATCGGACGTTCTGATTTCATTGTCTAGCAAAAGGGGACTGCTGAAGAAATCTGCTGAATTTGAACGTTCGTGTGATTTTGACATCAAACATGGTACGTAGGGAGGTGATTTCACTTTTGGCTTCGGGTTCTCCGGGAGCGTTTTACCTGCCGGTGTCCGCTCGAAGCCCGGGTCAGTGCGAATGGTCCCGCCGGGGTCGGGAAATCACGGATTTGAAGGAAAAGTTTAGCCGCGGCTATCCATTGGGAAAGCTATGCTAATGCTAGCTAACGCTGGTTGGCTCAGACATGGCCGCTCGGGCCTGCAGGCTAACGCTGCACGGCCGTTGTGTCGTCCCCCGGTGTTGTTTACCGTCCGGCACTCAGTCGTGAAGTTGTGTCTTGCGCTTCCCGTGTGGTAATTGTGTTTGTGAGTCCGCTGGCTGTCGCCTCGGTGCCGTACTAATGTGACGTGCCCACAATTTGCTCGCTAATTCTCCCCGTAATGTTTCCATATTGACTGTAGCCATGCGCAGTCAGCCTGCCAAAATAAACCTGCTGCTTGCTTATTGGTCGCACTACATTCCCGTATGTGACTGTGTTTATCAAAACCTCCAGCAACTACACTTCCAACTCACCCAGCGCTGCTTTTCAGCTTCTCTGCAGCTCCAGGTGTTTTCACTTTAACCGTCCTGCCCGCCGCTGCTGCCCTTTTTCCTCCTTCCTTTGTACACAGAAGAGGTTTGCAGCGAAACTTTCATCTGTTTACAGCGCAGGACCCTATTCATTACCGTTTCTATTTGTGTGGCGCATTAAAAAATATAAGCTAGCTGCGTTAAACATATGTATATATTCGTGAGGAACTATTGCTTTAGGTATCAGTTAGAAAGCATGTTAGAATATAGTGTCCTGCAACAGATCGATAGACACTTTATTCATTCCTTTAGGGAAATGCAAAGTATCCAGTAGCTCGCACGTTAGATTCAAGATAAAGAAAACAATGTAGAAAAGAACAAGCAATTAACGTACAAATTGTACTAATAAGGTGCCAAAAATGCTGGTATTAAAAAAGTTCCCAAAAAGTACATTGTAAGAATAGAACCAATAATATTAAATAGGAGCAGGATTATTGGTTTTATTGCACAGTTGACATCGCTGGCGTGTGGCAGCCAACACTATCATGCTTTGTGTTTGCCAAAAAGTCGTAAACTGTAGTAAAGTAAACTGTAATTAAAATGTGAAATTTTAACTTCTGGGTTTATGGAGGAGTACTGAGTTAAATGTTTTGCTAAAGACAACATGTTAGCATGTCTGATAGGGTCATTTATGTTGCTTAGTGGCTTTGTAGTAGCTTATATCGTGGTAGCATATTGTAAAAATTTTCAGCTTAACAGGGATAGCAAGGGATTTGATTTTGATTATTTCTTTGCTTCCACAAATATGCACACATGCATTTAAACTGAATTCAAACTGAGAATAAGTGTTTCCCACTGTGTACATTTATAAATGTGTTAAATCATGTTCAAAAGTGAATCTGAACTTTGGTGCACACTGTGCAGATTGTGATGATACAGGAATAAATCCAGTTATTAAGAATAAATGCAGGATTATTGACGCTTAATTTACATGAGGTAGATAGATGAAAGTGCAATGAAGCGGAGAGCAACGTTGCTGGAATGAAAATATTAACAAATATGCAATACACAGTATTGTATACAGAGATTTAGGGTTAAAGATGCAGGATTTGTAGGTGCAGTGGTTGGATTTCAGTACAAATCACAGCACCAAAGTGCACAGGTATGTGATAAAGAGTATATTCAGGGATCCATTAGGGTTAAATGACAGAATGCTGACTAGTTATCTGCAACATGATGAAACACATTTCTGCACTTCTCATTTTGATTCTTGAGTGAAGGGTTGTAATTATTTTTGTCATGCTCTTTTAACTCATCATTTATGTTGACTGCTTTGCTTTCTTCTCAGCCACATTACTCGAAGGTGTGCCAGGTACACTGAGACAAGATGAGTACGACCAAAATAGTGCTAACCTAGAAAATATGGAGGTTTTGCTGTGATCTGCATGGCTGCCCCGTTCCCCTCCAGTAGCAGAATGGATGCGTGGCCACAAAGACGTGGCCTGCAGACTGTGAGTATATCAGAATTATGTTATACTTCAAGCTAGAGAAAACTACATGGCATGAATTATAACAAGTTGGGATCTGAGGACTGTGATGTTTCTGGGAAATAAAAATATGTAATAGTTTAAGCATTTGATAAATTAAAATTTATAGTGAAAACACACAGTTTTTAATTAAATTTGTCTCTAAATGCATCTTTTTGCTGTGTCTAAGCTGAGGAGACGAACGGAAATTGCACAAGCGTCAAAATGATAAGCTGAAGGCTAAAGTATTTCTCTTAAACCTAATCATCAACTAAGATCTGTCAGTGAACTCTAAATAGCACTGAATTCTTATCTAACTTTTTGAGGGTTCTTTATCTTTGTGATTGCCTCTCAGATGAACCTGCGCTCAGTGTTCACAGCTGAACAGCAGAGGATCCTAGAACGTTACTATGATAATGGGATGACCAATCAAAGCAAGGCTTGCTTCCAGTTAATACTGCAGTGTGCTCAGGAGGCCAAACTGGACTTCAGTGTTGTCCGGGTAGGTCCATAAAATGTGTTTGTGTGTGTGTGAATGAGCAATTGTTGCCAGAAGACTTGGCTATGATTTGTGTTGTGTATGTGTGTGTGTTTTTTTTAATATAAGTACTCATGTAATGATGTAGCAAGTAATTGAGTTCTTCATCCGAGTCATGAATTATTATCCTCACTTGGCTGAATTAGTTCCTGTAATGTTTTGCAGAATGTTTTTTCTAAGTGGTGTTAATGAGCTGATTACTTTTTCCCGGCAGACATGGGTTGGCAACAAAAGACGTAAGCTCGCCTCCAAAGTTGACCAGAATGGAGGCATGTCTCATTCCTTATCTAGCCACGGACTAGCTGCGGGGCTCCTCTCAAATCACACATTAGCTGGAGGTGCTCTGTCCAATCACAGCCTAGCGGCAGGGGCGCTGCTTCCTGCTGATCTAGCTGCAGCACGGAGCATCCAGAATCGCGTGCACCTTCTTCCTCCATCTTCATCCTTCCCGTCTTTCTCCTCAACATCTTCATCCCCTTCGTCTTCCTCTCCCCTCAGCAGTGGAAGCAACAATAACAACAACAATAACGATGTAATACTGACTGGGATCTACTCTCTGAACTCTGTCCCTCGCTCCCGACCACGACCCACAGCCCCTCCATCGCAGTCAGACTCTGAGCTCTCTGCACACACATCCTCATCCCTGATCAACCAGGTGCTGCAGAGCAGGAACAGCTCCACCTCCTCACCCATCCACTCCAAGCTAGTGTCACTCTCTCAGAATCTCCCATCCCTCACATCTGCCTCAGGGCCTTTAGTCTACACTGCAGTCAGGAAGGGCACTTTACCCCTTGGGGAGGGAGGGATAAGTGTAGGAGCAGGGGTGGTACCTCACAGCTGGACTAGACAGTACGGCACAGCGCAAACTCGCCCTTGGTCCTCTTCCTCACAGTCCCAAGCTCAGCTCCAGCCCAGACCTCACTCCAACCCCCAACCTCAGCCTCCGGCTCCACAGAAGACTCGGGTGTCTCCCATAGTCCAAAGCTCTGGCACCTCCTCTGAACGGACACCTCGTATTCAGCAGGTCTTCACCTTGTCAGAAAGGGGTGAAGGGGACCGACTTAGACCTGCACAAGCACCCACTCGGAAAAGCCAGGAGACCCGTCGGCCGGCACCTCACCCTCTGGACACCTTCCATAACTTCTCTATTGCCATGGAAACTGGTGATGAGGAAGACGAGTGGCAAAGGGAAGAGGAGTTGGCAAATATGGCCGCTCAAACACTTATCCACAAGGAGCAGACCTCACCCAGCCCGACTAGGGCTGAAGTGCGCGTCATCGGAGGAAACCACACACCTCCTATGACTAGCTCCAGACCTGCATTTCTTCACAGCAACACAGCTCTTCAGGGCAGCTACTCCCTCACAGCACAGACCTCACTTACAGGGGACTCCAGCTCACAGGTAGGAGATGTTCTTTTGTCTGCACCATCGGTCCTTAAGATGATCTGAAAGATTTAACATTTGTGTGTTGTGTGCAGACTTCAGTTGGTGTGTCTGCTGCCCCATGGGTTATCAGTAACTCCAGAAAGAGAACAGTAAGTACTTCTTTTCAATACCAGCACAACAGTGTGAAAATTTTGAACATTACAAAACAATCAGAAGTACCTAAATGCATAATAACGCTAGAGATGTGGTAAATCCTATGACTCGTAAGTGTGCCTGTGATTAGTGTGCATGCTATGTAGTCAGACAGAGGTTCTTGTTTTCAGCTGCAGGATCGGACCCAGTTTAGTGATGGAGATCTCATCCAGCTGAAGCGCTACTGGGACCGAGGCATGACCAGCCTGGGCTCGGTGTGCAGGGAGAAGATCACTGCTGCAGCAAACCAACTCAATGTAGACACTGAAATAGTCAAGGTAACCAGCCACATAAAGTTTCAGGTTTAAAAACGTATCAACACAAGTAGGGACTCCCTTCTGGTATTGAACAGCTGCAGAAACTAATGGAATGATGAGAGAAAGCTCAGAGCATTGCATTGTCGGGCCACTTTTTTTGCCGTTTTGTGAAAGCAACACTGTTTGTGGACTCTTGGGGCTATGAGAAAATAGAAAAACAACTTTTCTAGGTCATTGAAGTTTTATAACTTACGCAAAGTTGTGTAAAAGTCATGCAGTTATGTATCAGGGCCACCGTAGGAATGCTGATGGACTAAATATAGTCCCTCAGTTCTGGCTCACACTCATGACCCTCTGCCATCTCACTTACAAGGATATTTATTGCAAGCAAGAAAAATGTTTGCCTACAGAGATAGTACACTAAGTTAGCTTCAGATCAATGCTAAACAGCCTCTGCAGTGTGAGTGTGTAGTCCTCCATCTGTTTATAACTTTTGCTTCTTTCCACATCCTTGGTGTGGAGTATTTTTCTGACACTGATCAAAGAAGTATTGTGTTCTTTAAAAGAGCAAAACTTTTGCATGCAAGGGAACACAATTACAGTGCAAAATTGTCCTCAGAAACTGGGCAAGGAAACTTAATGTGATCAAAACCTTTCACTGTCATTCACCTTGACATTCAGCACATTTGTTTCCAAAAGACAAATCAATATTCTAGAATTTTACTTGAGTATGTTTTTATTATCATCTTTGACACTTTCTCTCGTGTCTTCTGATTGGCAGACGTGGATCAGTAACAGGCGGAGGAAGTACCGTCTGATGGGTATTGAAATCCCTCCTCCTAAAGGCGGGCCTGCTGTATTCTCAACCTCATCCCCGGGAAACGAATCTCCGGTGGCCCTCAGCCCAGACGGCGAGCCGCTAAGTACTCCTGAACTCGGAGATGACTTAAATGATGGGGGATCTGTGTGCCTCTCTGAGGGTGAGTCTGCTGATACTGAATACATATGAACACGTACCTCTGTGCTAAATGTGCATCTCACCATTCATGCACTGTTCTCAAATCTAGATGGCACCATCGATTCACAACACAGAGATGGAGAGGATGGAACTGATGTGTCCGCTGCTGCTCCGCTGGCCAACAATGTGGTACTTTCACTCTTTTTCTCATA
Source organism: Amphiprion ocellaris (assembly GCF_022539595.1). NCBI lineage: Eukaryota > Metazoa > Chordata > Actinopteri > Pomacentridae > Amphiprion > Amphiprion ocellaris. Next base: position 32,001,285 of record NC_072778.1, on the reverse strand, counting down.
TTACAGTAATGCCTCATTAAATTTAGCTACTTAGGAATGGACACCGCTTGGGATTGTTTTCAGACTAGAATTTAATTCAATCAAATCAAAGCTCAGAGCTTCATGCTGCATTCTAGTACTTTACATTTGTAATAGACCCCTTAGAAAGACATTTCAACATATCATAGTGGACCTACTGCTGTTTTTATAGTTATTTCATCTTGAGAATGTTTTAATTAGTACCTAGGATGCCTACAGCAGTGTATCAAATCCAATGGCAACTATTCACAAATAAACTTCCTCTCCAGACAAGCATGTTTTATCAGACCACTGTTGTAAGAAGTGCAATATTTTTTTTTGCTCAGCACATACTTAGAAACACTTGAAAGATTGTATTCATTTGAACCTTTCTGCATCCTAATTTACAGTTACAGTTAGCCGTAACAAATATTTCATGTCCTTCACTTTCATGTAATATATTAAGTATTTTAAATCTTGTGTAGAGGTGTACTGTACAAACAATATACATTTAATGTGCTTTTCTCCATCCACTCTATCCTAATATTTCCAAATAAATAAATGTCCAACGGCATTATGATTGCCAGTTCCTGGCCAATTATATATTGCCAAACATGACAGTGCCTTCTCGCACCAAGAGTTTATTATTGGCTTTGTCTGAAAGCACTTTGTTTATCACTGTATTGTTGAAGTTATAGGTTTTGGGGGGTTATAAATGCAAGAATATGGTTTATTTCTTTGAGGAAATAAATAAGCTTTTGACCCAAAAGTACATCGAATGAAAGGAATAAAATCCTGAACAGACAAGACTTGTATGTACATCTGACAGTTTCTTTACATGACGTCATAATTTATATGATCTCTGTGTTCTTAATAGAAAATCGAAGTAATTGATGAGGATGAAGAAGCTGATGATGACGAAGATGGTGATTTAGTAGCTTCGGACCTCGAGCAAATGCAGAACCTGCTAGAATTCAAGGTAAAAACATACACACTATGAGAGATCGACCAGTGTTTGCACTGCCGTGTACATTGTGAGGATAAAAAATCAGTGTGTTAACAGTCTCCACCTCAAGCTGTGAAGTAACTTTTTGCCCTTGTGTTTCAGCATGAGGAAGTGCAGTTCTTAGAGAACGAGCTAGAGAACCAAAAACAAAAATACGAGGAGCTAGTCAGCTTCACGAAGAGCCTGCTCTACGCTGTGAGGGATAATGACCTGGAGAGACAGCAGGTATAATAACAGTCAATCCATTTGCCTATCAGCTTTAAGTGGAAGGAGAGCGTAAAATTCTAAACTGAAATGTACTGTGTGTGTTTAGGAACTCATGGCCAGTCTACCTCAGCCTTCAGACCAGGACTGGGACATGGCAGTGGACAGAGGAGCCGAGGCTGCTGCTGAGTCAGTAGATGCATCCCCCATCCACGATTTCCCCCAGACAGCCGGTGCGAGGGGCATCGATCCTCTGCACAGCCAAGCAAACGAAGAAGTCCCGCTGGTCACCATAAACGAAGACGATACAATAACTGAAGTTACAGAGCCCTCTGCATCAGAGGATCAACTGCTGGAAGCAGCTACTGAACAAGAGTGACTGTCTCATTTACATCACCTCGCACACACACACAAGCTCATACAGATACGTTTTCACACTTCCACACAAGAGAGACTGTTTGATTTTAACATTTACACAAACACTCTGGTAAACTCGTACTCCGCGCCCAGTGCCTGTGGATTGATGCTTCACTACGACTGTTGGGCTGACAGATGCCTTTTTTTACTGCATATCATTCGCCTTGCTCTGGTTCACTCCAGAGAGAACAATAAAGACCTCTAACTTATCTGTCTCTATGTCTTTTTCTAAGATTATGGATTCATATATGCTTATGATATACCAGGAAACCACAGCAAAAATGTAAAAATATAAGTTTCATTTATATGTTCCAGTCAAGAACGCTGCTACTGGAGCACAGATGTTTCCATTAATGATGTACACAAAGTCTGATCATGGACAAATCTACGTATAAATGAATATCTATAAACAATAGTTTAGACGATGTATCCTTAAACAAATGTAGTTGCTCAGTGTATATATCCAGTATCTCACCACACAAAGACTTAGTGCTTGTGGGTGGGAGACAGAGCTGCAGAGAAAGTGGATGAGCTTTAAGCCTCTTATTTCCACTTGAACTAGGGATGGGCAGGCTTACGAAACAGTGGCTTTAAAACATTCAACTTGCACCCTGAAGTTGAGGAGCTCAGATTTATGGCTTGTTTGTTGCTCTCCCCAATTTGATCCTGCGTCAACAATAGGTTAAACTGCTCGCCTCCCCTGTCACGGCGCCAGTGACTATTCCTAGTCGCAAGCAAAAGGTCCACGAGCCGGATGCGTGTATGTCACACAGCGTGACAGCGTGTCACACAGCATCGAGTCCCCCCTTCCCACGCCACCACCACGTCCACCACCGCTCTCCCCTCCTCTGCATCTCCAGATCTGCTGCTTTGGTTTGGACGGGGGGAAATCCTTAACTGAATTGCGTCATAAATACGTCAATAAACTCTCATTCACTGACGGTCAGGTACCACGGTAGCCGCCATATTCGCATCCATGGCAGGGTAGCGGTGCTCTCTGCGAGCGTGCGATCCAGTCACCAACATCTACCGTTCCCCGCACCGTCCCCTCCGGATCCGGTACCGGTAGCGGCCACCCAGCGCGCATCCGAACATCAAAGCAGAAACAGCCGGACTTCCACACAAGGGGAAGAACATGCAACGTGGAGCGGGGGTCTAGGTGGACTACGATGCCTTAGACTGAGAGAGGAATCCTGGCACAAGATGGAGGTAAACAGCGTTAGTAGTGAGGTGAGTTGACAAATGCGCGTTTTGCATGTCAATTCGACGAACATTGTCCGTGCTCGGTGCTGTCCCGTTAAGTTAGCTTGCCCTGCGAGGCTTAAATTCGCGTCACGACCCGCAGCACACCATGATGCATGCTAACACGCTAGCTAGTGCTAACAGCTGGTTAGATGTTTATTTTTGTTGCACTACCCGGGTTTATTAGTTTCACAGCCGCCGGTTCGGACTTTCGCCTACAGTTTATCGTACCGCACACGCGTGGGGCTCTTTATCCGGTGACACACGGCCTTTTCTCTCGCTTTTGTTGTTATTTACACTTCTCAAGAGGAGTTTGCTTCATAGCTAGCTCAGCGCATGTAGCATTAGCCTGGAGTTAGCTTGTGGCTAGCTGACATCTTGCAGGCTTGAAACTTGGGAGACAAGTTTTTGACCGACCTCCAGCTTTTGGTTAGTTAAAAGCTGCTTTTGTATGTTTGGTTTTGGTCGGTAAAACATTTCAAACATTTTAAAAGCGTTACATTTGTTAAAGTTTAACACTAGCTGCGTTGAATGTGGTCAGACGTTTTCAGAACTCAGAGCTGGCTTGTGATGCTGTTGATAGCCATAACTTAGGGGGTTTTAGCTACATTTTAAGTTATAATTTAACAAAACGTAATATATTCACCTAATAATACATTAAATTCTCTTGTAAAGTGAGCTTGTGAACCTTACTGTTGCATTTATGTTACAAAATCACCGTAAAGTAACTTCACCAGGATCATAACATTTGGCTTGTATAAATTATAGGTTGCGTTATCATCTTCAGCCCTTTTGTTTCCAAAGAATGATCAAAATCCTATCTTGTGACAACTGTAGAAGCAGTCAGTTTGCTTTTCTACGGGGCCCCCTATGATGTTTTTCCATGTCCAGCTAAGCCAACTTGATATCCTAAACCTCTCCATCTCTGGGATTCTTTGCAGTCTTTCACACCTACAGTCCAAACTGTCTCTGTCTGCTGTGGCTGTTTTAAAGCCAACAGAAAGCTATTGCAACATCCACTTCTGACCTAGAGCATTCTCTGTTTGAACTAAACACTCCTCCTGTTACAGTCCTGCCGTTAAATTCTTCAACTTTCTGCTAATCTGTTGAAAGATCTGAAGGTTTATGTGAATAGAATTGCAGAATAAGCCATTATTAAACTATCACACCTGAATTATTACCAGGCTACCGAAAAGTTTTGCGTCTCTTGCTACAAATAAACACTTTAATCTGCTGTTTACCGAATACCGCACCTTTGAAGGCTGCCAAGATTACAGAAGCACAGAAGTAAACATCAGCTTAGCCACCTAAACCGGGCCAGTGGGGATGCTGGTTGTTTAATCCACTTTGAATCAGTTTTTGACTTTGAAGATGCTGCTTTATCAAACCCTTGGTGCCAGTGTCAGTGAATGTGAGATGATATTATGTATGGCTGTCAGACATATTTTTTGCATGGCTGAAAAAGGCTCGCCTGGTTGTGCTGCAAGTGTAGGCTGTGCTCTGTTGCAAGCCGTGATGAGCCACAGCAAAGGTGGGAGTGAAAGTGTATGTGTGAATTATGACACAAGCACTGCCCTGGCTTTGGCTAGCCTGGATATTATACTTCACAGATGCACCAAGGCTTTAATTTTTGAAGTTTATTCAGTGTTATAGCGAGCTTTGAAGTGTGTGTCTAGCCTGATTTGAATGTTTATGTATGTAATGTTGTTCTGTAGCACTAAGATATTGGAAAGTGGTTTGTTGGCCACTGTTCTGTGGATGGACGTGAGTGTGTGTTGGTGGCTCCACCCACTGAGTGGGTTTGCGTAGCGCTATGACTCATCCCCCCTCTTCAGAGGCTTGATGGAATTCAACACACAAACACAGTGGACTGAATACATAATACAGGCTCAGCTTCCTCACAGAAGTGAAATATTCAGTCCTGGATAACGTTCTAGTGGTCAATTTATTGTCTGATTTACTTGCAGATGCTCACACATCTGGTATTTCTCTTCTGACAGTATCATCACAGTGAGTGTGCATAAAGCAGCCTCTTAAATGTGACTCTGAGTGGGTTAAAGCATGCCTCTTTGTGGTCATTCAAAAGAAAAGCATCTTACCACTGCTGTCAGCTAGAAGCGCTAAAAGATCCAGTCCCTACTTTGTCCTCAGAAGGCTGAATGCTGACTGTAGCCCCAGCAAAAATCAGACTCTCAGAGCCAGTCAGACATGTTGTTTTTGCTCTGGCTGGGGATTAAGCTAGAATGCTAATAATGAGGGGCTTTATAGGGACAGGATGAGAGCTGGACAGCTGGACGCGCTTTAAGTATGGACTCCATACTGTTTGACAACAAATAGGGCTGCAGTTGGAAAAGTGAAAGTGCTGTGTTATTGCATGTGACTCATCGGTTTCATCTGTTGAATCTTCCATCATACATGTGGGCGTGCAGCAGCTGCAGTCATAGTCCTGCTCGGCTGAAAACAAGGATGAACAAGCTTTGTGAAAGTCTTTAACCCTTGACGACTCCTCTGATGAAATTCATTGGTTTGGCTGCAGGTCAATGGACATCAGATCATGGACGAGCCCATGGAGGAGGGAGAGTCTTTCTCACACTGTGTAAGTAATGCCGAGCTTGTGGTCTTGTGTGTCTGAATGCGTGGAGGATGACATACCTGCAACCTTGTGGGTGTCTGTCTCATACTGATACTGTTTGTGTAGGATGACGGGACATATAAGGAGATCCCTATCACCCACCATGTGAAAGAGGGCTGTGAAAAAGCTGATCCATCTCAGTTTGAACTACTCAAAGTCCTCGGCCAGGGCTCTTTTGGCAAGGTGAGGAAAGTGAGAAGAACAATCGAATGTTGTGGTTAGTGCAGGCGTTTGTATCTGTCTAAATTCTCTGTCTCGCTGTCTCAGGTGTTTCTTGTCAGGAAGATTGTGGGTCCAGATGCTGGTCAGTTATATGCAATGAAAGTTCTAAAAAAGGCATCGTTGAAAGGTAGTGCAACACTGTATTTAATCAAGCTCAACACGAAACACTGCTTTGCAAAATTCCAAGTATGGTTTGTCCACAGCGTCTTACTGCCCATTTGCTTTTTTTCTTGTCTCTCTAGTCAGGGACAGAGTTCGCACTAAAATGGAAAGAGACATTTTAGTGGAAGTCAATCATCCCTTCATAGTGAAATTGCACTACGGTAAGAGAAACACTCGTATGTCTATCGCATGCAGGCGGTTATATATGATCATACAGATTACATCCTAGTTAAGGCTGAATATGGGATAAGCTGCTTATGTGCATCTTCATGTTCTCATCAGAAACATCTTTGTTGACATCATTTATCAGGATATGTTGAATGTTATTGCACAGTTATAGAACAATACTTAACATCATGTGAATATCTTGTGGATAAATGATTAATTGCTTTCCTCCCCAGCCTTTCAGACAGAAGGGAAACTGTATTTAATACTGGACTTTCTCAGGGGAGGGGATGTATTCACTCGCTTATCCAAAGAGGTAAGCTGACGTTTTGTTGCTTTACATCTCATTATGCTCATTCACGGCTCTTTCCTGTTTTTGTTATTTTGCTTTTTGGAAAAGAAAAGTATAACATGTCATTTTCATTCAAATATTTAGACCTTTACTGTTTTAAACATGTTTGTGAAAATCTGAACCACAGATGCTACAAGGGTCATTTATAAACCCTAAGGCATGTTAAGATGACAGCTACAAATGGAACAGGTGCAGATTTAGAATGCAAGAGTGCGTTATTTTATAAGAGCATAAGTACTGCCAAGTCATTTGTCTCTCTTGTTTTTCTGTGAGTGCTTTTAATTCCGATTATGTCTTGAATTCCTCCTGGAAACACAAATGCTTTTCTTGGAATCTTTATTCGCTTTTACATCATCAGTTGCTTGTCAGTTTGAGGCCCAAATCGGCTCTTTTCAAATGCTTTCAGGGTACTCAAACAATGTGTGATTGTTCTCTAGATAGACCTTGTGTTGAAAGCCTGTCTCAAAACAGAAGCGATAGCTGCCAGCAGTGTCAAATCAACAGCTTGCTCAACTGTGTGCCCTATTTGAAAATGTTGATATTGTGACAATAATAATAATAATTCTCTGTTTCCTGTGTTTGTGGTAGCTGAAGCTTAATATTGAAATTGTGTGTATGTTTTTTTTCCTTTGCTTCTGAATTTTTCTTCTCTTCAGAGTTCAGAGAGTAAATTTGTCCAGTTCTTATCAGGTTATGTTTACAGAGGAAGATGTGAAATTCTACCTTGCAGAGCTGGCCCTGGCCCTCGACCACCTGCACAACCTGGGCATAGTTTACAGAGATCTCAAGCCAGAGAAGTACGTATATAGACGTCGCCTTCACCTCTGACCTTTTACACTCTGATGCCGCATCCAATACAGAAAGAACCTTCACAACTCTAATTTGCTTTAGGTTTCATTATAAACATCTGTCCTCACAAGTTCAAAGCCATGAAGGATTTTCTGACTTGCACATCAACTTCTGTATTTTCAAAACTGTAGTGTGCTCTTGTCTATTTTAGTACCAGTCGAGCTTAATAGGAGGCATCACTCAAGATCTTCTTATGATTCACCTCCATTTTTGTAATGTAAACATAGTATAATGAAATGGCAAATGATATTTTTATTCTGTTTGTGAAGATTTCAAGGACCTAATAGATGAATTAAAACATTGACATAAAATAATATCACAAGATGTTAAAGAGAAATTTACTCTCTTTATCAACAAATTGAAGCTGATCAGACTTAGTAGAATAAGCACTTTAAAGAAACTGAATTCATTCTCCAGCGACTGATTTCCATACACTTATTTCTGCAGTTTTGAGTCAAAGCTTTTTAGTGAGTTTTTAATCTTTTTGCTTTCACTAAAAACTATCCCCAGGCAGAAATTACATGAAGTAGATAATGATCTGTTAGTTTCTATTCTTTTCTATGTACTTAAAACCTTCAGAACTCCAGAATAAATTCTACACAAACCTCTTAGATCAAATAAGTTTCAAGGGATTTATGCAGGCAACAAAGGCATGAGATGACTTGAATGTTGCCGTTGTAGTAGCAGCTTTTTGATGCTCACCTGTGGAAAACTCTTCTTGTCTTTCAGCATCTTACTTGATGAAGCTGGACATATAAAGTTAACAGGTATGTCGTAGACCAAATCCAAAATTATTGTAATGTAGAGCTACTGTCTGACTTGTTTGGTTTTTATTGTATGGTCTCATCTAGTCATTTCAGCTGTTTCATATTAAATCCATATGTAAAAAATAGATTTACAACATCCACACACTTCTTCTCAGTTACACTTTAATTTGCAATTGTGTTGTGCAGACTTTGGCTTGAGTAAAGAGTCAGTAGATGCTGATAAGAAGGCTTATTCCTTCTGTGGTACGGTGGAGTATATGGCCCCTGAGGTGGTCAACAGGAGAGGACACACGCAGAGTGCAGATTGGTGGTCTCTGGGAGTATTAATGGTACACAAACTCACACAAATGTATATTTCAATTCATGACATGCCTATAAAATGATAAGACTTCATTTATCTTTTCTCCTGCTGTGTGTTTGCAGTTTGAGATGCTAACAGGGACATTACCATTCCAAGGGAAAGACCGCAATGAGACCATGAACATGATTCTCAAGTGAGTCATTATATGTGGCATTTTTAAGACACTGAAAGCATGTCAGACAAGTTTTGATATGTAAGTAACGATCAGTCTGAGCTCTTCTTGTTGCTCATATTCACCTGTAGCTCCTTCTTTCCCCCCCAGAGCTAAGTTGGGAATGCCCCAGTTCCTAAGTTTGGAAGCCCAGAGTTTGCTGAGAATGCTGTTTAAACGTAACCCTGCTAACAGACTAGGTAAGGAAAAATGAGGTGTTTAGATCGTCACATTGCGCCGTTCCCTCAGCTGAAGCTTGTTAACGTTTTGGCACCCACTTAAATTTGGTGCTGAAAACCCACTGAGAGCAAAAAAATGTGTGAATGTGTTGATCTTGTGAAAACAATAAAATCGAATGTGCCAGGTTAAGTGAACCAAAGTGATCTGTGTCTTTAGGGGCTGGGTCCGATGGAGTGGAGGAGATCAAACGGCACGCTTTCTTTTCCACCATCGACTGGAATGTGAGCGCGCACACACACACACACACACACACACACACACACACACGCACGCACGCACGCACACACACACACGCACGCACACACGCACACACACACACACGCACACACACACACTTCTCCCTCCCTTTTCTCACATAGACGCACACAGACATGTAACTCCCCAGCTTCTGTTGAGGATTCACACCTAACAAACGTTTGGCTTGGTGACTACTGGCCATCAGTCTTGGCACACGGCTACTATGTTTGTGTGTGCGCGAGTCTGGGCAGAGGTCCAGTTCTCACTGTGTGTGCACTAATAGCCCTGCGTGAGTGTTTAAGAGCCAGCAGGATGCTATTGGCCGGACTGAGCCGTGGAGGGATTGGAGGGGGTTAATCTGGGAGGGGTCTTGGCTGCTCTTGCACATATGTTCACACACTCCAAACAGCCCGCGGTAGGGCTCGATATCTTAACGTGTGTGTGCTTTCTGAATTTGTGTGCCTTCATTTTCCTCAGAAACTGTACAGGAGAGAGCTACAGCCCCCATTCAAGCCTGCAGCAGGTAAACCGGATGACACGTTCTGCTTCGACCCAGAGTTCACTGCTAAAACGCCTAAAGGTGAGACTACACCTACACAAACACATGTTCTGCTCACACACTTGAGTATACAAGCAGCAACTACTCCTGCAGCCATGGAGACCACAACTGAGGCCTGGCTACACACTTTAGTGGGTATTTGTGTGTGCAGTTTGTCTATATTATGAACTGTCTTTGTATATTTAGATTCCCCAGGTATCCCGCCCAGTGCTAACGCCCACCAGCTCTTCAAAGGCTTCAGCTTTGTTGCTCCAGCCCCAATGGATGAGAACAAGAGCTCCCCGCTGCTCAGCATACTCCCCATAGTTCAGGTGATCACGCAGTATCTCTGCTTTGCATATGCCCTCTATCACACTTTTGACTTTCATACATGGAGGTCACACAAAGACACAGTTTTTGCTCTTTAGCTCCATTTACCTCTAATGCTGGACTGTGTAGCTTTTTGACATTTTGCAGCAGGAGACTTATTAGAAACAGCTACTACTTACTGTGGGGCTTTATACTGATTTCAAATGGCAGACAGCTGCCAGAAAAGTTCTTCCAAGTACTGTTGCAAGGGAGTTGACACCACACTTAGCACATCTGTAAGTGTGACAGAACAATTATCACAAGATTGTAGTTGTAATAATTAATTTAGTGTCTTTCTAATGGTGTAAAACAATTCCTTCCTAGAGTCTTCTAGCAAACATAGAAGCCAATTTTAGTACGGCGAAGGAAAATTCAGGCAGAATAGTTTGGTGTGATGGCAGAAGCTTAGGTGCAAAATCGCCTGAATTATCCTGTAACGGCTGTTGTTCCCGTGCCGACCTACACACAATATCCTTTGCTAAACACACGTGCTAATTTTCTGTCGCACCTGCAACTGTTAGTTTGACAGCATTTTGTCGTTATGTAATGTACAAACGTGCAGCCAAGTACTAAAATGGCAGAAAACCAGTTGCTGCTGAATGTGTAGTTTACAATGTTACCACTGAACTTTCCTATGGTAAATTTAAGAGAAAAAATAAAATGTTTGTGTGTTCCAAAACACCAAGATGCTCTGACATATCATATACTTCGCTGACCTCTATGGACGAACAGTAAACAGGACTGGAACTGCTTGCGAGTAATCATATCCTGTAAAAAAAACAAAAAAAAAAAAACATGCCTAGATATGCCTTGTGAAGGGCAGAAGGTGACAGATGCGTTGTTGGATGGGAATGGAATATAACAGTTATTATCCATGTTCTTTCCAGATGCACGGGGGCTCAGCCAAGTTCTCCGATCTGTACGAGCTGCAGGAAGACATAGGGGTTGGCTCCTACTCTATTTGTAAACGCTGTGTACACCGAGTCTCTGCTATGGACTATGCTGTGAAGGTAACCAGTTAGATTTGATAGTGAATAAAAATGTTGTCATGAATTCTGAACATCCTCTTTTTCTGAGCTTCAGTATCAGTCAGCAGCAGAGGTCTTCATGGGCCAAAATTTAGTGCACGAACCCAAAAAGACCTAGAAATTTGCACACGGAATCAAACCAGACCCCCCACCTATTATAGAAATCTATGACAGACTAGTTAACTTACAGGTTTTCAAAACAAAACATGGTGTCTTACCTATTGTAATGTTAGTCGACTTCTCCCCTGAGGTGGCGTGATGCAGATAATCCACCTTCCTTTATAAGAAAGTTGGTAAAACAGATTCAGTTTTTCTGTTACTCCTCCCTCACTGATTGGAGCAGACTAATCTCCTTGTTATTTCAGCTTTAAGTGCACTTGTTGTCACGGTGACGTATGACAAACGTGACTCATTTAGGATCAGCATTGCAGTTATTTTGCATCCAGCACAAGACAGGCAACTTCAACAGTTTGCTCACTGAATGTTAAGGGTCATATCTTGTTCATTGCCGCTGCTGCTAACGTTACGGTTGCTAATGTACTGTCATCTGTTGTTACTTTACACACACACAGTGCTTCATGATCAGCGCTGTCTGATCAGATACCACTTGGATATTACACATATTTTAAGTGGATCCAGCACCCAGCATGGATGCAACTAAGTGATAAAACATGGATCTGAACCGGTATGGGTCCTTGCACAGATTTTGTGTTCTAGGCTTTGGGTGAACCAATGAGGATCGCTAGTCATCAGTTTGTCTTTAAATATCTCTGCATGCTACTATTCACAGTAGGCCCAAGAAAACTAGAGTAAAAGCACCACATTTTTAATTGTCAGGGAACTGAGTTCAACTAAATTACATGGTTGTACTGTGAATGAACACTTGGTGTTTCTAAATTGTGGTTTAATTGAATTTTCACACATTTGTATGTGAGAAACTGCTGAAAATGGAGTATTCTTATTGAATGTGGTTAGTGATGCCAGCACACCAGTAGAGGGCAGCACAGCCTCAGAGATTGCAGGAATGCTTTGGTGTTCCAAAATTCATGGGTAGTTGAAATTGTTAACTGCTGTGAATAGCACAGAAGATTAAATAGGAAATTGATAAATCATTAAATACTGTTGTCTGTTTTCATGTTATTCAGATTATAGACAAAAGTAAGAGGGACCCCTCTGAGGAGATTGAAATTCTGATGCGATACGGACAGCACCCCAACATCATCACTCTGAAAGACGTCAGTAACATTTGACTCTAAGTTTTCTAAGATGGGTAAGTTTTGAAGAGTATACTCTGACCAGTTGTTTTTCTGTTAGGTGTATGATGAGGGCAGGTATGTATACCTGGTAACAGAGCTGATGAAAGGAGGGGAGCTGCTGGACAAAATCCTCAGGCAGAAGTTTTTCTCTGAGAGAGAGGCCAGCGCTGTGCTCTACACCATCACCAAGACTGTTGACTACCTCCACTGCCAAGGGGTGAGCAAACACTTCCACAAACACACAAACCAAAATGAAATTCAAAGATTTTCTCTAATATTTTCTCCTCCTCCTCCTCTCCAGGTGGTACACCGAGACCTGAAGCCCAGCAACATCCTGTATATGGACGACTCGGGGAATCCTGACTCCATCAGGATCTGTGACTTTGGATTCGCCAAGCAGCTTCGGGGAGGCAATGGCTTGCTCCTCACCCCCTGTTACACTGCAAACTTTGTGGCACCGGAGGTGAGAGATGATGCAGTGGTTATGTAAGACCCAAAACCTACAATACATGATTTAAAAACGTTTAAACAGAAAAAGCATATTATTCCTACTTCATGGTGTTAAGGAGTCTCTAACTGTCTTTCTTTGTTCTCTTCTAGGTATTAATGCGACAAGGTTATGATGCAGCGTGTGATATATGGAGTCTTGGAGTTCTACTGTACACCATGTTGGCAGGGTAAGGCTGCATTCAGGGACACATTTGTTGGAAATGATTAATAGTAGACGAAGCGTCCAAAATTGTAAACCAGTCTAATGCATTTAGAAAGTTGGAGCTCAAAAGAAGGGCTGTGATTTAAACATGAAAGTACAACAGCTCTCTTGTGACTACTTTTCTCTTTGCCTGGAAGCAGGAATAGGGTCTTTGAAGTTTAACACTGCATGTAATATGATGTGATGCATTTTCCTAACCTCTGCTTTTTAACCGTCTGTCAGGTACACACCGTTCGCTAATGGGCCAAATGACACACCAGAGGAGATTCTTCTTCGGATAGGATCTGGAAAGTTCTCTTTGACGGGTGGCAACTGGGATACTGTATCAGACACCTCAAAGGTACACACACTAATGCTTTGAATTTGTTTCATAGCTGCACTGTTACTGTGAAGTGACAAAGACTAATTAGAATCCTTAAAGTTTTATTGATGAATTATCCTGGTTTGGCTTGTTTTAATGTAGCTACTACATTGGTATTTTGTCTTTAATACTGGATTTGCCTCATTTGGTGGTTTTTGCAAAGGCAGTGATAAAATACTCAGAGTAGTGTTGACAATATTTAGTTATGTTAGTGACATTTTATCTGTATAGCACCTCTCAAAAGCAGACATCACAGAGCTCTTCACAATAAAAAATAAAAAGCAACTAAAAGACAAAGAGGAATTTTCGTTGTCCCTCAAAACAGTTTTGGTCTGCACCAAAGGAAAACCACCAGCACCAGAATGACAAGAATTAAGTATAGAAATTGCAATTCAAATTCTTAACCAGTTTTGCTAATTGTGATTTCATTTACCCAAGCATGACAAACTATTTTGTTTATCACACAGTCAGAAATGACAGGAGAAAGATGAAAGATTTCTGTCTGTAACACAAACTTGTTGTCTTTTTGTGTGTAGTCACCCCCTCAAGCTTTGTGTGTAGTCACCCCCTCAAGCTGCAGTCTGTGCCAGAAAAAGCCCTCCATGAAATCCACAACAACCAGATAAAAAAACACAACTGTACTACAGATTGAACAAAAGCAAGTCTAAACAACTGAACTGCTTTTTAAAGGAATCCACAGACATTTAATGTGGAGACTTTCAGAGCTACGACCTCAAATTTCAGTCTCCTGTAATCATGAGCCTAGAGAAAGGAATTTAAACGTTTGGTTTACACCAGAAACTTTTTTAGTCAATGAAAAAGTGGCCAGTCATGCTTTTTAATAATCTGAGGAACTAACTTTTATAACAACATGAATTGATAGAGTTTATGTTGTTTCCTCATATGTGCCTTTATCTTCCAGGACCTGCTTTCACATATGCTTCATGTGGACCCTCACCAGCGATACACAGCCGAGCAGGTTCTAAAGCATTCCTGGATCACATGTAGAGATACGCTACCGCACTTCCAGCTCACACGCCATGATGCACCGCACCTCGTCAAGGTGAGCAGAAACACAATATCCAGCTAAGTGACAAAGACATGAACAAAAAGCCCTGAATTCACCAGTTTTACACACAGATTTACATACGACTTCACAAGAGGTGCCGGACTCTTCTATTTGATTTCATACCCTTATGTCTGTGCTTCTTGACAAATAAAAGGGATCCTTGGTGATTCATCCGTTTCTAATCCCATCTATCGCTAATACCAGTTCCTGCCCAGCAGTCATGTCCATCCTGTCTCATCTTGCCACTTACCCAGATCAGATGCTTCCTCAAATGGAACTCATCTTTTTCTATCTTGTAGTGTGTTTGGTCTTCAAGTGGTGAGGAGAGAACTGTTGCTAGGTGACTGAAAAAAAAGATTGTTGTCTCAAACACTACTCAAAAATAGTGAATCATTTTTGTGGTTGTGTGCATGTTTAGGATGAAGAAAGAAGTAAATAATAAAAAATAAAAGAAACTTCAACATGAACCTGATATGAGAACATCCATCTCAAATTTTGAGCTGGAATCGTTCAGTCTTTCCACTTACAAAGTAAAGGACGACGTGAACATGACCCCATTTGAAAGTAGAAAAAGTTGCAGTAAAAACAGCAAATCAGAGCAGAGTGTCCATCACACCCTGGAGTTTCTTCCCAGTCCGTTGTTCTTAGATCCCCTACACGGACATGTTGCCTAGACAGCATCCTCAAGAAGTGCGTGACCCACCTTAGCTGGCCTTTCCTAATCTCTGAGAGCAGCAGCAGCAGCAGCTTTGTACAGACGCACTCTCAAATTACTAAACTCTTCACCTAGTTGCCTGCCACCCTGCACAGGAATCTTCATTTGTCAGTGGTCTTGTTTTTTCAAGTGTGTGATTATAAGTAAGGGAGGATCATCCGTCAACAGAGAGCTTCATTTTGTGGCTCTTAACACAGTCACTGTCCAATTAAAAAAAGTTTTTCTTCATAGATTCACACCTACCAAGATGCTATCAGGAATCGGTGCATGTTCTGTATAGATGTTTATTCATCTAATAGTTGAAAAATGTTAAGCCAGTTATCAGTTATAATGTTTTTATTTTGCCCCCTTTGTCTTTTAAAGACAAAGATATTGCAGGGTCTTGAAAAAAGATCTTGGCTCATGCTTCAGGTAGCTTTCATGAGGTCAACAACCTGTTCGACCTCACCGACACAGTTCGTTGTTATTTCTGAGGGGACTGCGAAAGAAAGCAGCGTAATCAAGGTCACTGTCATGTCTACGGAGCAATTTCAATGCACGTATTGTTACATTGCACATCATGCAAGGACGGTATCAGCAGGTTTTATTAAAAGGTTTCCAGCATCATTAACGACCCGTCAACAGACTGCACAATTAACTTCAGATAGGCTGCGATAGTTCAGTAGACTCACACTTGTTACATTAAAATCTACCTCGCTATTAGCATGGCTGTGACCGTGCATTATTTTACACCTATCACACTCCTCATCTTGCTCTTAGTCATCAGTATACCTGCTGTCACAGCTCAATTCTTGCTCTATATCTAACTATATCTAAGTGCCCCTCTGGTTTCCACTGCCGTGCTGTCAGGAGATGTTGTTTGTGTGTCTGTTGCCTCTGTTTCGCTTGAACAAGTCTTGCCCTTCTGTGACCTCCAGAGCAATTAACCACCTCTTCTGTCCAGACACAGTTAACGACAGCTAACTCTACAAGAAGTGTACAGAATGTAATTCTACATAATCACTTATCTTGCTGTTGATCCTTTTTAAGCCATTATTATTAGTGACACTAGAAAGTTGACAGCAAATGAGGAGAGAGAAGAGTTTGTCCATCAGTATTTGTACTTTTATCACGTTCATTTTTTAATGAGATTTTATTAAAAAACACAATATTTTCAACATACCCTTTTGACATTGACAAAACAAAAACCCCACAATTTAAACCACAAAGCAGGACAAGAGGAACAAACCAAACAACACAGAACAAAATGTACTTACATGTACAATACATATTTAGTCCGCACAATAAACAACCAGGTTCAATACTCGTCATCTGATGAACTTAAATGCAATATGTGATATATAAATTAACCTGCACATATGCTGCACTAATAATATACCGTTCTTCTCTTATCAAGGACCCCCATCTTATCCTAACCAACTGAAACTTATAATCTAGTGCAATCCTTTTGATTCTTACCACTCATTTGTTATGTATTCAAGTGGTGCCCACTTGTTGTTGAAGTGTAAAAGACACATTTTTAATGACCTTAACATTTGTAATACTTCTTCCCACACTTCCTTATTCCAGTGTAGTCATGTGTATGATGTGTACATCCAATGTAGCTTTTGTGTTTGAGTTTTCTTTAATATCATCAATTAGAAAATAATAATCCATCTCTGTAGATATCTATCTATATCCTGTAACTTGTCTTTGATTATACAAAGTGATGGATTAAAGTTAAATTCCACCCCTACAACCTTTCATAACCAATATTATCTATACTCCCAAAATGGGTGGATCACTGAATCATTTGGTCACTTTTAATAAGCGATATCTGCACTTTTTAGAAGCCCTGCACAGTGTTGGGTTTTCTTGCTGCTCCCAGTTTGCAAGTTTTTAAAAAAAAATAATGCATGACATGTCTCTGATTCATATCTAGATAAGTGGGTTGCATGAACAAATGTTGTGTGACACAGTGTTTAATGAGCTGGAAGTGATTGTGATTCATGCATGTGATGCACCTGTTCAAGTACAATAACTTTTCAAGCAAAAGTGGTAAATATTTGAAGGTTCCTGCCTTTTTGTCTAAAATGACAGCATACTTAATACCTTTTGGTTTTGTACTTTTTGTCAGACATCTGAATATGACTTGTTTGACAGGTCTGGAAAATTGTGATTGACATTTTTAAATGGTATTTTATAGACCATTAATGGGTAATAAAATAATAATTAGTTGCAGCCATACCTGTCAAGATTAATGGATTTGATACTGCCACATTGCTGTTGAGTGTTGAACTGACATTCAAGTCATATTTTTTTTCAAATAAGTGGAGATTTCTGTGGTGAAATGAGTATTACAGTCATAAACCTGGACTCATTTAGTAGCACAAAGCCAACCGATCTCAGTCTTAAACAAGAATAAAAGCCTTATATCACTGTCCACAAAAACTCAGTTTGAAGCAATCAAAGAAAAAAGGAGAGGAAAGTTTTGAGCTGGCTGCTGTTGGACAAGATTTCCCTTGTTTTTCTATAACAAACCAGATAAAATGTTAATGCCTTTGCTGTGGCAAATAACTTTGGTTGTATTTGATTTGATTACATTAATATTTAGGTTGAGATTTACAAGAAATGTTTTAACAGCTATTGTGTAAAGGGAATACTACTGTTAAAAAGCACTTTGTTTAAAGTGTTTGCAAACCAAATTACTGTATTTTTGTTCATATAGCAGTACTTTTTTTTAAAAGTGCAGTATAGACTACTTTAAAATTCATTATTTAATTTTTTGTATAACTGCGATTAATTGCAGAACATCATGCAATTAGTCGCAATAAAAAATTTGAATCGTTGTCCAGCACTAAAAAAATGCAGGAACAGTCTCTTGAAGTATCCCATAAGTGAGAAAAAAAATTGAATCATGTCCCTTTACACGCGTATCAAATGTAGTATGCTAAAGATTCCAAGATGTCCTGCTAGATTTGGTCTGATTTTGCAGAATTTAAGCCAACAATACTTTTTACTCCACCAAGGAGGTGGAGTGTCGGCAAAGTTGTGACGATAGTTGCGGTTATGTGATTAGCATTGGTTTGTGTGTTTGTCTGTCTGTGTGCAACATTACTCAAAAACAGAATAACGGATTTGGATGGAATTTTCAAGGAAGGTCAGAAATGCCACAAGGACCACCTGATTAGATTTTGGCAGTGATGCGGCTTATAGTCTGGATCCATGGATTTGTTAAAGATTCCTGTATCATTGTGAGACAGCGACACGGCTTCACTGTGACTATGACTACAACTGAATGCTCCGTCAGCTGACTGCTAGTGATCACATGATTGTGATCCTACTAATAATCCACCACTCTGGACTTATCAGCACTTATCCATCCGAAATGATACAAGGAACAATTGATTAAATTGTGGGGGTGTTTCATCAATTCCCGCTTCCCTCTACTAATTTAGGTCACGCAATTCGGTAATTCGTACATAACGTACACATGCATAACACACGCCTGTGCTCAGCGCAAGGTCATTTACTTTGTAGGTACATCTATATTAAATGGCCACATTCTTTAGTGCTGTGATTTCTGCCACTTATTATTTCAAGATTTCATCCGTTGGAAATGATACAACAACTGAGCAGTCTTGGCGGAGTACTGCGCTCTCTGAGTGCTTTTCTTGTCTATCCATTTTGACCCACAGTCTTCTGTGCACTTGGATTAATATTAAATTCCATCCCTTTGAACCAGGGAAACCAGCAATGCAGTTAAATAGACACTTTGAATAGAGTGGTACATCTGTGCATAAAGCTCAATCCAAGTGTCCATTTTGTTGTTTTCCAGGGAGCCATGGCTGCCACCTACTCAGCACTGAGCCAGAAAACAAGTCAGCCAGTGCTGGAGCCCGTGGCGGCGTCCAGTTTAGCCCAGCGACGCAGCATGAAGAAACTCACCTCAACAGACATGTAGACTCACATCGCTCACCCTCCAGTTTGGACCTCACTCTCAGTCGGACCCTCATACGCAGATGCACACACAAACCCAAGTCTTGGCCAGTCAGAGCTACTGTCTCCCTATTTTTTTAATCTATTTATTTAACACACCCGACATCCACACTCACACCCGCTTACACTCACGCACACACACACACACACACACACACACACACACACACACACACACACACACACACACGCTGGACGAGGTTGCATTGCGCAGAAGTCAGCCGAAGAGGAAAGAGGGGAATCTCACATATCTGTTACTGCTGGGGAGACAGACTTGTATTTATTTCCACAGGTTTCATATGCACTTGCCCTCCTCGCCTTTCATTCTTTCTTCCTCGCATGGGGAAGAAATGCACCAGCTGATGTTCTCCTTCACTGTGATTGGCTGATTCAAAGCTGCTTTGGTAAACTGTGCCCCCTCCCCTCCCTTCACCTCACCCTTCTCTTCCCACTGCTCTTCATCTTCACTCTGCCATCCTCTTCCTCGGTTTCTCACACCTTCCCTCGGTTGCTTTCGCTCTCTCAAAACTTCTCTTCTTCAAAGTGAAGTAATGATTTATGTGTAAGAGTGCTGGTAAGATGATATTGGCCGATATCGTAAGACTGTTTACTCTCAGAAGAAAAAGCAAAAAAAAAAATGAAGAAAAAATATGCTTATTGCAGATTTAAAAAGTCCATCAGGATCAAAATCATTGGCCAGCACTTTTAGTATCATAAATGCATGTGTGGACAGAACCTGTAGCCCCTTTTCCCTTAAAGTTCACCGTCTGACTCATGTTACTTTGTGATGCTAACAATGTATCAAAAGAGGCTTAATAAGCTGCAGATGGACAAAAGATAATGTCTAGAAGGTGAAACAGTGTGGTAACGTTTAACAGGAACTCTTGTTTGCAAAAAATATATATAAATATAGATAAATATATATATATATATATATATATATATATATATATATATATATATATATATATATATATATATATATATATATATATATATATATATATAAAATAAAGATGATGAAGAGCATGTGGGGGAGCTGTAGGGATTTCTCTGGGGGGGATGGGACGCACCCCGTCGAACCAGAGAGGCTGAATTTTAAAAAAAATATATTTCCATGGATATCTCTTCAAAAAGACATTGTGGAAATTGTATGATATTGTATTTATTTCATTTGATTTTTAAGATTCTATTTTTCTTTCAAGTTCTGTATATATTGACATTAAAGATCATTATTGACATGCACCTACTGGGGCCTGAGCTGGTTTGTTGCGCCACAAAATGACGGATGACAACCGCAACTAGGCGACAGTCCTGCACTCAAAGTAAGGAGAACCTGATCATCACTGTAACTGAGTTTACAAACTGCTATTACAGAAAGAAACAGAATTTCTTATGAATTTTGATGGACAGTGGTTTTCTTCATGTTTTACTTTAAATGCCGCTATAATCTGTATCTGTGACATGCTAAACGACAGTGTAAAGTTGTACAAATGGGCAAAATAACGCTAAAAATGACTGACACAGTATCTATTATGTGTAACACAAGCTGCTTTAACATGTTTGTCATACATGACCAGGGCTGTAGCAGCGAAACCCGACACCCCTGTGTACCGACAGAAATAAGGTAAGGAAGTAAGATAATACTTTTCCACTACAAACCACAACAATGTGTGCAAATGTAACGTCTTTGTCACAGTTTTCACGTTGCTAGTTAAACTATTTTCATTAAACTTATCAACTTTACATTATCAACTTATCATTGAAAAGCAGCTTCTGTGTATTGTCATTTGTGAGCATAACAGGTATTTTTTTTCACATTCACTGTGTTCGAGAGGCAGCAGAAATCCCAGTCATGGATGTCTGAAAACCTCTGTAAATGAACGCAACATTAATCTTTTTTTTTTTGTTCACTTAGAGGAACCAGAACAAGATGAAAGGACAACAATGACATTTCCAGATAAAGATGGCATTCAAGGTATATTAGCAATGCTGTTTACACTCACTAGTCACTTTTTTTAGGAACAGCTGTGTGATCTAATACCCTTATATACAACTCTTCTGCCATAAAATTCTGCTTTTACAAAGCTTCTGCAGTTTCAGTTTTTGTCGCTGTTGTCGGGTGGCCATTGTTAACATGTTAAAATGTTAACCTCATTAACATCCATTAGCAGGGCAAAATATCAGGACTACAGGGTTACTTAGATAACTATAACCTTGTTAAAAAACGTGAAGTGGAATTGTTACTCTACCAAGGAACGTGGCGGAGTTATGTGATGATTAGCGTTGTTTTGTGTGTCTGTCTGTTAGCAACATTACTCCAAAACAGAATAACAGATTTGGATTAAATTTTCAGAGAAGGTCAGAAATGACACAAGGACAAAGATATTAGATTTTGGCAGTGATGCAGCTTATAGTCTGGATCCATGGATTTGTTCAAGATTTCTGTATCATTGCGAGATAGCGGCACAGTGTCACTGTAACTATGACAACAAGTAAACAATATGTCAGCTGCCTGCTGTGATCACATGATTGTGATCCTACTACTAACTGACCGCTGCGAAATTATCAGGATTTATCCATTGGAAATGACACAAGGAACAACTGATTAAATTGTGGGGTTGTTTCTGAGTCCCATCAGTTCCCGCCACCTGCTATATATTTACGTGATCACGTGATTTAATATCCGTACATAATGTAGACATGCATAGCACACGACTGTGCTCAGCGCAAGGTCATTTTATTTGTGGGTACATCTATATTAAATGGCCACATTCTATGGTGCTGTGATTTCTGATCATCAATAACTAATAAACAAATGCTGCATTTCTGATGATGCCATATGGGGGAATGAACAGCCTTGGAGGAGGACTGCTCTCTCTGAGGGCTTTTCTTGTTACCATTTTTGACAACATTAACAAAGACTGACAATGCAGATGTTTCGCCGAAGTAGAATTCATGGCAGAGCCGTTGTATTGGATTGCATTAGATTTCACAGACATATCAAATAAAGTGGCCAGTGTGTATTTACCAACAGGTATGGAGCAACATTTTCATCAGATGGAGGCCGATCCAAACCAGACGGGGATGAACGTACGAGGGTGTTTGGTGTTTGTGTTTCTGGCCATCTGATGTAATGAAATGTAAGTCCACTTTTTAAGCTTTGTTTTGGTCTCCATCAACTACTGGGAGGATTATTTGGCTCTTAAACTGCTGAATGCTTTGCTACTGTATATTCACCAGCATGTTGCTCACATTGCTGCGTGGTGCTGGGATGATGGCACATAGTATGGCTTTTACTAAAAACAGTAAAACACAAGTTATCACTAGCGAGACTGACAGTAAGTAGCCAAAACAATAAACTGAAATGGGATAAAATACTCATGATTTTCACTAAGTGTAAAAATATTAATTAGTGCAGCTTTAAAGACCAAGTTTAATTTCTTGAGTGCTTACGTAAAGTCAGTATTTTACCTGCAGTAGATGATGGTAGAGAAGTTAAGCTCTCTGAGCAGGGTCAACAGCAAAATGGATCTTACCCACCTTAGAAGAGATTCACCTACAAAAATCAATATGAGTTTAAGTGTACAATGTTTGCAATAATTCAACTCTTTGCTTTCAAAAAGCTCTTTCCAAGAGTAAACTGCAGCTTTTTTTTATTTCTCTCTGCTCTTTTCAAAGCCACCAGACTCCACTGACAAAAACAATAATTTTACCTCACAGAACACAGGATTTGTTAATCTGTTGTGTGAATTTGGTGATGTATCACATTAATTAAGATCCAAGTTAACATGTTAGTTAAAAGAGCACTTAGCACTGCGTTTTGCTTCTTAGTACTCATATTCTTTGTAATGACAATAAATGAAGATGAAGATAAAGCTTTCTGTTGGATAGGGTTTTCTGACAGCAAGATGAAGAGTTGAATTATTGTAAATATCCTACACTTCAACTGATTTTGATTTCTGTAAGTGAATCTCTTTTTTCAGTAGCTTTGAAGAGAATAACATAACAGCTTCAGTCTCCTGTTGCAAAGGGCTCTCAGACTTAAAGGTACAACATGTAAATTATTCTTTTTCTTTCTTTAATTACAGTAAAAAAAAATAGAGTAATTTTACGGTCATATACTGTAACTAACTTTTTTATTTTCAGTTTGGGTTAACAAAACATAGAATTTTTTTAAAGTTTGCTCTTTTTCAGTCCATGAAATACAGTATTTTTCTCTCAAATAAGAACAAATTCCTGTAAAATAATACTTTTTGGTGATTTTAATTCAGTAATAAAATAGTCTAATCTTAGACTTAAAGATAGCAAAAAAAGAATTACTATTTTCGCATATCAGCAAAATAATCATACTTTTCTAATTTAAGTACTGTAAAAAAGGAGTAATTTTTAAGTTAAATGTCAAAAGAAAGACTTATTTGTTAAAAAAAAACACACACACTGTTAATGTCGATATTATTTACAATTCTGACTTGTTTTTTTGTGGTTAACTTGTAAATTAATATTTATTATCTGTAATTTAACAAAACAGGCAAAACATGTAAAATAACAGAAAATTGTTTTTAAAAAAAAAAGAAAAAATACAGTTAAATCTGTCTTTTTTTCTTACTGTGTTCAGTGGTGAAAATATCCAAAATGTTGCAAACATATGATCTAATCCTGTTTCTTCTCTAACACTGATTTTTCAGGTAGCAGGAGCATGCTTTGCCTCCATGCTGGTCCTTCTGTTCCTACTTCTCTAAACTGTGGGCATCATCTACTGCAGGTAACATTGACTATGGAGGGCCTCATACATCCTCACTTCAGTGAAACCAAACTATCCTTCCACATGCACTTAGACAGACAAAAAAAAAAAATCAAAGCTTTCTGTAATTTGGGTGAAACAACCCTTTAAATTAATGGCCACATCCCATAACAGATTCACTCCCCTTTGTTTCCTCCCCAAAGTAAACATGAATGAGACGCAAGAGGCTGCAGCCACCACTAGGTGGTGTCACCGTCCAGCGTGGGAGAAGTTCCACAGCTATTGAAGGCACAGCATCCCACAGTGGGTCTGTGTCCTACCCTTATGTAAATGATCAGTCTCGCCTGCTTCCATTTTGTCTGTCCAAACCCCCTCCTCCACCCCCTGAGAATATAGAAGCTCCTCTAACCAGTGGTGTGTAAAGGAGAAATGTGTGTGTGAGCTGTCAGGACCAGACAGCAGAGGATGGAGATCTGTGCAGGGGAAAGCAGATGGATTGAGGACTGCTCCCACTGATGCACACACAAACAAACTCTGGCCCAGGGACCAGCTGTTGTCCTTTTTTTCCCCCCTCCTGCTTCTGTCTGCTCCGTGCCCTCCTCTTCCTCTCCTTTGGATTAAATGCATTTTGCAGTCAGCCTGAGAGCTGAGAGGTAAACAGTGGGGCTAATTGCTTTGACATACTGCTCTTTGTTTTGGCCTCCTGGTGCTAATCAACCACTCGGCTAATAAGTCTGCCTGGCAAGGAGAGCAGCGCCGGGTTTGGGTCTGTTCCGTTGACTTCCACGCCCCGTAACAAAAAGTGTTGCAGGCCCACATTCTGCAGAGTTCCCACAGTGCTGCCGTGGCTGGGTAGCGCCCCGCTCAGGTGTGAATCTATTTATCCTCATTAACGAGCGTCTCCCCAAAGTCAGCCAATTAACACGCTGCTCCTAATGAAGCCATTAGCTGTCAGATGAGGTAGAGGCAGTGCTTGTCATCGGTCCACTGTGTGTACATGCGTGTGAGCGCATCCACTCTTGCTGCTAATAAAAGCAAGAGAATTAATGGAGTGAGCGTGTGTGATAATGAGTTAATGTGGAACAAGCAGGACGAGCAGTGATCAGCCCCTCTGTCTCAAATGAAGATATCAGACACAGTGATTTACTTCACTGTGTGCCATAAACAGGCCCCTTTCCCCCCCTTTTCCCTCACATATACCATCCACTCGTGTGTTTGTGGGTTTAGCTGGAAGCAGCTCCCTCTCTAAACACGCTGTTAGAAATCAGACCTCTTAATTGTGGTCGTGCAGCCGGCTAAGATGAAAATTTGCAACTGTAAATATCACTGTGTGTTCCCTAATGGAGCCATCACGCACAGCAACAGCAGCCATATAGCTTTAATTGTCATGGTGATTGCAAACACATGAGTGCCACGGCTTCGACAGGAGCAGCAACAAGATCACAGAGGCAGCTGTTCTACTGACACACTTATTTTTTTTAACAATTAATTCTCTGTCACTGACAAACTGGAGGTTTTCTGCAGGGTTCTCAGAAGCTTCTAAGGAACAAAAACACAAAATTCTCTCTTTTGCCAGCAGCAACGAGGAACTGCACTTCATTTTTTTCCTCTATTCATAGTGATTCTTCTAGACTTTCATGCTGGGATCAGTTGCCTGGATGTCTCCCTCCCTCCCACTCCCATAACCGAAAAAGCTGCCCAGCCCTGTCAGGGGATGCCAGAGCACAGGATGTGAAATTGATTTTAGGTTACACGAATAATCCTATTGCAGATTCTTCTGTCTTCTCTCCTCTTTGACACCTCCTTCTCCTCTTTCATCCAGCGTCCCACTTCTCTTTTTCTTCTCCTGTCTCTCCAGCTGCAGTTAGAATTGATTCAGAGCCAACTGTCCTCATATTATCAATAACCAAAATGAGGGTCCTCCTCCTCCTCCTGCCCTCCAGGTAATCAAGTTTGGTCACATTTACTGTGACGTTGTGGCCTGCAGAGGTAAGAGAGGACTGATGCTGCTGTGTGAAAATGTGTTGTGAATCTCCACTTCTGCAACAAGTGTGAAATGCTTTGCCAAAAAGGAAGTGTTTATATGATTTAAAACGTGCAATTTGCGAAGGGAAAATATCCAAAATATGTCACTGCAGAAGAAAGAATCTCTTTTTCTCTCAGGCTGAAGGAGGAACACAGCGGTTTTTTAAAAATTTTTAACCATCAAGTGCGTAAAGGTTTTGGTTTAACGACGTCGGGTTTTGCTGTGATTTCAGGACATATTTATGGAAAGTTATCTCCCTGTGTAGCAGCTCCAGCTAAAAGGTTTTTATTTGTACATGACATCTCTCTTGCAGAATGACATCAATGACCCCTTTTTTCCACTAAAAAGACAGTTTGGTTGCAGTGATAGAAAAATCTTTGCAAAATAAGTTGTTAGAAATTCAGATTTACATTAAAGTGATTAAATGCTGCCCATCACTAATAATAATACGGTAGCATTATTTTTCTTTAGCAATATGAGCTACATCCCTAAACTGAATATATCTGTTTTAAAAGAGAATATATTTCTCAATTTTATTTGCTTACATATTAAATAAATTATTATTTTTGAGTGATTTTAACAGTTTTTGTGGTAATTTTAATAATTTATGAAGATTTGTTTGTGTATATTGAAAGACTGATATAAATATATTAAGTATAATGTAGCTGTTCTGCTTTTTTAAATGCACATTACTGCAATTTTTTGGGGTGTTTGGGGTAAATAAACATGATTTAAACCAAACAGGAACAAGAAAAAAACATTTCAGCATTCTTTGGTTGATCTTAGCTCACAAAAGTTCTGGAAACCTTTACTTTAAGACAACAAAACAACTAAAGGTCCAGGAGAAGAAGCATAAAAATACACTTCATGACTTATGTAGAATGCAGAAGTTTGTAGGAAATGAATAAAAGTCATGCAGAGTTGATAATTTAACACGCTTTAACTACAGGAAGGGGCAGAACTGTTGTCCAGAAGTGGTGTGACCACGTGGCTGACTGGCAGCAGATCTCCATTACTCCCATCCTCTCATGTGTCGCTGCTGTTTGGTTCTTGTCTGTGTTCTCGGTAAATAGACTGCAGCCTCGTGCTTCCTCCTGTCTAATTAAAGAGAAATGTTATGTCGGATGTCCTTTCTTTGACCTCCTACCTTGCTAGTTTTACTGCAAACAGTATATCACCGCCTTGTAGACTTTCTTCTGCCTCTGTAATTTTGTGCCACCCTGCTTTCAAGTAGCAGCACTTTAATCCTAATGCATTCATTCACTTTATTGACATTCAGAGGCTTTTTTATTATTTTGGAAAGCTTGGGGGGAAAATAACACTATTAAAAGCTTTGGAAAACAATTTATTTAGAAGAATTTGGTGACCATTGTTGTTGTTTTTTGTTTTGTTTGGGTTTTTTTTTACACTTTTGCCAGCTTAACTTCCATCCAAAGTCTTTGAAACAGGATACAGAATAGATTCAAAGAGTAACAGAAGGTTGGAGATGAGATGTAATTATGAACAAGGTGTGAGTCAGCCGCTGCCATTATCCTTTCTGCCAGTAAACAAGTCGGCTCGGCCTCCAAACTGCTACAACACCAGTCACTACTTCTGCTGCTCCATTGTCGCCGTCCCGTCTGATCATCAGTCACTCAGGATCCGATTCACAGCCTCAATTATCTGCTGGAGGGCAAAGTCGAAGTCGTCTAACCTGGAGCATTTTTTGGGGGCGAAAAATAATTACCTGAAGTTCATCAATTAACGCCTCTGAAGTGTGCTTTCATTTTGCACCTGTTATGTGTTTTTTTTTTTTTTTCCCCTCACCGTCTTTACACGTTTTCCCCAAGTCAATCATTTTTCCACTGGTGAGTTATTTCTGTGGAGGTATCAGTTACTCTTTAAAGACATGTTTGGATGGTGAAGAAGTAGGAGGCGAAAGAGGCTCAAGGATACTGCAGTGCTGCTCTGGACCTTGGCTTGCTTTGCTTGTTTGCTCGGCTTCTGGCTCTTCTCCCTTCCAGGGTCATCTCTTTTTCTTTCTCTCTCTTTTTTTTCTTTTCTTAACCCTCCCCGTCCTGAAATCAGGGGATTATTTCGAACTAAAATAGATGGATGGAATCAATCAGCCATGGTTTTACTTTTCTCTTCGTCTACATAACCACCCCCTTTCACCTCCACCCTCACACCCTTTTTCTCTCTCTCCCTCCCTCTGTCTCCCCCAACCCCCAACCCCCCTCTCTCTGGGCTGCAGACTGAGGAGATGCATAAATTCAGACACATTAGTATTCCAGTCAGGCTCTCCATTTCAAGGCAAGGCCTATAGCACCCTTCCGCCTCTCTCCTCCTTCTCCTTCTCCTTCCCTCTCCAGATCTATTTTTGAATCATTTAAGCAGTGCTGCATCTATAGCCCGACTTATTTCTAAACCATCCCTAAATTATTTTTAGGCATTATGGTGTTTTTTTAAGGGGAATGCAGCTCTATTTCGCCCCTGCACGGCCAATTATACACAGCTTTGAAATGAGATTCATCTGCTTCTGATTGTGTGTGTCTGAGTGTGTGTGTGTGTGTGTGTGTGTGTGTGTGTGTCATTGTGTTTTGCTGTCAGGCCCAGCGGCCCAGGCGATAAATCACGCATGTCTGATTGAGGAGGGCAGAGGGCCCGGACAATAACATTTCAGTGGAACTGCTGGAGAAAGCGTCTCAGTTTGCTGTGATCCAAGGAGCCAAGGTCCTGTTGAACCCGCTGGACACTTTACAGCTGCTAGTGACATGAAAAAATTGCCAAAAAAGTTGCCTTTTGACATGACATTGAATCTGGGTGAAGGTTATGCTGCTTTAGAATAGATTTACTACGATAAAGGGAGCAGAAAATGATTCAATTTCTGACTGATTTTTCACAAGTTTAGGTTGAACCATTAGAGAAACTTTAAAATAATGTAAAAAATTTGAGAGCACAAAAAATTTATTTAAGTGAATTTTAATTATTGCTTTTCCTATAATAATATTTTCTGTGACTTTTAATCTGTTCCTGACTTCTGAATATTCACTCTTAAATCATCAGAAGTTCTGTTTTAGACAGTGGCCAGTTGTAGCAAGAAATGGTTTATTACAACATACATAGTTTATTTCAAAACATAATACAAGCTTTATACTGAAAATAAATAATTACTTGAGCTGTCATCGAAATTTGGAATAAAACCGCCGAAACAGTTCAATCTTACTGAAAATATTTTTTTGTTTGTGTATTTTTTTAAACACTGCTAATTAAGTGCATGAATAACTAAGAGCATTTGTTTAAATTAATGACTTCAAAAGGGTAATATATAAAACTGTACAATATTCGAAAAAATACTTAAGAAATAAACCAAATAACAGGAGTATTTAAGATTATAAAATTTTGATACTGAACGTACATTAAAATTATAGGCAGGTGTATAGCGTCGCCCCCCTCCTCTCTCCTTTTTTTCTATTTCTCGGCTCTGTTTCAGAGTCCACACAGTTTATATGGTCGAAGATGACTGGGAAAAAATATCAAAATCAAAAATAAATGGATTAATAAATAGCTGTAACTGTGTGTGGCTTCATAAGCTACAGGCCATGAGGGAGGAATTTAATCCAAATAATTAAAAAAAATCTTCCAAGTGCTATTATGTTGGTAGCAAATACCTCTACAACTGGAAATGAGGGCCTATATTTGCATATGCAAAAAAAAAAAAAAACAAAACAATAATTACAGATCTGCTACGTTACAAAATAATGAATGTAAATATGGTGAGAACTAAAAGAAGCCCGAGGGAAGCGTGAGGTGGACTGTAAAATAATAATAATAATAATAATAATAATAATAATAATAATGGCCTCTGGTGCTGCTGCAACAAATCAATTAAGAAAAGTGATATTATTTGTTTCACGCCACTGATCATACAACAGAAGCACAGCGTGTGAGAGGAAAGCCCAAAAAAATAACAAAAAACAAAAAAACATCAGTCCCTTCTTATCGTTATTATAGAGCTGATGGAAAATGGTGACACAAACCAAAGGCGCTGGCAGGTTATTAGGCACATTTTTGTATTTATATCCGCTGATGTAGAAAAACAAAGTGTCGGGCTCCAGAGGTGAAATGTGACGGTTGATATGCCGCTATAGAATAATGCCCTCATGACAGTTAGAAAATGACGAAGGCTGAACAGGTATCTCTGTTATTGTTTTCAGTGCTGGAGGCATCTGGAGGAGTCTGTACCGGGACGAGGGCGCGGAGGCTGGAAGGTGCCGCCGCCGCTTCTCCTGCTGCTGCGTCCCTGCGCTCTGAGAGTCCGTGCCGAGGATTGGAGGGGATTCCTCCTTCGGTCAGAGATCGTGGCACGACGAGGCGTCTCCCGCGCTCCCGCTGTGAGAATACGGTCCCTCGTGTGGCGGAGGTTCACCGGGCGGCGTCATGCGCTTCTCCTTCTGCCGCCGGTTGCAGAACCAAACGCGCACCACCTCCTTCTCCAGCTGCAGCGTGTCCGCCAGCGACGTGATCTCCGGCGCGGACGGCTTGGGACACTTGAGAAAGTGCGTCTCCAGAACTCCCTTCACGCTCACCTCGATGGACGTCCGCTTCTTCCTCTTCCTCCCCTGAGCTGCTATCTTGTCTATACTGCTAGCGCTGCCTGTGGACGAGTCTGCCTCCTCCAGCCACTTGTTCAGCAGCGGCTTTAGTTTGCACATGTTTTTAAAGCTCAGCTGCAGCGCCTCGAACCTGCAGATGGTAGTTTGGGAAAAGACGTTCCCGTATAGTGTGCCCAGAGCCAAACCCACGTCCGCCTGCGTAAAGCCCAGCTTGATTCTCCGCTGTTTGAACTGCTTGGCAAAGTGCTCCAGCTCGTCCGAAGTCGGCGTCTCCTCGTCGGAGTGGTCGTGGCAGTGGTGCCCGCCGAGGTCACTGTGCTCGGGGCTGAGTGTGTCCCTGAGGCCCGGGTGCATGCCTTGGCCCTGCGGGTTGGGTGGAGGTGTGAGACCACCGTGGTCCAACATGCCGTTGACAGTGAAGCCCGTCTGGGAGTAGATGTTGATCTGCTGTCCGCTGGTGATGGAGGAGTTGTGGGACACCGGAGTTCCCCAAGCTCCCGGGTGGTTGCCATGGTTGTTGTGATGAGGGGAGTGATGCGCTACGTGCGGGGAGCGGTGATGGATGATGCCGAGCTGCAGGTCCTCTCGGCCTGGTTTCACGTCCTGCTGCTCCATGGAGGCCGACCAGGGGCTGCCCTCCGACAGGCTGCTCGCCCACTGGTGCCCGAGGGGGTGTCCGTTGCTCTGGACGCTCTGCAGGTAGTCGCTCTGGAGGAGTTTCTGGTGTCCTCTGTAGGGGCTAGCAGGCTGCATGGCCTGGCTGTCCGGGTGGATCATGGGACTGGAGCTGAGCAGGGTGTAGGGGCTGGAGGCAGCTGTGGCCATGCTGGCTGCTGAACCCCACTAATGCTACTGAAGGGAGGCAGCAGCTCAGCCTCTGACATCTCCCTCTCTCTGGAGTTTCGACAGCAGCCTGCCACTGACTGACAGCCTCCACCGCCACTCACAGTCCGACGGAGACGCGGTGACGACACGTCTCCGCCAATGACGGCGCAGGTCCCAGAGCCTCCGCCTCTGGAAGCAACAGAGTAGCAGAGCTGCGGGGAGGAAAGGGTTACAGGCAGCCGAACCGGAAGAGTGTCGGTGTGCTGGTCCAGTGGGTCTGGCTGTGGAATGATGTGAGCGTGGAGCGCAGTTCCTGTTTATTAATTAAAGTTTCCAACTGATTTACGCACGAGTTTATTGCTGCTCCTGTCACCCTTGAGCGCGTGCGAAGAAGGAGATTAAAGCGCAATGGCATTTCTTAGACGTGCCAGCACTTAATTTGGAAGGATACAATCAAACTAAGAGCAGTTCTCACTGCTAATTATTAACTTGGAGAATATTTTCTCAGAATAACACATTTGAGGACGGTGTTTTACGCAAAATCGTTTTACGCACGACGCATCCATAATCCTTATCCATTTTGGTCAGACAAAAAATAACGCGTGTGCACTGGCAATTTAATATTTAACTAAGTGTTTACATAAAATATATTTTAAAAATATACTTGACAGGCAGTACTCACACTTTTTGCTGTTACGGGTGGACATGTTTACAACCCCAAAGCGTCATCATTTTTACATATTCTCATAAAAAAGCAAACGTGTGCTCACACAGAAGTCACATTTACACTTCCTGTCTTTAAGAATCTCCCTGGGTTCTGTCAGAGTTGAAAAAGATCTATCTGCAAATCTGAGAGCTAACTTAGCTGCGTAATTATATTTGCCATTAGAAGGCTGCGTTCCAGTCTCCTTATTGGTTTGAAATTCCATTAAATATATTGCTCGAGCTCCCAGGTTAAGCTTGATTTAAATTTGCATACATTTTCATACATTTAGGAGAAATAAAAGAAGGCTGCAGCCACCAGAAAGTCATTAAAGAGCGCTGAGCCGAGCCACAAGCTGGTTGTGGAGACAGAGACGGAGAGGAGGCCGGAGCAGGTGAGCTGACCGCGGGGCTGGGAGTGTGGACAGGGCCGCTGGAGGGTGGACGGGGCCTCGGTAACCGGAGGAATGACAGACAGCGGCAGAGAGGGGAAGGGGGTGAGTACAGGACCGAGTCTAAAGCCTCAAATAGTGCAGAGTAGATGGATGGAAAATAATGCATTAGATTGCATATGTTTGTTGTTGTGTTTATTCTTCTAATTCCAGTGTGGTGTTTGTGCGTAAATTCTTTATGGAGCCTCTTTTTTGAAACTTGGCTGAATATTTGATGTGGATGGCAGTGTTGTTCCAGTGGCCTAGTTTGATGAACAGGATTGCTTCGTTTGAGTCGTTCTGGGATGAATCAATGCGCCGAATTAAATGCAATATAGATAGTAAAGTTGCAGCACAGTGGCAGCAGTGGCGTTTCATTGAGACTCCTGCATTTTCATACGTGTCATATTAAATGACACGCCAGAGCGAACTAATTCTGAAGGATGAATTCTCCATTCTAGAGGAAATGTATCGTAAAAACTGAATTTGTTGTATCTGAAACAGTCAGTGTGAGCAAAAATTGAGGGTTTGAATTCTACGAAAGCCATGAATTTAAAAAAAATGCAGCCGAAATATTTTTCTAATACAAAAGATAAAGTCTGCGTTTTTGAGGCGCATGAGAGGGACTTGGAGAGGGGGTTGTATTGCTCTCGATAGTCTAAGTTTCTAAGTGTAACAGATGCTTCTCTAGAAACGCTCCTTGTGCTGATTCCTTTTATTCACATCAACATTTTTCTGCCGTCGAGCGCGTTTCCATAGCGAGGCGAATAAAAGGCAAATCCCCGCTCCGCGCCTCCAATAAAGAGCCCATTCACAGATAACCCGAGCCAGCCCTGCTACACTTACACCATGCAGCACTGCAGGCTCTGCCCCTGCACCGAGCTGCACATTACTGCTAAATAACTACGACTAATGACTCATAATTTCTTAAATGTCTTTCTTGCATTTGCGGAATGTTAGTTTGTGGTCGCTGGAACGCGGTTTGTTTAGCGGCTTGTTTGTGTTTGTTTGGCGGATGTGAGTGAATCTTGCAGTGATTATGTTGGGATTCGGGCTGTTTACTGTTTAGGCAGTAAATAAAAAACGATTTGTTAACGATAACCTCCGGTAAGATTCATGAGACGAAGAATAGGAGAAGCAAAACTCTGTTCTGCTTTTAGAATATATGAATGCCTTTTCCCTTAAATATAATCCTTTTTTTTAAAGTTGTATTAAATGAAATTGCTTCTTTATGGTGGCAGATTTGTAAAATAATGTTTTGGCCATTTAAATGGTGCTCATCACTTTGAGAAAATATAATTTCCTAATGAGGGTTGGTGTCCATCTTTCTTATTTCTAACTTTATTGTATTTTTTCTCCTTATAATATTTAAACACTCATTCATTGTTTTTTCTCGCCTTTTCCCCCAAAAATATAAAACTGTTAATCGAGTGTAAACATGCAGCTGAGAGCAAAAATGTTTTTGTTTTTTTTTTTTAACGAACAGTTTTTATGACTTATTTTTTGGCTGAATGTTCCTCTCTCCGCATTAGTGCGCCAGGCTGCAGCCTTTAGATAAATCAGGCTTAGTCTGCTATTGAGACAGCCTTGGGCCTCAGGGCGGGACCTGTCACTTGGTGTCGTGACCTTTGCAAACTTTCCCCACGCAGGAAGCCTAAATCTCCGCTCCTGCGCGCCAACAGTGGCCAGTGCTTATTTATTTATATACGTTTACGCAGGCAATGTTCTGAAATCAGGCCTGTTTGACTCAAAAGAAAAAAAAACAGGCGTTGTCTTTTTTCATTTTTTCCGTAATTAACAACGTCTCTTTGGTTTATTTTTTGATAACTAAAGCGTGTGCTTGTTTTCGTTTTATTTAAAGGAATCCAAAAATCCTCCTGTCATCTCTCACTTTAACGCTCTGTCATCCCTGACACCCGCGGCACACACTTCACAAGCTCCCAGACAGTAAAATCGATATTCCCATTAACCCGTGACGTCGCTAATAAAGGACAGTGACACCGTGTTTAGACAAGACGGCCCTTCAGAAACAAACCCCGAAACTAATCTCACATCATTCCGGTGACAAGCAGTTTGTTTTCATCATCATCTTGACTCTAGAACCGTCTTTTTACGCGCTGTTTTTTTATATAGAAGGGCTGCAATGCTGTCAATCACAAACCTCTGTTTGTTTGTGTTTGTGTGTGTGTGTGTGCGTGTGTGTGTCCGGCAGAGGGTTTAGGAGGAAGAAATACATTTACACTGAGAGAATGTCTATGCAGCTACACCTTCACTCCATGAGAGGAGACCAGTGTAAATGTACATTCATAATGCATGAGGCCCGGTGCGTTTGTTTGGGCTGCGACCCTTCAAGGTGCGTGTGCGTAAGTGTGGTTCCAAGTGATTTCAGACATCTGTACATCATAATATTGCAGGAGGAGGCTTTTCAACAAGTTTAGAATAAAGTGTCGAGACTTTTGAAAATGTACTTGTAGAAAATGAGTCTCTGAAGATTGTTGGGGTTTTTTGTCCATGTTCGGCTTCGTTTTTACGCACGGATTTGACGCAGAATTATATTTGGAAATCGCAGGAATTCAGACAGAAACACATCATTTTAAGTTTTTTCTACGTGAAAATTAACTCTATAAATTCAACACAAAATGTGACACTTATTAATAACAAAGTCAGGAGATTATAGGCCATGGACACCATAATGCTGTGATGTCATTTTACTTTTTGTTCGAGGAATAAAAAAAATCAGATTCTTCTTCCCTCAAAAATTCCACACTTACTATCAGCATAGAAGAGGAAAAAACAGATAACAGATCCGTGGATCAGACAAGCTGTAGTGTTTTTTTTCTTTTAAGGTTTTAAAAAAGGGATGAAATTACACCTGAGGGAAAACATACTTTAAATAAGGATTACATTAGCAAAATGATCAGGCAGTCCCAGTTTTCATAATTTACTCTATTTCTTAAGGGTTATTTATGTGATAATATAGAATAAAGAGTGCATTTGTGCTTTGTTGACAAATGGGGGAAGGTGAATATAAATGTGACATGCCATTTTATCAAGCATCATGACAATATTCTGACAGTAAAAACAAAGTTTAAATGCTCAGGATTTGTTCTTTTTTTCCATTTAAAAAAGTGATTTTTCCTTCAATTTTAAGTCATTTAATTTCCCAGAACAACTCAAAAAGACACCGAGCGCGATGAGGTGCTTGAATTAAACATCTCAGGTCTGGATATTAGTATTCCAACTATGATGCAAATTCCAGCGTAAAATTATTTTTTGGTTTTCTAGTTAATTAGAAAAGGAAGTCAGTCACAACAGCGCACAGGCCTGAGGTCAGAGAGGCTTCCAGCCCCTGAAAACGTCTCCCCTCCTTTTACACTCGGGGAACAAACACTCTTTGCAAAAGCAATTGTTGCCATATTATTTTTTATTATCTGCAAGGATTTGAAACACCTGAACAAAATTGAAACTGTTTGTCCTCCTTGCCTTCCCCTCAAACAAAGGCAACGTTTGTCAGAGAGATTATTCACCACTTGTGTGTGTGTGTGTGTGTGTGTGTGTGTGTTACAGGTGCTGTTTGCAGAAGAGGCTTGTATATTGTCCCTGGGTCAATGAAGGAGCCATAGCGGGTAAAAAAAAAAAAAAAATCTACATAACATTACCATCTGTTAAACTTCAAACACAGACACACACAGGAACAGGGAGCATCCTAAACAGAGAGCAGTGGAGGAGAGTAGAGAGTCTATAGAAATGCAATGTATGCTCTTCAGCCCCTCTCCAACGCCTCTTCCACATCCTCCTCCTTCTTCTCCTCTTCTGTGCTGACAGCAGAGAAGAGCTCAGGGTTGAGGCCTCGGATGGCACCAACGAGCAAGAGAGGTAAAAAAAGAGAAAGAAAACAGGACTCCAGAGCAGAAATAAAGAGAGACGGGGTTTGTAAGAAAAATTGTCTCTGCTGAAAAATGTTCTTTTCTTCAAATCCTCACACAAAAGTCAAATGCAGTGGATGTTTAATGAATGGCCCCAGTGAATTTGGTGTAGAATATGAGCAAGCAGCTCTCCGCCACAGCTAAACAACCAGCCAACATACTTTCCCCCGTGGCCCACAAACCCACACACACACACACACACACACACACACACACACACACACACACACACACACACACAGACACACACACACACACACAGGTCCCTCTGAAGGAGCAGGCGGAGCCG
This sequence comes from Amphiprion ocellaris, assembly GCF_022539595.1. NCBI lineage: Eukaryota > Metazoa > Chordata > Actinopteri > Pomacentridae > Amphiprion > Amphiprion ocellaris. Next base: position 31,964,717 of record NC_072778.1, on the reverse strand, counting down.
GCAGTTGCACATCTGCATTTCAAACACAGACTCTCTGGGATTCATTATTAATTAGCCTGCTGAGCCCTGGAGGACTGGTGATGCTGCCGTCTCACACACACACACACACACACACACACACACACACACACACACTCAAAGACACACATACACTCACACACACACACGCACACACACACACACCTCGTGACCCCTTTGCCCCCTCTACAGTTAGAAAGTCCTCACCAGAATACTGAGCCGTACAGAAACGTTGCTTTCCATCCTCCAACCACTTGCACCTTCCCCAATTTCCCGGCCTAATGTATAGTAAGGATGATGAATTACAGGAGTAGATGGTTTTATTAAGCTGAACGCACTGTGACTGTGTTTAAAATACCATGTTCAATTGAGTTGTTTAGCACAGCAGAGTCCTAAATGACAGAGGCCAGAGGATGACAGAAACCTGAGTTGCTGTACTTTGCGTCGCCTCAATAAACACTACAACCCTCCTCTCCCGCCTTTGTTTGCTTTATTCTTTGCTATTTGTGGGAAATGAGCAGTGTTTTGCTTTTGCCTCTAATTTAGGAGTGCGTTTCTGTACATGTGCACCTCAGCGCATTAACCTCCACCAGCAGCAGCAGCAGCAGCAGCAGCAGCTAGAAGCAGATCAGAAAGACACAGTGATTATGCATGAGCAATGTCTCCAGGGTCCAGATAGAGAAAGAGAGAGAGAGAAAGAGGGAGAGACATCAAACACACTGCAGCGAGAACACTCTGTCCACAACGCACGTCCCACCGCTGCACAAAGTTGGGGCTGCGCAGTTTACAAAAATAAACACGTTGCGAAGAAACGCTGGTTTCAAGCTATTGTGTGTCTGTGCTGCTGCCTGCGGTTGCATTAGTATGCAGGGAGCCTACGGTGGAGGCACAGATCACTCAAGAGCATCAGATTGTGCCTGATTTTCTGACGCATTCGTGACAGGATGACGCTAATATTTGAACAGCGAATGTCTTCAATTAAAAAATGCTCCTGGAAGATAGAAGCCCTGCAACATGTGTCTCCATCCATCCATCTACACGTCCGCCATTATGGCTCAGATAATATTACCATTGCCATTGGGGCTATAGGTGGGCAGTCTGTGATCTCTCCCCGCACTTCATCACCTCACCGATTGGCTCCCTCCGGGCTATAAGTCGGGTTCTGATAGGGCAAGAAGCTCTGGCAGTAATTTGAACATAACTACATAATTGAGCAGGACTCCACCATCATCATCGTCTGCCATTGAAGTCTTCAATTTAGGCCTCAGAGTGGCTGAAGCTGCTGCTCAGCTGTCAACTTCTATCTCTATTCAAACTGATGCCGCATTAAGGTGCAACACACACTCTCATGCCGCAGCATCCCTATGAGGGTCAGCCCCTCTTGAACCATTTGGATCTGATTCAGAGCCAGCGGTGGACCTCCACGGAGCACACACACTTCCTGGTTTTTAGCAGAGAACAGCTGAGTAGCAGAGCGGCACGAGTTGGGAAAAAGAGCATTTCTCGACAACACAGCGTCGCCTTTGTTAGGTGTGCAACGAAGAATCTGGGGCAATCGAAAAATCTGCACAAATGTTGTTACAAGTTCTCGCTCCGAAAGGGAATTCTAGATCCCCGTTCGGGAGCGTTCCCCCCCTCGACCCGCTCTTTCTTTCAAAGGAATGTACATGTGATTTTTGGTTTCATACCAATTCCACCTGGAGTCTCGAAGGCAAGAATAACAAATATGGGAAACATTTAATCCAGAATAATATGTTTATCCAGAGACATGCGGACTTGGGGAGGAATGGACCCCCTCTGATGTGGTCTACTGCCAGTGTGTGTGTGTGTCTGAGTGTGTGTTCATACAGTACATGTGGGTTGGCTGTGTGTTTGGGTTGGACGGGTGAGACGGGTGAAGAGACCCTCCACCTCCTGGGGCCAGGAACTGTGGGTGAGGAGGAAGAGGGGTCTAACACACTCTCGGATTTCTAAAGTGTGTTTGTGTGTGTGATACAGGATGTGACAAAAGCTGTGCAGCAACTAAGTAGAGGACTTGGACTGAATTGCAGTAAAAGCATCTCAGTTATGGTGTTGCTTTGCACAGAGAAAGGAAAGAAAATATAAATTTAATCTTCCTTACCTTCCTTCTGTATTTCTGCTAGCAGAGTTAAGTGTAGAGAAAACATTCAAATCTCCAAAGTATGTGCATGAGATGCCTTTAAAGGAAAAATCCAATTTATTACAGCTGGGGTTTATTTTCATAGTTTTAGTCATTATTTTTGCTGAGATAAAAGAAATCCGCAGTGAAATCTGAAAGCATAAGAAACACGGCGAGATGATCGACATGCAAACAGTTTAGCCGGATTCTCAAAAGTGCCGCAAGTACAACCTGAAATGACAGTAACAGGCTTTAAAAGCAGAAGAAAGCAGTGGAGGCACACAACTATTTACTTAAAGATCAATGTTGAACCAGGAATTCATTCTAACAGCAGTGAGGGGTGTTGCACGATCACGGTTAACCTGAGCCTCTTTTTGACATTTCTATGTAGACATGATGCCAACTTTGCATGCTGGTGCATTTCTGAAAAACTACTTTCATGTAAAAGTCATGATGACATCTGTACAGGTTGAAACAAGGCACTCACCCAGGACATTTTCTTGCTCAGAATTGGCCTTTTGGAGGTGACTACACATGACAGTAAGTATAATTGATCTGTGTTATCCTATTTGACAGAAATCAAGTTCTTTTATTCTAATTTGTGACAATTTGATCAACAGAAATGTCTGTTTTGTTTGAGTAAATGAAACTCCCAATTAACAAAAATGGTTAAAAAGATTTGATCAGAATTTTTATCTTATATGTACATTACCGTTTAAAAGTTTGGGGTCCTAATTTTTGAAAGAAAAGCATTTTTTTTACAATGAAGATAACATTAAAGTAATCTGAAAAACAGTCCAGACATTGTTAATGTGGTAAATGACTATTGTAGCTGGAAACGGCTGATTTTTAATGGAATATCTCCATAGGGATACAGAGGAACATTTCCAGCAACCATCACTCCTGTGTTCTAATGCTACATTGTGTTAGCTAATGGTGTTGAAAGGCTAATTGATGATTAGAAAACCCTTCTGCAATTATGTTAGCACATGAATAAAAGTGTGAGTTTTCATGGAAAACATGAAATTGCCTGGCTGACCACACACTTTTGAATGATTGTGTATCTTTGTTTTGACGATAGTGATTTGCTTTGCTGTGTGCTAAAACTTCTTTGGGGGTTACCAAAACTCTTCCACACAGGAAAGAATGCCCTGTTAACAATCTACATCTTGTTGCATCTTCTTAAACTGGATTTGTACTTCTGCAACCACACGTATGACGTATCCATGTACTCTTCCCAGAAATGTTGCTAGAGATTGTGGCGATGCAGACCGACACAATTGTTGTGTGTGGTGGAAATGTGCAATGTAAACACTGTAAGCATATTGATTTGCACAGAGATAATGCTTCTGTGCAACAAAATGTAATATGCAGTAGGGTGTAATGGTATCTAGCGTGCTTTCACTGCAAATGCACACACCAGGAATTCTGCCAATGCAGCCATATGCTGTTTTCTCATTTTCATAGCTCTACCAATCCGTATGTAGACTCTGTCTTGCAATAATTTCACAAAAAGTAACTGATGCACAACATTGATTAGCTTACAGTCCAACAGGACCTGTTCCATGTCAGTCGCTATGCTTTCAAACACACGAAGAAACTTAATGTAGTGGCCTAAAAACCCGACTGCTAACGTACGTTTTGGCGGCATAATTGGAGAGCAACATAGATCAGGAGACAAAAAGGTGCATTTATACTTAAAATTCAGTGCAAGCATATAAATAAAGATTTAGGTCTTTATCTTGTATCTTTATCTTCCACTTTAATATCCTGTCATTCTACCTGTATTGCCCTCTCAAGGTGTGTTCAGAGAGAAGGTGCTAGGAAGTATAATGTATAGATGTCACAAGCTAACTAGCATCAGTGGCACCAGCTGTGTTTGTGTGGAAGCTGAGCCTCTGATGACTGAAATCACCACAAACTCCGTTCTCTCTCTGTTAGCAACCTGTTTTTTTCTTTCGTCTTGTCTCTGGACGTCTAGGAGGTAGATTCATAAAGGCCTCAAGACTCGAGCAAATTCCCCTCTCAAGTTAAAACTCACATGGATGCATCTTCTTGTCAGTTTCTGCATATTTTCACATTTAACTGTGACTTTAGAAAACAGGCAGCAGAATTCGCTGTCTAACAAATGAGAATTTATGAGAAGTGGGGGCGAGTGTTTCTCATGCTCTCAATGGTCATAAATTAGGTTTTTCAAATAAGTTTGAAAATCTGTCACAGATGCAATGCACCAGTATTGTGCATGCCTCCATATTGGTCCTGTGACGTCTGAATACAGACTAAAGAAGCACTTATGGAAGCGATACTTGTGTTTAATGACTTAGACAGTGGTACAGCAGGAATGGTTTGGTTTTCCACGTCTGACAAAGGCTCTGACGGTTGGTTTGAAACCCGTCTGATGATCCAACCACTTTGTGTTTCGTATGCTGTTGGATTTCTGTTACAATACGAGATAATATTATACTTTATATTTGTAATACAATTTGATACGATTTAATACAAGATAATATTATACTGTGGACCTAATATATGATATCAAATGATTTGATACAGTAACCCCAAAATGTAGTACAATATAATGTGATACTATACAGTGTAATACGGTATGAATGTGATATACTACACTAGGCCTACATTCTAATACATTATGAAATGATACAGTAATATACAATACTATACAGTATAATATGAGATATAGTTTGATGTGAAATTATATGATACAGTAGACTCAAAATATGACACAATAACATATATTACAATATGATATGAAGTGATACGATACACAAGGTCTACAATATGATGCGATATGATATAATACCATACAGTATAATATGATACCCCATTCCATCCATGTTCTTCTGCTTATCCATGGTCGGATACAACACTAAACCATATAAAATGATATGAAGTTACATGATACAATAAGTCCATAATACAACACACTATATATGATAGATATAGATATGATAGGTCTGAGATCTGATACGGTATAGAATGATAAGATACAGTATGATGTGAAATAATTACATGATACAGTAAGCCCTCAATATGATACGCTATATTACAATACCATAAGATACAATATTATGTGATGAAATGAAAAGAAAAAGTGAACCCACAATACAATACAGTATAATACGACATAATGCAATACAATGTGATATGCAGTACAATACAATAAAGTGTGATGCATTACAGTATAATATAATAGAAAACGATATGATACAGTAGGTCTATGATAAACTCCCAGTATAAAATGATATGATTTGACACAGCATATTATGATAAAATATGATATGATACAGTACAAAAAAATATGAAATGATATGATATAGTAGGCATAGAATGCAATACAATGTTAGATGGTGTAACATGATGCAGTGTGATATGGTATGAAATGATAGGGTACAACATACAATATGATATGATATCATACAATGCAATACTATACAGTATAAAACAATAAGAAAAAATACGATATGGTGATGATACAATATGATATAACACAGAATAACACGATACCATATATATGATACGATGCAGTATAATAAGATACTATAGTACACAGTAAATTAAAGGATATGAAATGATGCAATACAGTAAGTCTACTACACAACACAATATAATACCATGTGGTGTGATACAGTATATTATGATATGAAATTGTATCATCCAGTAGGACTGATGACATGTCCAAGGTGTATCTGGCCTTCACCTTAAGTCAGCTGGGATAAACTCAGGCCCCCCATGATTGTCCAGAGGATAATATAGGAAGTAGTATAGACAATGTATAGATAGATGATACAAAAGGCCCAAAATACAATACAGTACTATATGGCTTGATACAATACAACACAAACATTTACTTCAGGATTCATACAGTTTTATCTCATCTTATGATATTACATATAGTAGACCTACAATATGACGATACAATACAGAATAATACGATAAGACATGATACAGTAAACCTATAATATGAAACAATAACACAATATGAAACAGTGTAATATGAAATTATAATATACAGTAGGCCCACAATACAATACGCGATATTACGATATACAATGATATAATACAATGATACGATACGCCAGGACTATAATACCAAACAATATATGATATGAGGCAGTATAATACCCTGTGAAATGATACAAAGCAGTAGGCCTGCCATATTATATGATATACTAGGATTAAACCGTATGATACTACACCATATAATACAATATGAAAGGATGCGATACAGTTAACCGATTATACACTAACATTCAATACGATGTGATAGAGTACTTGATTGGAAATTTGAAGGACAATGCTATCCTAGCTAATAAAAATGGTGATTAAAAACACATCATGCTCCTCATTCATATTAACTTTCCAGTGTGTGTTTGCATGACACCAAACACACACTGGCTCACATTAGGTGTCATTAGATCTCCTCCTCCTATCCCGACCTCAACCCTATCAGTATGCCAAAAGTACTAAATCCCACTCTCTTTCTTTGCCTCTCTCTTGCTCTGACTCCGTCTCCTTCCCTCTGAAAGAAGGTCTTATTGTGGCGATGTCAGCTGTCTCAAGGGCATCCAGAACAAAGAAGCTTTTCACCCCTCTGCATATCCTCCTCTCATCCTTCACTCTCTCGCTGTTCACTCTGACTCCCATATCATGAAAACCTCTCATTTGTTTACACCTTTTATTCCCGTTTTTTTGTTTTTTTTTTTACTTTTACCTCATCACGTTCTCCCTTTGGCATGGGATAGTTGCCAGTGTGCAGAAGCAGGTATATGAGAAATGATGGACCTGGAATGTTAAAAAAAAAAAAAAAAAAAAATCCTCCTGCAGGTTTTTGTGCTTTTTTTAAAGACTCACATGCAGCATATTTGTGATTATTTTTCGGCCGGGCATACGTCCTGTATGTATCTGTGCCTGGCAGAGTGTGGAGGCAGGAGGAGAGGGATGCATGAAGGCGGCAGCAGCTGGTGGAGATACACAGTGTCAAGAGAGCTCAGAGAGACAGCGAGAGAGGACAACAGAGGATGCCTCCTTGGCCGACTGCGTGGAAGGGGGACAGTGGAGCATAACAAACAGGATCCACCTTTCTGCTTGGCTAATTTTCCCCATTAAAACAGCCCAGCAGGAACCTCAGCGGTCCACCAGCTGGAACAGAGGTTATTTTAGTGCCTGTCTTTCAGCAGGATGTGTGTGTGTGTGTGTGTGTGTGTGTGTGTGTGTGTGTGTGTGTGTGTGTGTGTGTGTGTGAATTTGCGGTTTGAGGAAGCATAAAGATCTTCCATAGGAACGGTTTCAATACACTGATATTAATTTCCTTCTCTCCACTCGTGCATAAACAAATACTCGCTTGTCTGCTGGATGTGCTTTTCTTCCCCCTTCACCCTGCTGGGCGTCGCTATAATGCGCTCGCCGCTGATATTGATGTATGTGCCTGTATTTGCCCAGTCATCTCTTTATGTGGCTAAAATCATCAGCCCTCCTCTCCTATGTCTCAGTCAGATCCTAAACTAATCCCCAACCCTGCTACTCTGACAAGAAAATCCCCTATTTTAATGCATGCACACACACTCCGTCTTCCTCTCCCCTGCACCCCCTCCTCGCCGCCACACACTCCTATCCTATCATTCACACACATACAAACACACGCTTTCTGTTTTATCCCTCTGTGTACCTGTGCACAGCATCTCTCTAGTCTCTCTACCTTTTAGTGAAGCATGCCTTGTACACACGTCGCCGTTTGTGATATTTGTTATGGTAATGTCCTCACAGTGTGGTGGCGTCTTTCTGGAAATTTATACTGTAATGATATTTCTCCTTTTGTTCACACGAGGTAGAGTTTGGCAGCGCTGTATCGTAGTGATAGAGGCTGTCGGGAAATGTTAACTAAAATCTGTAAGAAAACACAATCGGATAAGAAGAAATTGTGATTGGGGGGGAAAAATGCGCAAACATCAATTCAGGATGTAGTTTGAAAGTTGGAATACATTTTGAAATGTGGAATAGATTTGAGTTTTCTTATTTTTCATGCCACAAAAGGGTTCATTCCAGAATTGGAAGACATTTGGGCTTCAAAAGTTTTAAACAATAAACCTTCTCTTTTACAATTTTCTGCTCCATATTCATCAATAATAGGTAATAAACTATCAAAGGCTTGATTGGTTCAGCTTCCATATCAATGGTACCATTTTTATTCCATGTTTTCTGTGTTGTTTGCTAACCCTACTCTAATCACAGTAACAGGGTTGCTAATCCATGCTAATGTGATCTTTTTCTCAGCAGTAGAAGCTAGATATTTAGCTGCTGTTACTGCTGACCAAGAGGACAAACTGACTGATGGAAAACAGTGAAGAAAAAAGTAAAAGTCATTAGTCTTATCCTGATAATATGAGGTAGAGTGAGACATTCATCAATTCATCAAGGCTGACAATGTTATGTCATGTGAGTCACAGTTTTCTTCATCTTCTACCAGCTAAAAAGGTTATGCTAACAGGGTTATTGTGGGACACGTTCCATGCATAATAATTATTATTTAAAATGTTATGTTGATTAAAAAAATGTTCCCACAGAGACATCAATGAAAAAAACTAACAAAAAAGGGAGATTTAAATTTCATTTTAAGCATTTTATGTGAGATTCAATTTGGTCATCAGGTTGGGTGGGACAAGAGAAAAACTGCATTTCAGGGTTAACTCCAAACTTATTTGGTATTTTAAAAATATTTTCAAACATTCTTTTCTCCTAGTTTTTTAAATTTGGTCTCAGGACAAGTACATTTACACAACAACTGCATGATTTAGAATTTTGTACATGGATTATTTGAAATTTGATGAATGGGACGTAAAATGCCCTCCAATTCTGGAATGACCCAAAGACATTTTGTGGTTAATTGTGCTTGTATGTTAAACTGAAAAGGAGCAGTAACTCAAACAGCAACATTGAGGGAAATAAAGGTTACAAACTTGCAGCACACAGGAAGGTTCTTAGACTTTCATTTTCTTGGTTTATAGAGTGAGTATTATTTTAACGCAGTAACCCAGTACCAAAGAATGTATTATTCCTTTGGATAATATTCATGAAATACAAGGGAGAAATACTGATTCTAATTTATCAGTAAGACGTTTTGGTAGATTTATTTCCTTACAACCCACATTTCCCCTCTGTACTCCAGTGGCCTGTTTCACAAGCTATTTACATAAAATTTGCGTTATTCATGACCACCTACTCCAATTGGCTGAAGTTGTGGTCCCAGGTTCACCTGCAGCCATTTGGAACAGTACGGAATGAATAATGCAAATTTCGCTGCACTGTATCTTAACCGCTGGTAATGGCTGCAGCTGAGACATAAGTTAGACCCACAGACTGTATTTAAAAGATGAATCATTTTAAAGCATTACGTCTGAAATTTGGCTTTCTCCGTCTTGGTCGTTTATAATTTTATGAGCAAGAGTTTGATAACGCTGCCCTCAGTGTTATTACGTACATCCATACGGTACTTATCAGTCACATGGTAACCCTGAAACATGCACTGGTTTATGTCTGTTTTACTCTAAATGCAACCACAATTTATAAAACAAGAAAAGCACTCAGAGAGCGCAGTACTCCGCCAAGGCTGCTCAGTTGTTATAGCATCGCTGAGGTTAATTGATTATTCTAAATTTGAATGTAGGTGTGAGTGCAAGTGTGATTGTTTGTCCTGTTTTAAGTTACTGTATTGTTTTTAAGTTATTCTCTTGTTTTCACTGTGAAGCACTCTGGTCACCCTTTGGGCTGTTGTAAAGGGCTATAGAAATAAACTTTGACTGACTGATTGATCATTTCGGATGAAATCTAGAAAAAATTCGGCACTGTAGAATGTGGCCATTTAATATAGATGCACCCACAAACAAAATGACCTTGCGCTGAGCACAGGTGTGTGTTATGCATGTGTACATTATGTACGGATACAGTATCTCGTGACCTAAATAATAATAATAATGGATTAGATTTATATAGTGCCTTTCTATTAAGGCATACTCAAAGCACGTACAATGGATCCATTATTCATTCACTCACACATTCTCACCCTGATGGCGGTAAACTACATTTGTAGCCACAGCTGCCCTGGGGCAGACCGACGGAAGCATGGCTGACAATCCACACCTACGGCCCCTCCGACCACCACCAACATTCATACTCCAGTGTTAGTAGCTGCACAGGAGGCAAAGTGGGTAAAGTGTCTTGCCCAAGGACACAACAGCACATGACTAGGACAGGACACATGACTGCTCCTTGTATCATTTCCAAAGGATAAGTCATGATAAGTCTGCAGCGGTTGATTTGTAGTAGGATCACAATCATGTGATCATCAGCAGGGAGCTGACGTAGTGTTCACTTGTTGTCATAGTTACAGGGATGCCGCTATCTGGCAATGATACAGAAGTCTTTAACCAATCCGTGGATCCAGACTATAAGCCGCATCACTGCCAAAATCTAATCATTTGGTCCTTGTGTCATTTCTGACCTTCTCTGAAAATTTCATCCAAATCTGTTAGTCCGTTTTTGAGTAATGTTGCTAACAGACAGACAGACAGCCAAACAGAAGCCGATCGTCACATAACTCCGCCAAGACTCTGCCTTCTTGGCGGAGTAATAAACATCCAATATTACAATATTGAATGAGACTTGAAACCACAGATTGAGACCATAAACTCATTAGGGAAATGTTTACTGTGGTCACAAATCAAGTGACAATTAGATTTATTTTTTAGTGGACTTCTGTGCATTGGGATTTCTTTTTGCAACCAGAGAGTTTCCCCCTGGTGGCTATTAGAAAGAATGCAGGTTTAAGGCATTTCTACAGTGGCTTCACTGTTGCTTTTATATACAGTTTATGGTCAGACAGGAAGGAAAGGGATCTGCTGTTGCAGAGCATTTCAAAACATTCCCAGACCAAGTTTTTCCTTCATAGCTGGACGTTGCTAGCTTAGCATTAGGACCACTTGTCTCTAAATGTGATTTTCTGCTTTTCAGACCTAAATTGGTATCCTGTGGAAGGCTATAAAAAGACAGTTTAGGTGCTCTTGACAGGCTACAATGCATTAACACAAAATTTGGATATTCACTCAGCTTATTAGCATATATGATTTGAATTTTTATTGTGACACCAAATGGTAACCAATCAAAACTGTCCATTCTTGAAACTGGCATTTCAAAATTTCAAAAAAAACCTAAAGAAACAGTATTAAGTAGCTTTACAGCACAGAGGGGACCCCCCATCATCCGACGCACCCTAAAGTATATTTACTCTCCACTACAGGAACAGTATAAGATAATAAACTTACTTTTATTATTCACAGTTATTGTTCATAGGAATTGCTAGTTGTGTCTGTACATAGTAAAATGAAGATATCTGTGGTTTTATATGTGATTTAAATGTACCTTCATGTGAAAGGATTGCATGAATTCCACAAGCACCAAAAACTTCCAAGGTTGTCAGGCTACTGCTACGCTACTCAGCCAGAATTTTCCTATTGTTTTTTTACGTATTATTAATGAACTGAGGAATCATTATGCATGGATTTAGCTACTGCTCTATTTAGCTGTGTGAAATAACAAACTGAAAGGATGTAAGTTTATCAAATTGGACATATTTCATTCATTTAAGTGTAGTGAAGTAAAATAGCTTCAATTAGTGCATGTAGCGTAGTTTTGGTTGGGATTCAGCTTCTGTGAGGAAAAAAATGCTGTTTTAATGCAAAAGATAAATTTCTGCATTCACAATGTTTTTCAGTATAAGGTAAAACAGAAACCAAACATTCAGATTTGTTTCTAAGCTCAATTTTTAAACAAATCTGTAGTCTCCCAGTCGTCCACAGTGCGGCCATGAACTGAATCTGATGCATGCTCACAAGGGTGCGGCCTTGGAAAAGGCTTCTGTGGTGTTGCCTACAAGAGTGTATTCTCAGCCCTGGTGAGTTTTCCCTCGAAAAATAACTAGGCTGCACACACAGTCGCAGAAGTTGGACGGAGGGCTTAATTTATGCCCTCGTTGGCACGTCAGGAGCTTTGCCAGCTCTGAGCCCATTTGTATTTCACACTGTTGTTTTCCTGGCCGTAAAACATTTTATTTTTAATTTTTGTATTTTATAGCGTATTCATGCTCACAATAAAACAACACTATTAAGCTGTAACTCTGCTAAATACCAGAGCGTTATTTATGTTTAGTTGCAATAAATCTGGCCTGTCCAGATGACCAATTAGTGCTCAGTCTGCACATGTAGAAAGGTGGTTTACTAGACAAACATCACACATTTAACTTCACATATTGTAGTGAGGTAAACCATTATAGAGGTTATCTGTGCAATACCTGCGTTACATTTCACACATAAAAACTACTGTCTGCGTTCAGCAGCCAGCAGCGTTCAGGTGCAGTTGACCTTGGCATGTGTGCGAACACATGCACACGCACTATGCCGGGCGAAACTGACAAATGGCACTACAGCAGCTCAGTTAGATGGTAAATGTGTGTTTAAACAATGCAGAGTGACGCTAGCACGCACAACACTTAGTGGCCGGTCAATGATATAAGATTGATTTGGTTCTTTCTCGCACACACAAACACACACACTCTGCCTCCGTCTCACACTTTGAAACACACACAGTGGAATATGAGTGATGTGATTCAGCACACCTCTCGGCAGCCACTCTGCTTTCCATCCCAACGCCTGAGCAGAATACTAATCACTGGATCACATTACAGAAAGAGAGAAAGAAAAAGCACGAGAGAGAGAGAGAGTGAGAGAGAGTGAGAGATGGTCTCTGCCACAGAAAGACAAGAAGAGGAATGGAAAAGCAGGGATTATATCAGATAGCAGAAATATAAAGGTGGGCTTCGCAGGCCGTGGTGTAGTTTTACATCCACGCCTTTCTGTGAGCAGCATGCAAATACTGAAGGTTAGTGATGAAAAAGTAATGTCACGGGCAGGTGAGAGCAAAAGCTAAACAGCAGGGTTGGATGAGAGAAAGGAAAAGAAGTTCTGTCCATCTGAGTAAAATTCGCCCCCAAAAAGGAGCGAAAAAATATATAGTACAATATCGAAAGTACAATAAAACCGAGTAAAGTCCTGTACAATGTCACTGAAATGTTTTTGAGGCATTTCTTTGCCATGTTGCCTTTGACAAAACCAACAACTTTTAGCATCAATTATACATCATTTATTTTTTTTTGTGATATTGCGCAGTCACACAGTTTTGTTGGACACTTTGTACAATACTTGACTGCTTTTATTTTAACCCACCTATACTTTTCTTTGTTTTAAGGCTTGTCTTCTACTTTTTTCTCTACTACTTTTACTTAATAGCCATAATTACTTTGTAGATTACTAAATATACAAACAAAATATCTAATCTTAGCAAAGCTAATAAACTATTTTAACTCAGCCAGCTATAACATTATAATTTGCAGTTTTTTGCAACATGGCTGAATCAGGCACATTAATCAAAAATAACATAAGAAAATATTGACCAGGCAAGTCCACTGCATAAAGAATAAAATAACTCTAAGGGTAAACTTATCAATATTTTAATTGAAAAATCAACAATTTTAATGACAAATCCACAGAGAAATATCATGTCTTGGTTTTACAAAGCCTTTTAGATCTCGCTTTAGTGAGGTAAAGAGACGGATTTGTCCTTTGGGAACCGGTGGAGACCAAAACGGAGCTAAAAGGAGCATCATTAGTGGACTACTGTTTGCAAAGGCTTTCTGTCACTATCTTGCTCTGATCCCCCAAAATTTATTTTATTGTGCTTTAAATTTACTGATCATAATAACATACTTTTAGCCCTTTCACTTTTGATGGAGTGTTTTTCCACTGTGGTGTTTTAAGCACAGTGATGAGATGAAAAATCAAAGAGAAGAAAGCTCCATCCACCTGAGCAGGACTCAAGAGGGAAAGAGGGTAATAGGCACATTCAGTTTCATTAACTCAAGTTATTGGAAATAATTGCTGGAGCCATTTTTCATGCGCAATGGCTCAAATTAGGGCTCATTTTGGACTAATCTGGACCATCAAATTCCAGTTTAGGCAGTGCAGCCGTCCTTTATTCTCAGCTCTGCACTTGTCTGTGTGGCTCATGCAAATACAAACACTCAATCTCACACATTCTCCTTCTCCTCACCCACCCTCCCCTCCGTCCTTCCCTCCTTCCCTGTCCTCCCTCCCACCAGCCCCATGCTGAAGCAATTATGTCCAGTGTGTGAGTCTTCTACAGGCAGTGTGAGGGTGATTGATGATGCTGTCAGCACAGGGAACATGTTTTAACGTCAGAATAATCTCCCTGCTAATATATTACATCCACTGGATAGGGTTCAATCATTACTAATAGCACTGCTAAGTTGGTGAGAGGGGAGCTGGTGTTGAGAGCACGTGCCTTTGAGTGTGTGTGTGTGTGTGTGTGTGTGTGTGTGTGTGTGTGTGTGCGTATCTCATTAATCAAAGAAGAAGTAGTGGCTGAGAAACCTAGTAAGACCAAATAATAAACAAGTATGCCAGTGCAAGGTGGAAAAAAGCAGCGAGTGAGAGGTGTTTACTTCTTACATAATTACTCACTCATATCCTATAGTCAGTGAATCGACTGAGACGCCGTTATTGTGAATGCGAGAGTCTTACCACCACTTGATATAATATCGTCTTATGAAATGAAAGGGGCTGGAAAGAATGGAGCACAAAGACATCCAACGCTTCAGAAAGAGGCAGCCTTGTGGTGTCTAATCCGTGCTGTCTAATCTCTCAAATTGCTGTGACGTTTGATGAAGGGGATCGAGCTGGTGTGAGAGGAGAGAAACAGGCCCAGTCAGAGAGGGAGTAGGTTGTTTTTTTTTTCCATTTTGCTGATGTGTACAGTACAGATCCAGCTGTGCCCTCCGCTTCTGAACAAATCCTTCTTTAAATACAAGCTGTGTTGTTTACAGCAGTTCTCTGCCTCCAGACACCATCCGCTCTCTGCCTACACTGCCTCTGTTCATTTGACACTGCTTCCTCTCTTATCTGCTTTATGTACTGCTGATCAGATGCATCCCCCCGCCCCCCCACCCCCTTCTTCCTATAGCTGGGTAGAATATGCATGCAGTCGCATGTTGCATGCACGAACACGTACATGTGGGAACATGGGAGAAAGAAACAAGAAAGAAAGAAAGACTGTGTGTGTGTGTGTGTGTGTGTGTGTGTGTGTGTGTGTAGGAGAGAGTCTGTGGGGATCGGTGTTATATTCTGCTGGTGTCAGCTGGCTCGTGGCCTGCAGATTAATGTGTGTGTGCGTACATGCATATGTGCGTGGCGCAAACAAAGGCACCCTCACAAACACCCGTAAACAGATTAGCTCGTCTGCTGAGAAACAAAGGGTTAAGAGAGAATGCAGATTTCACAGGGAAGGGGAGGGAGGCCGTGCGTGTCGTTTTAGTGTGTGTGTGTGTGTGTGTGTGTGTGTGTGTGTGTGTGTGTGTGTGTGAGGGGTGAGAGGGGCCAGCGCGGCGGTGGAGCGTCGTGATCCCTCTTCCCTAATACTGTGTGGAGAATCTCCTCGCTGGGCTCAGCTGCCAATTCTCTCCACTGTAACAGTTCCATTCTCCTCCTCAGCCAGTGAAACAATACTGCCGTGCCTTTCTGTGCGTCTCCACACAAAGAGCCCGGCGCTGAGACAGACGCTCAGAGTGAACTGAGACACAGCACCGGGACAATAGACTAAGAATGGTTTTGTTCGGCATTGTGTTGCGTGTTTGTGAAGACAAACAATAAAGAAAGTTCCAAGGGACGAGCGACTTTTTCCTCATTGTTGAAACTTTAAGAGGATGTGCAGTTTACAGAAGTGGGAGCTGTGAATTCGCTGCTTTGGAGATTCTGCTGCTGTGTGCGTCACTTTGTGTGTAACTTGGAAGTAACTTGTTTTCCAGCACTTCTCTGCATGAAATATCATCCAGTCCTGATCTGTTGATAGCAAGGCCTTTGCTATTCTGCAAGATTTACCTGCCAGTCATCTCAGCGTTGCCACGGAAACGCGTCAGTTACCCATCATAAACACTGAAAGCTCTTAAAGTGTTTAAAGGCAGCAGACAAATGTACCACACACTGGCACACAGGAAGTTCCCCCTCTACTGGTGGCGGCGGATGCTGAGACATTCTGCCCCAGAGGACCACCTCCCTGGGACCTCGAGCCAATCACGACAGCCGAAACAAGCCCTTTATCTACAGGGGCTTATTAAGCTAATTGAATTAGCATGTTGTGGTTTCTGAACCCAAATACGATTAGCCTGTTATTACCGTGTTATCAGGCTCCCTTGTTACAGTAACAGCAGGTTACTTTTGGCTGCTAAATTAGCTCTTATTTTCATTCCATCTCTCAGTCTGCCTCTCTCCGGATCTTTCAACATGTTCCTAAATCAGCTCCTTATCTGGTAAATACCTGGCACAGTGACAGTGTCATGAAAACCAAAGATATGGTGAAGCTCATACTTGTTGAAGCTGGAGCTGTGTTGATGTGAAAACTTATTTTTTGGACCCACGCGGACAATATAAGTACTTAAAAGCTGCACATTTTATACTAACAATTCAAAAATTACATCTTTAATACAAAGGGGTGTTGCATGTAATGATGAACCTACAAGTAATTGTTAGCAGTTCTGCAGTTTAGCTCAGATTTTAGAGTTTAAACCCAGATATGTAACCTTCTCTGTTAATCTGACAGCAAATAAACATGCCAGCTATGTGTCTGAATGAGAAACCTGCACACTTTCCCATAAAAATTGCAACAGTTATCTTTCTAGGTCAGACATAGTAACATTTCTGTGTGTTTTTAACACTAGTCTGAACTGCATGCCAATTACAGATAAGTATACACAAGTCATGGGCTTCTTCTTGTTGCTGCCAGAATCATAACAAACACTTTCCATACTCACAATCTATTACAAACTCAAATGTCCATAAAAATAGAACTTTATCATGATGAAGACAAACCTAATGAGGTAACGAGACTCACCAATAATAAATGGAATCCAGGTTTGGTCAAAACATGAACAGGAGCTGAAGCTGTTTGTTGCTTCCAGGTGTTTGTAGGAGTTTTTCCTCTGAGTTCATTAAATACCTGCTGTATGCGGATCCATGTGAGTGTCTACGAAGTTAGAGAGTTGTCCGCATAACTTCATTTGTTACTTGTAATTATGAACGATCCCTGACATGGAGACAGGATGGATCAGGATCCAATGGTTGACAAGAAAAGCACTCAGAGAGCGCAGCACTCCACCAAGGCCGCTCAGTCGCTGTATCATTTCAGACGGCTGAAATCTTGAAAAAATAGGTGACAGAAATCACAGCACTGTAGAATGTTGTTTTGATCCTGCTCCAGCCTCTGCCCTTCTTCCTCCTTTTCTCTTTTCTCCCATTGTTCCTCATCTGTTTGTTTTGACCTGTCTCTCTCTCTGGCTCCCTCTGTCTGTCACCTCTCCCTCATGTGTCTCTCTCTCTCCCTGTCTCTCACCCTCCTGCTTCACCTGCTTCACCTGCCTGCACTCTGGTTTGCTGATTGCTACAATGAGTTTCAGCTGCAGCAATCAGTTCACACCATTCACCTGTTCTCCACCTCACCTCCACTATTTAAGCTCTGCCCGTTCATTCACTCCCCGCCAGATCATAGATTCACATCCCTTCATGGCTCCCTTTGCATTCCTAGATTCTGTTTCTCCCCACCAAGCCTCCTACCCCCTGTCAGCTTCAGCCCTTGGACTAAACTGATTCCCCCATCCTGGATTTCCCTCTTGTGGACTCTGTTCAACTTCTGTTTGTTCTTGGATACTCCCCAGTCTTCAGTATGCCAGTTTTGTTTCCCCACTAGCTTCTGATTCCCCGAGCCTGCCTAGCCCTTAGTTCTGTTTTCCCCTGGTTTTTTGTAAGTACATTGCTGTGTTGTTTGGTTCAGTTTATTCCTGTTTGGTTTTGTGGTTTTTGTAGATTTAGTAGTATTGTTTCTTTTAGTGTTAGATTCGGTTTAATTTATCTCCTGGTTTGTTTTTCCCTTTTCTGTATTAGGTTAGTTATTTGGTTGAATAAATCCTTTTCCATAAATTCACCTGTATGCCAGTTTTCTGTGTGCCTGCATTTGGGTTCTCCTGCTTCCCCCCGTAACAAATGTGCCCATTTAGTATAGATGTACCCACAAACAAAATGACCTTGCGCTGAGCAGAGGCGTGTGCTATGCATGTGTACGTTATGTACAGATACCAAATCGCATGACCTAAATATGTAGTGGGCGGCGGGCATTGATGGGACTCAGAAACACCCCCACAATTTAAAGGCAGGCATGACATGCATACCATTCCTGCTTTATCAGTCTGTTAAAGCAACTGCATGCCGTCTTTCAACCATAATTCACTTCTACTTTAATGCCAGGCAGGCAGATGGCGCAGTGTTCACTTGTTGTCATAGTTACAGTGATGCCGTGCCGCTATCTCACAATGATGCAGAAATCTCTAACAAATCCATGGATCCAGACTATAAGCTGCATCACTGCCAAAATCTAATGAGATGGTCCTTGTGTCATTTCTGACCTCTGACAGTTACATCCAAATCCATTTGTCCATTTTTGAGTGATTTTGCTAACAAACAGACAGACAGACAAATGTACACAGATCGTCACACAACTCTACCGAGGCTCCACCTGGCAGAGTAATAATATTATATCTTTGTTCACATCAGACAGGTGAAGTGTTCATCATCTGCAGTTAAATCATTTTTTACACACCAGCTGCCCTCAGGTTGAGTTCTGAGCTCCATCACATCTGTTGGGATATTTCTCTAATCCGCCAAGGAACGCAGAGTTATGTGAGCATCGCCGTACGTTTGTCTGTCTGTCTGTCTGTCTGTCTGTGCGCAATATTACTCAAAAATGGACAAACAGATTTGGATGAAATTTTCAAGGAAGGTCAATTTACAAGGACCAACTGATTAGATTTTGGCAGTGATGCAGCTTATAGTCTGGATCCACTGATTTGTTAAAGATTTCTGTATCATTGCGAGATACCTGGCATTAATGTAGAAGTGAATTATGTTTGAATGACAGCATGCAGTTGCTTTAACAGATTGATAAAGCAGGAATGGTATGCATGTCATGTCTGCCTTCAGTTTCAGTTCCTTGTTTGGGTTCTTGTGGTCCACATCTATTGTTTTGGTTCAGTGCCACTGGTCAAGTAGTTGTGTCGTCAAATCTATACCAGTAGCCACCATTTCACTTGCGTGTGTATGTCAATAAGTATTTTTTAAAAACTCTTTGTAATAAATAACTATGGAGAGCCCTGCTGTGCACTGGGGCCTTTTCAATGTGCACATCTGATCCTTCCCACTTCATAAAGCAGCTTCAAGTGGAAGAGCAAAGTAGAAGCGACCATGTTCAGCCTCCAGGTTCTTAAGGTTCAGTTTATGAGAAGCTCCAGGTCATTAAGTCCCCTGCTGTGGAAAAGCCACTTTACATTCATCAGGTGGACACTTACACGACTTCAAGTGAATGCTAATGTTGCTCTGTGTCTGCTGGATTTCTAAAAAAGCAGCTGTTTGCGAGTACGATCGCTGTAACAACTATACAAGTTCACAGTTCGATGTACTACCTTCTGCCTTCTATCATTAAAAAGCACAAATGTGTTACTGTGATTTAATATTACTTTCTTTATTGTGGGACTCTAACTTTGAAATCACACCTTGACATTATTGTGATAAGCGTATTTATCAAGAATTTTATTACTGTTTACATGGAACACACAGAAAAGTGTCCCGCTGAGCTCCAAGACTGCAACACCACATGTTAAATTAAACATACAGGTTGCAAAAAAAACAGACTAGACTTAGAATTTTAGGAGTTATAAAGAAAATCAAGTAACAAACAAGAAAATAAAGAGATGAGGGCAGACGCCATGATCAGTGAGTCTCTAGTTCGAATCGCAACCATTTACTTGAATTTATCAGTTCTCTTTGCCCATCTGTCTTCACTGTCATTTTAATAAGAAAACTAATTGCAAAAATGTCAAAAAACTATACAAATATGAAGATAAGAAGATTTTAAAAATCAGTTGGAAGCAACAAATTTACCATAACAATGATAAAAGTGTTTGATAATTTTAATCCATAAAAATATAAAGCAGCAGAGATTCCTCTTTACTCTCCATATTAGAGAATCTTAATAAAGACACATCTTTTTAACTCAGACTACAACTCATAATCCCCTTTTTTAGATTCTCCTTTCTACATGATGTTAATTTTTTTTTTGCCTCCTTACCTGCTTTTAAACTGTCTTTGACTATCTTGAAAAGGGCTATTTTATATTATGTTTACATACATGCATACATACATACATACATACATACACACACACACACACACACACACACACACACACACACACACACACACACACACACACACACATATATATAGATATATATAAAATAGATCATTAAACACATAATTCATGTGGTCATGTTTGTGTCTAAAGCACAGATTGTAAAATTTAAAAAACGCCAATGTTGAGTCACAAACACAAAAATACTTGGTAAACATCATTTTTCCATTGATAAATATATAAAATGTATTACTAAACACATAAAACATGTTGTCATGTTTGGACCCAAAGCAAAAATTTAAAAAAAAAATTATCTTCCAAGATTTTTATCTTTGAGACTCAACAGTGAGACTCAAAGATAAAACCTTGGTAGACATACTTCTTTAACCAATAAATGTATTAAATGCATATTTAAAAACCTTATCTGTCTTTACTGCCCATTTTGTTTATTTAAAAAAGGCAAAACTACCCAAAGCATATATAAATTTGAAAAAAGAAGAGTAAGAGGATCAATTAGGAGCAACAAATATATGTAACTGAACAAAACAATTTTTGGTAGACACAATTTTTCACCACTAAATGTATAAAATGGATAATAAACGCATAATATATTTTGTTGTGTTTGTACCTAAAATAGAGATTGTGAATAATAATTTCCACTGTTGAGTCTCAAACACAAAAATATTTGGTAGACATAATTTTTAACCTATAGATATATTAAATGGGTCATTAAAAGCATAATGTATGTTGTGATAGGACTCAAAGCAAAGACTGTGAAGAAGAAACTCCACTGTTCAGTTTCAATGAACTTGCATGAACACAGCGCTCCTTGTGCACCGCGGCTCCCTTTACCAGCTGGCTGAGGAGTCACAGAGGCTTCAGCTGGGGGAGCATATAGGAGGTGGGTGGTAGGAGGTGCAGGGGTGAGGAGCGGAGGACTGAAGCGGGATTTATGGTCCGTCTGACCTGCATGTCGGATGGTACGATAGCGTCGCAAACCCCCTTCCCCACACACTCACACCTTTCGGATAGGGGCTCTCTGTGCTGCCCCCGAAGGAGCAGGTTGGGGAGTCAACTGGTCTCACTGAGCCTGTGATTAATACACTGGGACTGCTCTGTACCACCTCCACACCACACTGTCCTCACCTCCAATTAGCATGCTAATGAACCTGCACATGTGTGACCATGTGCAGAAATGTGTGTGTCACCTCGGGGCTCTTTCTCACTGTGCAGCATAAACAGAAACAGGCTGGCATTCAGAGCAATAGCTGCTGCTCTGCTAATTGAGACTGTGTGTGTGTGTCGGTGTGTGTGTTATGGACTGTGACCCTGGTCATACTCGCTGCTGTTATGGTAACCAGTTGAATAGGAGTGTTTTCTCCGTCTAGTTATACCTGTCATGGTGACCTTTGTTCTCGGCGGAGGCGGCTCAGAGGTGGACCTGAGCGGTCACAGCTCGTTCTCCACGACTAACACGATTTACAGGTCGCATATGCACATATTCAGATGCTGCAAACACCCAAAGCACAGTCAACAAACACGCGCACACTGTGTAAAATGTCCTCGGGAAAATTTTAAATTACATTTCAGAAATAACAGTTTTAAAGGTGCTGTGTTTACTAACCCGTTTCCTTTTTAAGTCCCCCTCAGGGCGGAGTTGAAGTTGAAAAATCTTCTTGTTCTGCACTCTCAAAAGAAATACTGACGTTACTGCTTTGTTCCTCATCGTTGATTGGGAAATATTTTATTATTGTATGTTGTACAATCTATAAAGCCCTCTGAAGTCAATTAGTGATTTTGAGATATACATAAATTGCACTGATCATAGGTCAAAAGGTTCTTGTTTTAACAGGAAACTTCATGTTTTACCAGATTAATTAGAGTTTATACTGGTTGCTTGGCAGCCTCACGGTTAGAGCAAGATATTAGAAAGTACAGAACACCCAGACGGACGTCTAGTAGGGTTGAAATTGTCAGATGAGAAGTGTGTGTATTCACTGCCGGTACAATGCAGTTGAACATTTAGTTTTGTTGGTTTTGTCAACAAAATGTTATTATCAAATGCATTTTGCTGTCACTTAAAAATTCTACTGATTTTCTATGAATTTTATGGATTTTTCCAGTGGGTGATAAAAGCTGGCATCTGAAGGAGTTTGACATGCAAGTAGTTTGGAGCCGACTCCGTTTAAATGTTCAGTAAACATAAATGGCAAATAAGTTATACCTAGCAATCTCCATTTGGTTGGGTGAAGTTTTTAAAACACTGTTTTTCACAGGTGGTCTGTTCCTGGTGCTGCCAAAAGTTATGGATTGTTCCTGGAAAGCTTTTGATGTAGCACTTTTTGTCTTATTAAAGTCGCTCCAGTAATTGCCAATGAGAATTTAATTGGATAAGAAGAATCAACCAACAAGTCAACCTGCAGACTATAAACCTACAAATGATGCTATAAAAGTTGTACCCTAAATGAGAAGCCCTTCTCTCTATTATGGAATAATTCAAAAGAAATAAGTTGCTGACATGTTTATTCCTATTCTTAAAGTGAAATAAGAAACAAATGCTGTGTGGGAGGCTTGACGTCGATGATCTTTCTCTCTTTGTGTGTGTAAAAAGTGAAGGAACTTGTGTGGGACAAAGGAAACCATAATGAAACTTTCTGGTGCTTTTGTTGGTGGTGCTGAACCAAAACCATAATTTCACAGTCCAGCATCCAAAATGCAAAAGGTAGCCACAACACATTCATCAGCTCAAGTACATCTTCATTTCACCAGTGTACTTTGGCTGTGCTGAATAAAACAAGCAGTGTAAGACAGCAGAATAAGGACCGGATCACATGCTGTATGATGGTGACCTTTCAGTGCATCTGTTAGGCCTCTAAAACATCATCTTGCATCCGAATTTAAGATTAGTCATGAACACGATTATAATCCTTTTTCCATTTCTGCCTTCAGAGTGCTTGTGTATGTACAAGAATGCATTTCAGAGCATGACTATGTGTGCACACACTCGTGTATATACAGAAGCAGGCATGGAGGCAGCGAGTGCTACAGTAACCTTTGCGATAATCAGTTCTGTCTGATGGGCCTCTTTAATTAACCTTGTAGGAAATTAATCCCAGTGTTAAATGGACAAGAAAAAGATGTTTGATTACCACCGCGAGCCAACTGGGACTTCTCTCTCTGTCTAATTGCCCAGGAAGAGGGAACAAGAGAAAAAGTAGCACAAATGAGAAACAGAGAAACAGATAGGGAGAGAGAGGCGAGAGGGGAGAGCGAAGAGCGAACGCCTTGAATCCTGTGGTGTCATTAGTGTCGGTGTGAATGTCAGTTAGTCCCTGGAGTACTGATAAGGCTTCAGCAGCAACAGAGAGGAGAGCAAAGAGAAGGAAACATGTTGTTAACTGAGAGGGACAAAACACTACATGATGTACAGAACTTCCTAAGATTATAACCAGGGAATAGGTAAAGAACTTACCGGTAAATACTGAGCAAGCAGTTCCTGGATAAAGACTTCAATAGGCATCAAACTAACTTGGCTGCACCATGTGTTGTCTTAAATCAAAAGTCACTGTAAAAAAAAACAGAGCAAAATGCTCTAAAGATCACATGTCATTTTATTAACTCTTTCATCTTCATGTAAATATTTTAAATGAATGACTCACATCTTTAAATTAACATTGTCTGTTTAAAACTCAATCATCATCAAGAGTCACTGTATAGACTGTCCTTTACTGTAAGGTTGTAGCTTTCTGCTTTGTAGGGGAGAGCAGCTGTCACTAATTATGCTACTTTACACACTTCAGCAATGACAAGGTGGTTATATGACAAAGAAGTGATGTAATAAATTTTATGGTAACATGTTTGGAATATACTGAAACTACAGAATTGTTGATTTTACTGCTTGACAAGGCATTTTTATGCATACAAATGATCGAAAAGTTCCAGGACTATTTGTTGTGCAAATGCATGTAGTGTATGTCCAAGCAGTAACTGTCACAAGTCAGACCTGCATTAGACATGATTTGATTTTCTCAGTCTGTGTCAGTCAAACCCACATGTGGAAGGTCATCAATGGTCACAAGAGGTGGGTTTGCGTCTACCATCAAGTGAAGAAGCAACAGTTTTTAAACTGGAAAACTCAAAATTTGGAAAAATATTAGAATCATTTTTGTAATTTTCCTCAGCATTCAAGTGGTTGTTCACTGTGAATTTATCCCCAAAGGTTGGACTATCAAGAGAAGTTCTACTGTAATGTGATATACACCAATCAGCCAAAAAATTCTGACCACTGACAGGTGAAGTGAATAACATCAGTCATCTTGTTATAATGCAACTTTCTGCTAGGAAACCTTGAGTCCTGGCATTCATGTGGATGTTTGACATGTACCACCCACCTAAACACTGCAGGTCAAGCAACCCCCCAACATCAACAGCAGTCTTTAATGCCAGTTGACACCCTCAGCAGGACAGTACACTCCAACACCCCGAAAAAAACTGCTCAGGAGTGGCCCGGGAACATGACAGAGCTAAGCTGTTCATCCAGGTTCTACACTCCCCAGATCCAAATATTATTGAGCATCTGTGGGATGTGCCAGGATAAGCCTGATCTAGGTAGGTCCCACCCGGCAACCCACAGAATTCACTGCCACCAGGAAGCTTTACAATTGTTGCAGAAACACTTAGAGCAGTGTAATGCTGGACTGCTTTGATGGACAGGTGTGGTTTTTGATTTTTATAAACGGTCCTAGGTCTTTTCGATTATCCCTCGCAAATTTTAACTGCATCAAAAGCATCGATCTTACACTCACTGTCATCCAGTACCCCTACATCCATGCCTTCCTCGCCCCTACTAAACCTTCCCTTTCCCTGATGGAGCAGGTGCTTCCTCTCTTCTCCTCACTAATGTGTCCAGATCTCTGCACTGACCTCAGCTCTCCGTGACTCATCCTGTAGCGTGCTGGCTTCACATGTGTGTGTTGGCTGTGTTCATCGGTGTGTGTTCACTTCCCGGATCCCTGCAGGTGTCTGTATCAATAACCGAAAGAGCAGAGCGACAAGAACCAGCGGAGGTTACGTCGGCTGTTTTATATATAGATGCTTTATAAGCGTTGGCTGCGCATTTATTCTGCATTTATTATTGCTGTAGTTATGATAATGGGAAGTTCATTCATGAGTCAGAGTTCACAAAGCCTGAACTACTGCTGGTGGAGTAAAGAGACAGTGGAACGTAAACAGGTGGATCCATTCTCCTGCCCTTTGAATGCTTTTGACTTGTAGTCACTTACTTACTTGCTGGAAAACTTTACTAATTATCATTGTTTATTGTGATTATTTAAATTACTTTCCATTTCTCAGCCTGTCTTCATCAAAGGTACCTTCTAAAGCCATGACATCCATTTGCACTTCAGGTTTTAACACACACAGAAACAGAAAAAAGCCAGACTTCCAGAATCTTTAAAAGCTAACACTAACCATGCTGAATGGTTGCCTACGTTGGCAGGAAGACAGAACATGTAAAAAAGCAATTTTTGAGCAGAACTTTCCCGTAATGGTCAACCAAATGTCAATAGATGGTTGCATTCCAAGAGGTTTTTTTTTTTTTTTTACAAATGACATCAACCTACTCACTGGGCAGACGTCTGTTTTTCAGATTTGTCTTTATATCTGAGTCTATTTGAATGTCGTTCCGGTCACTCGAGCGTCCACTAGCTTCATTGTCTTCAGCTCACCTTGCCTCTTGCTCGTTACTTAGCTTGTTAGTGTTAACTCATCAGCAGGGTCAAACGCTCCGAAAACACACATTACATCGCAGCCAAAAGATCGCATTACACAATTTGAATAAATACAAGGCAATTTGTCACTGTCATGTCAGAGTTGCCCCTCTCTCTGTCTGGCCCTGGCCGCCTCTCTCATCCTCCTCCCTGCCCCCAACCTCCCCTCCTCTGCCCCGGCACAGCGGCAGGAAGCGGTAATGGTGATTGTATTAACCCCTCGGAGAAAGCACTGACCTCTGCTGCTGTTCAGCTGAAGGTAAAAGTAGAGGAACACACTCTCAAGACACCGAATGCGCACACAGTGTCCCACTGAAGAAAAAGTTTAAAACTGTGGAAGGATTTAAAACCACCATTCTACAGATGTCTAATATTGCAACAACAGTGACTTTGCAGTTGCAGCATTGCTATTATACACAGGAAAATGTTAAAAACAGCTATGGAAAGTGAAGATGAGGAGTTTTTGATAGCTGTTTTCTCTGTTTCATTATCTTACTTAATATAACTTCCTGATGTTACAAACATTACATTGCTTACATATAACTGTTAGCACACAATTTTTACTTACATGCTGCCCACACATGCAATTCCTGTATTTCAACTGTTCTGCCTTGAAAGATATATACATGTGCCTGTGACCGTGTTTTCATACCTGTTTAAGCTGCACCATTTAATGAGTAATTAGCTTTAATAATTAGTCCGATAAGGAGCACAATAGGCTCATGGATGCAATTTTTGTATGACACAGATAACAGTGATGTGTAAGACATGTATTGATACATGTTTGATACCGAACATTTAATTACCATCAGTAAATGAATGTGAAGTGTTGGTTGTTTTACACAGCTAATCTGCACAATGTATTTCAGTTGAGCTTTCTATTATACACACTTTTACGGGCATAATAAGTAAATAAAAAATAATAATGATGAATTAGCTATTTAAATAAACATACCAATGTTTCACCAAAACTTTTTCCACATCACTATATTGGAGCTTCATCTTTGACTGTGACTGAATTAAAGAAATGTGGACAAGCCAGAGCGTTTTTCTTCTACAGCAGAATGATGGTGAGGTGCAGCCAGACCATTCTGAAGTACAGAATAGTCTGACCATGCAACACTACCAAAGCTTTGACTTAACCACTCAAATTAGCAAAGTGAATCATAGTTTACTCTTCCAATCTTGTGCATTTGTCCATTAAATAGCACAAGCAGTTATTTTACCACTTTTTTCACCACTTTAGTCTCACTTTCCTACATCACATTTGTGTGAAAAATTGTGCTATACATGTGTATGTTATGTATGGATACTGAATTGCATGACCTAAATATGGAGCAGGTGACAGAAATTGATGGGACTCAGAAACAACCCCACAATTTAATCAATTGTCCCTTGTATTATTTCATATGGATAAGTCCTGATAAGTCCGCAACGGTGGATTTGTAGTAGCAATTGCAATCATGTGATCAACAGCAGGCAGCTGATGTAGTGTTCACTTGTTGTCATAGTTACAGTGACGTCATGCCACTATCTAGCAATACAGAAATCTTTAATGAATCTGTAGATCCGGACTATAAGCCACATCACTGCCAAAATTGAATCAGTTGGTCCTTGTGTCATTTCTGACCTTCCCTGAAAATTTCATCCAAATCTGTTGGTTCGTTTTTGAGTAATGTTGCTAACAGACAGACAGACAAACAGACGGACAGACAAATTCACACCGATTGTCACATAACTCTGTCATGCTCTTTTTTTATTAATTTTGGCAGATTGACAGCTTCTTTAAACATCAAGTGCAGCAAACAAGCACAGAGGGAAGCGACAGGAAGACGTGCCAGTCATTTTTCAAAATAAAATACCCTGCACACTCCACCAGAAATAGGATTTAAAATAAGACGTTTTTATCCTCTCTGTGCGGCCCGGTTCCAAATAACCCACGGCCCGGTGGTTGGGGACCATGGATCTACAGCACATGGTTTAAATGGGCCAGAATAAGCACCACTGGTAAAGGGTATTTCAAAAAGTTTTTGTCCTCACCTGGAAACAAGGGATGTAATTCTCGAATGTTTGAAGCAATCAAAGAAAATGAAAAGGATATCTCTGAGCTGGATGCATTTGCTCCAGTTCAATGTGTCCGTCCACAGGTGGCAGAAGCAGCCAAATGTGGCTTTGAACTGTTGCCTCGTGCACTTTACTCACCTGACCTGCATCGTCTAACTTCTGTTTCCCAAACTGAAATCATACTTGTCTGATCGCCATTTTCAAAGTGATGATAACATCAGGCATGGTGTTGTGACGTGTCTGGAGGCTCATAATGTGACACAGAGGCGTAGTGAAGCTTTACCATCAGTGAAGTTAAAGGAGACTATATTGGAAAATAATGCAAAAGCAATCTTTCTCTTGTGACATTTTATGGTGCATTACCCTCGTAATTGTAAAAATGCTTTCCCTGCCTGCCCTTTTTAAACTTATGGTTGAAACGGGCTTGAATCATCACCACTGGAAGCTGACTGAGAAGCCTCAAAGTACCTACCTTAATTACCAGGTTGACAAAAGATCTACCATCAGAAAACCCCTGGACATGTGACATCTTGTCAAAATATAACCCCTGACACATTCCCATTGATATCTGTGGTCCTTCAACATTCAAAACGACTATGAAAAAGCCTCGAACAAAGTATCTTATCTATTTGGCTCTGAGAAATGGTTTAATGAACCCGTTTCTCAAAGATGTGTGTGGGGCGGAAGTCGAAAGGGGCACCTCGGAGAGTTTGGGGGTTAGCACAACAGCTCAGACCTCCTGCACTCTTTCATCTGACTGTTTCAACATCTCTCCATCCCCTCCACCCCTTCCACACCACTCTCTTAAATAAATCCTCTTCGTTCTGACAACCTACTAACTCTTAAATAAATCCTGCCTGATGTGAGATCCCGGCCATTCCCTCTTGACCCAGACGATACCCCTCCGAACACATTCACATAAGAAAAAAAACCCCGCGGCACAACTGTGACCTCTCCAGATTTTGACCTGTGTGGGTGAAACAGTCAAAGTCCTTGTGGACCCAGATGTCCTCTTGGCTTTTTAAAGCACACAGTCTCTCCCTTTTTACTTTCTCTTCTCCTCTTCGTTCGCTCTCCCTTCCCTTCCAGCCCCTCTGGAGACTCGGTGTTAACCAGGGTAGACGTGAGGAGGAAGGGAGCGGAGGAAGGAGGGATGGTGGGAGGGAGTTGTGATGTCCCGACTCAGGGATATTTAATCCTCTCTGTGAGGGGCGAGCGTCTCTCTCCCTGTTTGGCTTTGGGAGATCAAAGAGGCAGTTCAGATTCTGGGTGAGATCGCTCGCTCTCTCCTCCTGAGTGGACCAGAGGCTCGAACACTCACACAGAGACACACAGTGAAGCACTTTGGGGTGAGCGGCGAGGACGTTCGTGGTGGTAATGAGGCAGTGATTGATGGGACTTTATGCTTCTTTGCTGCACTGTCTCAAACTGCCAGTATATGAGTACACTCCATACAAAATCCAATCTGTGTGCGGAAGAAAAATGTCTGGTTAAGACAGAAAAGAAGACCCGCAATTGGTTTCTATTTTTTTGCCCCTCATATACATAAAGTTACAAAAGTTCTTGCTATGAGAAACTTTCTTCTCCAGACTACTCCCACTGCGCTTCACAAACGTCTTCACTTGGCACAGACACAATAAAACAAACACACCTGGACTTGCGGTCAGTACGGTCCCATTTGCATTCATCTGCAGTCTGAGAAGACACCAAATGCAATTTTGTTTGCTGTTGGCTTTAGGCCATAACACTAATGGTATCCTTTTATTTCCTGCTTTGGCCGTCCACCCAGACTACGTTGATAATTCATTCACCAGAAGTAGATGATTTTTAAAAATGAAGACATTTCTGCTCCTACACTGTGGAGTGAAAGGTGTAAGTCTTAGAGACATATAGGATATAATAACATCACCACTCTGATTCAGCTGGAGGTGTCTTTGGTATGTTTCCTTCTCTTCCTGACTTTTCTTTCCTATGCGTACTTTCAAATCAAAGGTCCAGTTTATAGTAATTAGATAGATAGATAGATAGATAGATAGATAGATAGATAGATAGATAGATAGATAGATAGATAGATAGATAGATAGATAGATAGATAGATAGATAGATAGATAGATAGATAGATGTAGTGTGTATAATTGCACCCTACGAATAAAGATTGTAGTATTTGCATGATCTTCGACTGGATCTTTTATATTTACATGGGGACAGGATTCCGTATTGCACCACCATGTTTGTATTGTAGCCAGAAGCCAACAAACCAAACAAATAAGACCAGTCTTATAAGGCCTTTTGGATATTATTTTACATGAGTTGCCACTGCAGGTTCATACTTAGGTTCTAGGAAAAGTGAGGATGAGCTGAAATATGTTCATTTGGCTGCAATCTGCAACCTCATTGCTAGATGCCACTAAACCCTCAACAGAAGACACCAAATGCAATTTGTTATAAAAAACACTTACATAACACAAACCTGATTGAATAGGAACCTGATAGAACAAGCACTTTTCCATTGTTAAGTATTATGAAGTCTGAAGTCTAAATGTAAAATAAAAGCAATGTCAAGTCGACATTCGGTTGCCATTGCTGGAAATGGTCCTTTGTGTCTTCCTACAAAGAAGCTTTAGGCTGAGGAGAATTAATTTGAGGAAAAAACAAGAGGTTTTCGATACATAAAATTTGTTTTAATCCTTTTAATTAGCTTGAAAAGATAGTTGTTCAAAATTAAAGCCGCATTTCTAATTTATAGTTGTTATCTTTCTGCAATAGCTTTTCAACTGCACTGACTAAATGTGTCATTATTCAAGTTTTGTGGCAAGTTACAGACTCCTCCATCCAGATACTCTCATACATCATCTCACAGCTTTGTAAAGTCACTGCTAAATGGAGCTGTAACAACAACAGATACTCCAGTACCAAGTGACAACATGACTGCTGTTTTTTTCCATAGGACTGAAAGTAAATATGGTACCATAGAAATGGAAGGTACAGGAGATACTGAACAATAACTTCAACTTGAGGGATGACAGTAGCAAATGCAGGTGTAGTAGCAACCCTGACAGTTATGTTTGGTGTTATTTTGCACCAAAAACCATCAAATAAACACTGTTTCAGAGAATTGGGAATGAAAGAAGTAAACACCCAAAGTTTATCTGAGCACCTTGAAGACAGACATCTGTACAAAGTTCAGTATGAACAGATTTCAGTTGTTCACTTTATTTTTAGTTTGATTCACCAGATGTAGAATTCAAGTATAAGCCTACCATTTCCTCTGTGTATTTTTACACAGCTTTTTCCTTTTACTATGCTATCTGCCATGGACCACTTCCAAAATCCTGTTTGCTACTAGAAACAATAACCTCAGAGCAGAAACCTATGCATTGAAAACTGAAATTGTTGCAGAAGATTTAAATCATTCAATAAGGCAGACCTGTTTGTTACTTTCTGTGAATTCACCATTTAATGGCAGTACTCCTCTAACTGTGAATGTTCCACCAGTACAGTTCCCCATTATGTCATTGTTTTGCTGGGGCACCGTTGCTGCATCCAGGGCTTAGGACCAAGCAGGACAATTGTTATTGGTTTAAAGAAACAAGTAGAGCATTTCTCTCCCTATGAAAGATAGGGAAATACAGACTGCATCTGTTTTAGCAAGTCAAAGCACAAGGGTCAGTCAAGCTAATGGGATCCTGTTTAGGTGAAGTGATAGCCCATATTTTTTTAGTTAATGGTAGACTGTAAAACATATAATATGTGTGTAGCAGGGTTAATACATAAGATGTTGAAATACATTCATTTAATTTGTTTATTTGGTATCAGAAATTGTAGCGTTTTCATGGTATTGGTGCCGACTAGAAATGTTGTGTTTGTATTGTGAAATTCTTAACCCACCCATTTGCTGCTGCTTCTGTACTGCACATTAATCATAAGGTGTGGAGTCATACAATATGAATTTATTTCCCAGAAATATTGCACAGATCAGTTTTAGGTATAGGTAGTGGTCTGTAATATCAAATATTTATATCAGAGTTGGCTCAGCTGTAACATGGTAAAGCACTCATCAAAGGCGGAGCACTTTATTGTTGGATGCAATACTGTTTTTTTTTCTCACAAAATGCCTAAAATGAGTTTCACACCCATTGCAGTAACTCCTGCCAAGTGTTTATAATATTACTTAAAAGATATTCTGTGAGTCATGAAGTGAGTACATTTCAGCGCTTTCTGTTTCATCACCCTGGAGGAGTTTGTTAACAGTGGGAGCTGTAAACCGTGTAGCCGGCGATAACAAAAGTGATGATTCCAATGTTTCCTTTCTATTTGTATTTTAATTTTATCCTGAAACACACACTCATATATACACACACACAAATGTAAACCCGCGGTTCCCCTGCCACTCGGCTTCTGAGGTTTGCAGGTCTCTGATAGGAAGCCTCTGAAATGGAAAAGAGATAAGAGTAAATAAACAAATAAATACAATAAAACCGAATTTGTGCTGGTTCAGTGCACACAGAGGGAGAGGGGGTGGATGGGAGGGGGGGTTGCACTCGGCAAAGGCCTGACGACGAACCCCTCACAAAGATGCATTCTCAATAAAGCAAAGCAAGGTAAATACCTAAGTGAATTCATGCAAAGTTCCATTTATTCAGAGGAATCTGTGGAGACTGTGTGCTGATAGAGAGAGACACCATTTGGCTCTCGAACAATGGAGCTATCGGTTACTGCCTCTGTGTTCCCTCGATATGATCTCCATCCATTTTATACGACCAGATTGCTCAAAAAAAAAAGAAGAAGCATTTTATTTCCATCACAATAAAGTTATTTGGTGTTGTCAGCTAATTCTCAATGGCATTACAAGCTTTCTCTCAGCGCTTGTTGATACCTTCGCCGAGGAACCGTGCTAAACCAAATGTTCTGCACAGCCAGTCTGCCTTTAAAGTGGTGCCACGGGCTTTGATGTGCGCCCACACCAACACGCCACTCCAACAGCCTTTCTTCTCAGATGTTGCTTAATTACACTATCATAGTCTGTTAATTACCTTATCAGTGCTGCATAATCCCATGGTCAGTGTCTGAACGCCATGTATCAAAGCAAAGCGAATCTCTTTCATGTGCTTTTTTTTTCTTCCTTTTTTCTGTCCTGATTAGAGAATTTGGTGGTTTGTGAGTCTGAAGATGAAGTTAGTTATTTTTACCAACAATTAATGTCTTGAGGAGAAAATA
Source organism: Amphiprion ocellaris (assembly GCF_022539595.1). Taxonomy (NCBI): domain Eukaryota; kingdom Metazoa; phylum Chordata; class Actinopteri; family Pomacentridae; genus Amphiprion; species Amphiprion ocellaris. Next base: position 31,931,141 of record NC_072778.1, on the reverse strand, counting down.
GAAATAGGTGTGTTTGTTTTATTATGTTTATTTAGTGTAGCAGCGCTCTAAAGCAAAGTCTAATTGTTGCCCCAGAGAGTTAATCTTTGTCATATGAATAATGAAAACAAAGCAAGCTTGGTTTGTATATGTGATGTTAAAGGAAGAGATCAAATAATGGGAAATGTGCTTATTTGTTTTCTTTTTCAGAGTGAGGTGAGAAGTTTGATACAACTCTCAAGTCTTGATGTTAAGCAGGGGTGGTGAGACCCAGTTCAATGCTTTTATTCTTCAATATCACCTCAGGAACTTTGCAGTTTTGGGCCTTATTGTTTAAAAAATTACTAAAATGCAGGGTCACTCGTACCATTGAGTCTAATAATTTTGGATTCATTGCAGATGTAGAGCAGAGCAGTGAATAATTTCATGTTTCATGGGGCTTCCCTTAGTACTGTTTCCACAAAAGCCACATTGCAGATCAACCGACTTTGCAGGTGGCAGAGAGAGATGAATGTCAAAGAAGAGAGAGAAACAGCTCTATAAAGGAAACCGTAAATTAGTACTGATATTCTGTTACAAATACAAAATATGCCTATATGCTTCTTAACAAGATGTAGTTCATCTTGAGATAAGGAAATTTTTACACTCATACACTGGAGGCTACATTTACAGGTTTTTTGTCATCAGCTCGTTGTTCTGTAGATCATTACAGTTAATGTACAGTCCTTCAAATGATACCAAAAGACAGTTTTCCACTGATGGAACTTGTGGGCTGTTTCAGGGCAGCCCAAAACTTTTTGTGTGCTCCGACTGCAAGAGCCGCCCTAGTAAAAGCACTTTCAGTGCTGTTTTTGGAGACAAAAAAGTACCTACTCCAGGTTTGGTAGTTCTGAGTGGCCTTGTTGCCAATCCCTAACGTAACCCCTGGTGGACAGAGGACAGTTAGCCTAACTTAGCATAGTAGACTGAAAGCAAGGGTAATTGGCTAGAATGCTCTTTTAAGTTAAACGTTAGGATTAGCATGTTGCTCATTTGTTTTCTCCAAATGCAAACAATCTCTGGGTGGAGCATGATTGGCCTGATACTATTTGTCTCTGTACAGCTACAGCTGAAGCAAGAAAAACCTGCATCATAATGGTCCTTTTTGTGCATGGTCTAACTAAATTACATCCAGCATGTTACATACTTAGTATTAGAGATGTTGGTTGGCATCTTTTTAAGATTTCTTGTTATATTTCACTCACCTGTGTGTTTCCATATACACCAAGCTTTGCTTTGTTGGATGCACAGACATGGGTAGCTGTGGCTCAGGTGTTAGAGTGGGTTGTCCATTGATGGTATGGTGGTTCCATCCTTCACCCCTCTGCTTGTTGAAGCATCCTTGGACAATACATTGAACCCCAAGTTGCTTCTGATGAGCCAAGTTCTGATGCCACTGGTATGTGAATGTGTGAATGAGAAACACATTGTAAAGTGCTTTGAGTACCACTAAGGAAGGAAGACACTCTATAAGTGCAAACCATTTACACAAGATTTCAGTTTTTGTGGCTGAACTCTAAACAATCACTCACATGCAGTCGACTATACATATCTGTATGCCGTGTTTGAAAAACCCCAAACCTGAATGTATAAAGTATAATAATCTGCCTTCCCCCTATATCAGAATTTCCTTTGTGGATGATTAAAGACAGTGGGGGTTTCTTGAATAATATCTCAATGTTTACCTTGAGTGCATTGGACGCGGCGCATGTGTCGATTTTGTCTCCACACAACTGCATTTCCAATATGGAGACAGTAATTAAGAAATAATTGGAGAGGCCAGAGATGTGTGGAAGATGCATGCCTCAATGTTAATTCCACTCAGAATATGTTAACGTATGCACAGATGTTAATGTGGACTCCATGTTGGGGCTGTTGTTTTTGTGCACCTCAGTGCTTTCCCAGCTCACATGTGTTCTCACCCTCAGCTCTGCTCGCAGCCTACTGGATCTGTCAACTTGGGGAAAATTTCCATTTTGCAGCTAACTCTGCAGCCTTTTGATGGGTACGTCTTGCCGACTTTTATCTCTCAGTGCGTCTGCAAACTAATTAATATTTTTTTTCTCCCTCACTCTCTCTCTCCCCTTCAGGCAAATATTTGTTTCCTCAGAAGTGAGCGTGGGCAAACCTTCCTCGCAGCTCCATATGCTGCCAGCTGCCAATCAAGTGCGCTAGAACCCTGAAACTAATCGCAACCCCCCCTCCTCCTCCTCCTCTCTTCTCCATCTCCTCTTCCTCTCCTTCAGCAGAAATGAAGGAGTTGGGTAGTGTTTGTGTGTGTAGGGGGCGTTAAAGGAAAAATAAAGACATACAGTAGGGAAGAAGAAAAAGGGATGGATGAGACACAAGCCCAAAGCATTATCTCCTCTGTTCTGTCTGTCCACGTGGAGCCGTTCATGCTTGTCTCTATGCTAAGCTCTTTGTTTCTATTTAACTTCATGGTATTTATTTATATACTGTTCACATGGATTGCACTGTATCTGCACTGGATTTGTACTGGTTTGCTAGACAGCTCCAAGAGTGAACAATGTGTGTACACAGTGATTTTTGTATGTGTGTGTGTGTGTGTGTGTGTGTGTGTGTGTGTGTGTGTGTGTGTGTGTGTGTGTGTGTGTGTTCTCCCCAGGTTGCCCCAGCGATGCCAAACACACAGACGAGGCCAAAACAGCTTTAACCCCCCCTGCAGATCAGCAGCAGGTGAGAAGAAGGCAACAAAAATGATTAAACTTACATTTAATCAGTCGCACTGGTGTATTGCCAGGTGTCATAGTAAGACACAGAGTTGTTAAGGGTGCTCCTCGATGTGCACTGTTGCTCGACAGTGGCTGTTTTTTTGGTACATGTATGGTTATTATAGGAAATGAATGGAAAGAGGAAAATGTTGGACTATATAAAACAAAAATCCCCCCAGCTGGACGCGAACAGTGGACTCAGCAACCACAAGCCTTAACCTCAGGGCAGACAGTGCAGCACAGCAGCACTCTTTTAGGAACATTTTAGGCACATTTTCCATCATTCGACTGAAGCTTGTAACCTGGTTTAGATGCTTATTTTTGTTTGTCATCAAAAATTGCAATAAAGAAACAGCATTCTCCATTATGATTAATGTGTTTTCTTCTGGTAAGGTAACAGTTTGATGCAGTTAGAGGCATTTCCAGTTTCAAAGAGCCATAAGAATTTCAAGCCAGGTCCAACTCCCAACTAGTCACATCCAGCTGCTCTCTCAGAACCTTTTGATGTCACATTTGAACCCACTGGGTACCATCCATCCTTCCGCCCAGCCATTTTGTCCACTTATCCAAGGTCAGGTTGTGGTGGCAGCAGGTTAAACAGGGCATTCCAGACATCCCTCTGCCCAGTAGCATTTTTCAGCTCCTCATAGATGATTCGATAGGGTTTCCAGGCCAGGTGAGTTCTGGGTCAACCTTGGGGTCTCTTCCCAGTTGCCTGGAAAGCCTCTATAGAAAGGCGCCCAGGAGAAATGGGGAACTGGGTACCTTTAAGAGTCAATTTTCAACATGCTGAGCTGCTAAAATCTAAGAATACCAGAAATAGATGCCATGACTCTATTATTATCATTATTATTATTATTATTATTATTATTATTATTAATAATAATAATAATAATAATAATAAACTAGAGGTTTGCCTCATAACATGTAATTAACGTTGGTAAACGGTGCATTTTACCTGAAACTACGATCTTTTCCTCTACTTAACCAAGCAATTTTGGTGCCTGGACCTACCCAAACAGCAAGTAAAGCAAAAAATTGAGTCAAAACATAAAACAACAAGTAAAATAATAAGTGTCCAACACAGGATAAGATAGGATCAATCTCCTGGATGAAGGTTCTCTGATTTACTGTGCCTTCACCCCTTACATTCCCTTATTAAGCTTGTCCAGTGTGAGGCCTTTGTTTTTTTACAAAACCCTATTTTCCCTCACTGTTTACTTTTGTTTTCACTTGCTTGGTTAGATTTAGGCACCCAAAATATTTGAATGGATTTAGAAAAACATTGTGTGGGGTATATACAATCCTTCCACAACATGTGTGAAGATTCTCCTCCATTTTCTGGGTGACTAGAGTGTTGAGTCCCACCCCATCAAAGGAAGGCTGAAAGGTCAGTAAAGCAACTAAAATATATAAGAAAAGATATGTTGATTAGAAACATATTTGTGATACATCACCAATAAACGTGATATGGCAGAAAATCAGTTTCCCTTAAAACATATTTGAGAATTTAGCTGTATAAGAGCATAATTTTTAGGAGACAGTGCTCCCATCTGGACTCTAGGTTTATTAGTGATCCACTAGGCAAAGAACTGCTGTTGGAGTCTCGCTGTGGCTACATGTTGTTGTTGTTGTTGTTTGTTCACAGTGGCTATACACATGAAAAGTCATTTTTAAAAAAACATCAGTTGATGAACTGATGAACTGTTCTTCCACTTTGAAGTGATTGGAACCAAATCAGTGGAGCGACTGTGACTCAGGTGGTGGAACTTGTTGTCCATCAATCACAGGGCTGGAAGTTGGATCCATGTGCTTAAGAGTCCCTTGGCAAGATGTTGAACCCCAAAGTGAAAAAGTTTGTATGTGAATGGTGCAATGAGATCATGTTGTAAACAGCTTTAGAGAATCTAAGATCAAAAGGAGTGGACCATTTGCACAAACATCTGGGGAACTCGGTGATGGCATCATACATCAGTCAACAGTATCCACTACTCTCAATGGTAGTTGTCTCAAAGTTGGGATTAGTTTAGCTCAGGAGCTAACCACTTCATTGGTATTCCCTGATTTTTGATTGCCACATTACTGCTAGTCTTGTCTGGTAAGTAGAAAAACTTTACACGAAGAATCTGCAGTCATCCGCTTTAGTTCTTAATGCTTAGTATAAGGAATAAATTCAAGCATTCAACTCACTCATACACCCTAGCCATTTTCTTAAATATAGCCAATTAAAGAAGCAAATCTTTGAACTATACAATGTTTTCTGTTATTCTAAACAGTACTCGAGCAGCAGCACCTCTTCACTCTGTGGTGAGAGCCAATAAACTGAAAAACAAAACAGTGCCTTGTACCTCTCTCCCTGCCAAATGTAAAGACAAGCTGTTTCCCTTCATATTTATTTTTCTTGCACTCGACATTGCATTCCACCTTGAATTTTTGCTGCCTTTTCTCTTTTTATCTGCAGCATATGTTAGTAACATTCGAGAAAAACATGATATTCTGAAGGCCGAACACGGTGGGCGACATGCAGGAATCTCTCAGAAGACATCGTGTCCTTCACTAATAAGTCGACGATTGTATCAGGCCTGGCTGTGTAGCTGTTGTATACATTGCAGCCATTCACACTCAGACACACACACACTCACTGTGTTCACTGTCTCCCTCCTGCTATCATCATCATGTGTGTGTAAGTGATCCTGTCTTTGTGAGGTTAATTGAAGGCAGGAGCTCTGACTGTCTGAGACATAATCTGTCTGCATGAACAGTGTGTGTGCGTGTGCGTGTGCGTGTGTGTGTGTGTGTGTGTGTGTGTGTGTGTGTGTGTGTGTGTGTGTGTGTGTGTGTGTGTGTGTGTGTGTGTGTGTGGTTGTGTTTGAGGGGAGGGATGTCTTTAATATGACCACGCTAGTTTTTTTTCTTGCAAATAAAACAGAAAAAGAAACACACAGCAACTCTTCTTTATCCCTCCACCTGCTCCCTCTCTACCTCAAACTATAACCCCCAGTCCAGATAAGCCATGTGTGTGTGTGTGTGTGTGTGTGTGTGTGTGTGTGTGTGTGTGTGTGTGTGTGTGTGTGTCGGGTGGATGAGGGGGTGTGCAGCTCTGTTCCTGGGGATTTGGCGGTTTACAAAAGAAACAAAAAAAAGAAAAAGAAGAAGCAAGAGTGATGCCATAAGGCTTGCTTTTCTCTCATATCAGCTCTTATCAGGGCAGTCATTTTTGACAGCAGAAAAAGCCTTTATCTGGAAGAAACTGTGTCCGTCTGGCCCTGCGTGTGAACACACACACTCACCAACACACACGTATAAAGATCCACGCTCGGGGCCACGCCGAGCAGGTAATCGGCTCACTAGTGGAGTCAGAAAGGAAGGAAAGAGCTCTCACCAAGTGTATCCCCCTCTTTGACTGGATTAGAGCCCACCAGTATTCAGTCCAGGTGCTCCGGAGGACGGAGGGGTGAGGGGGTCCACCTAGGGTTAATTTTCCCTACAGTGTGAGACCACATCCTGCTGTTTGCCGTCTGACAGATCACATATGCAGCAGCCTCGGCAAATACTTGGGAAAATTAGCGCTGAATAACGCTGCCATGCATGAAAATATATCCACACATACATACGATACACACTCATTACCTCTGTTCATATGCTCTTTTGGTCCCTTGGGTGTTTCGGGGGTTAATTTCCAAACCATTTATTACTTTATTATCATGTCATGTCTTTATTCGCATCATATGCATATGCATAATATTAACTGTAACTATATAATAACACCATAATTGCTGCCACTTTAAGATTATTCCTTCTTTAAATGAAGTGATAGCATTTCCCCATTGTTGTGGATGACAGGGGAGGAGACTTAAGAGTTAATTAACTATAATTAGGAAGAGCCACAGTCAGTGAACAAGCCAGGGTTCTGTGTCAATATGCCACTCAGTAATTGCTTCCTTTCCCTTCCTTCCCTTCACTTTTCCTCTGCTTTCCACCGAGCGCTCCTTCATATTTCTTCCTGGTGTCCATCCAAGCATGGGAAGTTTGGCTTTTCTGAAGAGGAGAGCTGGAGAGACCTCTGCTGGATGATGGCGGAAATCTTAACAACCTCCATGAGTCAAGTGAACATGACCTCAGCTGTTTATCCAAGCTGTGGATCATCACTGTAATAGTTTGCTGGATGGTTTTCATGTCAAATAGATGTCAGTTTCTCTTGTTTTACCCCAAAACAAAGCAGTCAGAAACAACTTTAGACATAAACAGTACTGTAAAAAGGTTTTTAAGTGAAGATGCTTTAAAAAATAATGCCATAAATATATTTATTTCTTCATAAATTAGCTCCACCTGCTTGCACCCAGCTTTTAAAGGTACTTTACCAGGACATGGTCCCATATTTTCAGAGGATTTAGGTTGTTTCTGTGTCTTCTGTGTCTTCATTCATTCGCAGATAGATTCCATGATGTGTACATCAGGGTTTTTGGACAATCTGTTGCAGGACTCCTCTCACTACAGGCTATTGATTATGACTTTTAGAGTGTGGTTATGGTTGCTCTCATGCTGCAAAACAAATTGAAACCAGTCAGATGCCTCCATGACGGCATTACATGTTGGATAAGAATCTCAACTTTGACTACTGATGAAATTTTCTGCAAGATTCTCTGGAAACATCAGCTTGTTGTACTCGTTAGCTTCTCTTATAGATATTCTAAAAATATAAAGCCTCTCTGTAAATATCATCCCCAGCAGAAAAGGCATAAAATGACAGTAAAAGTTGGGAGCTTTTGGTTTCTGTCAAACCATGACACTTCATTCATACTGTTGACTCCATGTGTCTTGGCTCATTCTCAACTGTTGGCTTCTTGCCCCACTAGAGGTGACGCCTGAGGATGGTGATAATCAGAGCTGTCAGTTTATTTCATCCAAAGGAAGACTTCTTAGCGAATGCTTGCCAGATTTCTATGAAATTTGCTGCCAGTCATGGCCCCACATTGTGTCTCCTAATGGTTTTGGTGAGCCTCCTGACTTTTCCACCTACAGGCGAGTACTCCAATCAGCCACAACATTAAAGACCCCCTCCAGTGAAAATCAAGTTTGCAGCTTGTTAGCATGTCCATATGGTGTTTTTGATACACTGGAAGACACATCATAAGTAAAAGGTTGCCATGAATGAGCATTTCCACCTTGAAAATGAAGTCTCAGAAATGCAGATTCAGAATTCCAGAGTTTCATATGTGGATGGCACGTGTTAAAGTAACATCTAAATCAGTGCCATGCTCAAGGTTTTCCAGTAGAACTTTGCATTGTAACAAGATGATCAGTGTCATTGATTTCAGCTGTCAGTAGCTTTAATGTTGAGGCTGATCCGTGTATACTTTGGTATATAAAATATCTCTGAAGATAACAGCAGTTTTTCTCGACATTGATGCTCTTGCAGACATAAACTCTCGATTGTGTTGACACCAATGATTTTTCACATACTGAAGTGAATGAGGAAATTAAACATAAGCTGATAAAAAGCACTGCTGTTGCCCTAAACAACGCACAAACCGTCTTCCACACCGTGAATGCAACAATCCTAAGCAGTGCATTACCAGGAACACTAGTGACAGCCGCACTGCTGGCCTTCATATTTACCACCTCTAGCAAACCAGTGACATTGCATCATAGGCTTCTTCTTCTTCTGTTTGTTTTTCATCTGTCAGACTGTCATTACGCTTCCTCAGATCAGGAAAGCTGCGCTGTCTTGTGGTTGAAACGTTCTCAGAATCAAACTGAGCTCAGCTGTTGAGGGTTTCTGCTCAAAAGGCTCAGAAGTTTGGCTGTTATGTCACAAAGTCAAGAAAAATCTGTTTTATTTATATAGAGCAGAATCACAAATTTGTCTCAGGAGTCACAATCTTTTAAGGTTTATTTAAATTTAAACATGAATTACCAGCGACGAATGCTGGTGCGGGCAATGACACACAATATACTTTATAACAAATATACATGAAATACACAAAAATAATCATGTGAAACACCACAAAATTAGACAGAATCCTCAGAATCACAAGCAGCCCAGATGAACTCCAGCATTTGATGACCGTGGTTCTATATGAAAGTTTTATACTGAGCAATATGTGCCATAAAAACACAGTATATTTCAAAAATCAGCATTTTCTTGATCACAGCATGTGCGTGTGTGTGTGCACAGACGTGTGTCTTCAATCGGTGGGTTCTTTGAAGCGAACATACCCCCCTCCACCACTCAGATGAAAGCGGATATGTGCGATTGAGAGTCCACCCGCTTGTTTCCACCCGTTCAGAGCGCTGACAAAAAAAGGGGGCTGATCTAATATTGTCGCAGTTCTGATACAATCACAAGTCTGCATTTCCCCCTTTTTTGTGATAGCACAAAGAAAAATGAAGGATTTCCATAAAAGAGTGTAGGTGATTTAGTGTGTTTATGTGTGTCTTTATCTTAAGTTGCAAAGATTTCTGTCAATCTTTGAATTTAAAGTTTCTTTAAGGTGAAATAAAGAACACAGACAGAAGAAGGACAAACAAATGAAGCACTGGAGATTGAATGAGGGAGTGAAATGTGACTGGGGGTGAAGGAGGCAGGTGGCTGGCCTGCTGTACGCCACCCAAACCCACAAACAGCTGTTCATTTCTCAAAGCCCCCTTGTGCCCCCTCCACACGCATCAATTCTCTCCCTTACATCCACCCCCATCCTCCATCCAAGCCTTCATTTCTGTCTCCAGTCCATCCAGCCATTCCTGCCTCCCACCTCAACACACTTTGATCTTGTGCCAAAACCAGGACAGGAGACACAGCTGGTTCACTATGGACTCATCATTTGCAGCATCAATAAGAACGGCCATGACTTTTTGTGATGATATATGAGTAAATAGGGTTTTTTTTTAATGGGAATTAAGCAAAGTAAGTGATAGAAAATGCTGTAATATTGTCTCTCCAGCCGGTATTTACATCCCACAAGTGTGCTGCTGAGTCCCAGTGCAGGACATAAAAAGGTCAGTCCTCTCCTCTCCTACTGGACAGATGGCTGGTTCACTTGCTGGCTCGCAGCGCTCGGCCCACCAGCATGAAGACCAGACCAGAGATGAGCTCCAGAGGCACTCCGGCCGCCGCCACCATGAACGACAGGCCGTACAGCACCGAAACCTGTGCATTCGGACACGCTTCCCCTCTCTCCTGCAGGATGTAGCGCTTCACATCCACCACCTCCATCCACAGAACGTAGAGCAGGATCATGAAGAGGAACAAACAGGCTGCAGGGTGACACACAGAGAGAAGACATGGGAGATAGAAGCTATCAGCGCTGTGAGTAGCTGCAGAGGAATGCAGCTCCTCCTCATCCCTACTGTTACCACGGTAGCAGTGTTTACACCTGCTGTTGTTATAGCGATGGTGCTGCAGAGTGACATCTGCTGCTCTGTGTGTCGGGTCTGTCATGTGACAGGTATGAGCAGCTGACAGCAGCAAAGGCCACAACATGTGTTTGTGTCTGTGCATTCACCTTTTCCCCTGGTGGTGTATTTCACACTGCTATAAACTCCACACACACACGCACACAGACACACACACACACACACACACACACACACACACACACACACACACACACACACACACACACACACACACACAGACACGCGCACACACACACATACAGACGGTTGGTCTATATTTTACCAGCAGCGATGAGGAAGGCCCCGCCCAGCTTGTACAGTTTGTGACTGATGAATGGGACACCGCAGACCAAGAGGAAGCCTCCAGTCAGAGCTGAGACCAGGCCGAGGATTATCAGCACGGTCCAGAAACCCCGAAACACTGCAAGAAACACAAGCATCGCAGTCGAACTATTTACTGTGTGTCTGTAGAATAGAAAGTGCAGGGGATTTAGCTGACTTTGAGGCCACTAGAGGAAAATTCTCAGGTTTTTGTTAATGAAAAACATGTGCAGTGTTGTTTGACAATTAAATTAATAGTGTGCCATTATGGGAAGTATGTTTTCAAATTTTTTTTGTTTGAGACCACTCTCACACTGTATGGAATCTAAATGTGAAGCTATAGGCAGCACGCTGTTATTTTAGTTTGTTTAGGCTAGTAACAGGGTGAAAGTAGGAAAGCACTCAGAGAGCGCAGTACTCCACCAAGGCTGCTCAGTTGTTGTATTACTTCCTACAGCTGAAATCTTGAAAAAAAATCATGGCAGAAATCACGATAACATAGAATGTGGCCATTTAATATAGATGTACCTACAAACAAAATGACCTTGCACTGAGCACAGATGTGTGTTATGCATGTGTATGTAATGTACAGATACCAAATCGCCTGACCTAAATATGTAGCAGGAATTGATGTGACTCAGAAACGCTCCCACAATTTAATCAATTGTTCCTTGTATGATTTCCAATGGATAAGTCCCGATAAGTCCACAGCAGTCGAGTTGTAGTAGCATCGCAATCATGTGATCGTCAGCAGGTAGCAGACGTAGTGTTCACATGTAGTCATAGTTACAGTGACGCCGTGCCGCTATCTAGCAATGATACAGAAATCTGTAGCCCTTCACTGGGCAAGTGATCATATTTGGTAACTTCTGCATACATTAAATATGGCGTTGCTCCTGCCTCTCAGTTTGGTCGAGAAGCATGTGGTTTTCACCCAGCCAATCAGCGAAGATCACGCTACGTTACAGTACACTTCATCATGGCATCTGACCAATCAGCAGAGACCTGGAACATATCAAACTTTCTCTTATCTCCAAAAATGGAAGAAGATGGACTTGTGGCTCAGTCCTCTTCCATACTTGTGGTCGAAACGTCAAAACTAACCATGGCTAGTTGACAAAACTCACACATTTTATGTTTGAGTAGTTGTGCTAAGTGATGATATATATATATTTTTCTTGGAATGTTGTGGGTTTTTGTTTTTGTTTTTTTTTTACCACTAACGGGCAATTAATCATATATGGTAACTTCATTGACCTGGAATTTGAATAATAATTTCAATAAAAAAGACAATGATTGGCTGATCTCCACCACACAATCAAGACACACGGTAATTGCAAGTCCATTTATGTGAGAAAATGAAAGATAAAAATATACAAATAATTAATAATAACACAGGTAACTTAAAGACAATATAGGTACTATGAAGAGTTATATTGTGAGCCTGTTTCACATTTGTAATGTCTTAGCCTTAGCCATACAAACTGTCACTTTTATTCAATATTGTAAAGAGGTAAACTGTAAATTGTGCGTGTGTTTATGCATGCAAACTATTAATTGTGAACATGATTGCATAAATATGTGTGTGCGTACAGTGGATGTTTGTGACTGAATTACCTGCAGTAGCATCATAATTTGGATGAGGAACTTGTCCAAGTGCAACAGGCAGCGGGAAGAGGTAACCATGGATACACACCTTGGACTCTGGCTGGTTTGCTGCAGGTAAAAAAAAGAAAGAAAAACAAAATAAAACTCTGAAATAACCTTCAAAATCTGAAATGATAATGTGATTGTAACAAAAAAGGTTGTGACAAGACAAGACATTGCAGAGCACACTACATAGTTTTTTATGCACTGGTCAGTTTTGAGATTTTGGGTCATTTTGTTTCCAAATTGGTGGAAAGAAAACACCCATTAATGCAAATTGGTGGATATTTTTATGGGCTAGTAACTTCTTTGCATATTAAAACATACATTTCAGCAAACAGGAAATACAAAAAATAACTCTTATTGTAAATAATCAGCTACAAATGTTTCATGGTGATATCTAAAAGCCAAAAACACACAAAAAACCAACACGTTATGCTTGCTTTACTTTATATTTCTTGTCATATGTCCAGATTATGGGCATTTTTCTTTCCTATAACTGTAAGCAGACCAAACTGCTGAGCATCAGACATGCAACAACACTGGACAAAACCCAACAAAAGCACCGTGCCGCCTGAGCAGAAGAACGTTTCGCCCACATACTGAAGAGAGTGGCCAGGACTGCATGTGCTGTGGGCTCCACCTGAAACACACAGCGCCAGAAAAATCCCTCGTGGTGCAGCGTGAGGGATGGCGGCGAAACAGTGACTGCCTCCACTAACTGGATCTAAAACAGAAATAGAGACAGATTGACATCTCACAGATAGATGCTTAAATACCTAAAGATGGATGAACCTTATTTGCTGTCAGCTTTGTCAACACATGTCTGTTTTGAGCTACTCTGCACTGATTCTGCACTCCGGCGGTGCCAAAGCATCAAACGTGGTTCTGATTATGGGCCTGCTGGTTTGTGAGGTTTTCCAGGGGAACTTATGAAACACGCACGAGCGCTGCTCTCTGCTTGCTTGTCAGAAATATGATTGATGGTGCTGAATAACACAACAACTTTAATCATCCTCTTTTATTGAAAATGAAAGACTTTGTTGAGCTGTGATGTTATGGAGGAGTTCACTGGGGGATTAGCTTTTATAAATATATCCCTTACTTTGCACTTTGTGAACTTTCTCACAAATGCTGCATGGGAGAATAAACTGGAAAATTAAAGGAGCACTCCACTGATTCTACATATGAAGATCAGTTGACTTGTGTTGAGTCCTGCTCAGCCTGTGGAAACAGTTCTATGAGGAGCTTTATCAAGTCGAACCCTGGTGATGTCCTTGGGGAGGGCTAGCGTTGCATTACGCTTTTCAAAAGTTTATTTTGCTCCTGAGAGTGAAATAGTCAAGCAATTATATGGAATGCACTTTATAAATCTTTAGTAGCGATAGCCAGGTGGCTATAGGGAGGACAGCTTGGTTCAGACTGAAATATCTGAACAACTGGACGGGTTATTATGAAATGTCAGCCTTGTGCTTCGTGCTAATCAGCCAAAGTTAGCCTGTTAACACAATAAAGTAAGATAGCTTACATGCTAATCATACCTGCTATGTTCTCATTGCTGCTGCCTTAGCATGCTGAGTTTGGCATTTAGCTCAAAGCACTGCTGTGTTAAGCTTTACAGAGCGACTAGCGTGACGGCAGACGCTGTCTTGTTAACAGAGAAACTGTGATACAAACTGAGGATTCTCTAACAGGGAGAGTCGGAGCGTAAAGGTCAATGAGCCAGGCAAGAAGTCAGGATGCCTCGACCTCTGCTGCCTCCTCTGACTCCCAGAACTTGATCAGAATCAGCTTCATTCAGAATCAGAAATCAGTTGCTCCTGTTCAGAGTCTTAGAAATTTAAGTAGTATAAAAGCATATAAATACAAGTAGAAAAATATGTCCTAAAAATATAAACAGAAGTAGAAAAGGTATAAGCCAGAAAAGTGCATTATTCTAAGAAAAATAAGAAAAGCACTTAGAGAGTGCAGTACTGCGCCAAGGTTGCTCAGTTGTATAATTTCCTATGGATAAGTCCTGATAAGTGCGCAGTGGTCGATTTGTAGTCGGATCAAAGTCATGTGATCATCAGCAGGCAGCTGACGTAGTGTTCGCTTGTTGTCATAGTTACAGTGACGCTATCTCGCAATGATACGGAAATCCTTAACAAATCCATGGATCCAGACTATAAGCCGCATCACTGCCGAAATCTAATCACTTGGCCCTTGTGTCCTTTCTGATCTTCCCTGAAAAATTCATCCAAATCCACTGGTCAGTTTTTGAGTAATGTTGCGCACAGACGGAAAGACAGAATAACAGAAGGGCAAACGTACGCCAATCATCACATAACTCAATTGCGTTCCTTGGCAGAGTAACAAAAATGTAAATATAGTGTAATAACTAGTAATGGAGTTATATTTGTGTTGTTGTACAGAGAATTAGTTATTGTAGTTATTGCACATTACTGAGCGTTAACTCAAGAAGTGAAAATTAATTAGAAACATGGTGGGTCTAATAGTCAAGTATGTGCACAGATACAAGGAATTTCACTTCTTTTTTTCTTCACAGTACTTGCACAAGAACCACATGTGCATTTAAACAAAAGAAAATATAATTAGCGTTTAATTGTTATGTGTAAAAATTTATGCAAAAGAGCATGTTCAAAGTGAACCAAAGCTTATTTGCTAATGCGCAATTTTGTTCATCTGATGATACAGGAATACACGCAGTTATTAACAATAAATACAGGATTATTGACGCTTAATATACAGGAGGTAAGTGGTATTTAATGTACAATATATATAGTGGTTCAGGGTTAGGGATTCAACAAGAGTCGCTCCTGTCATTTCACTGACTTAATTGTTCATCAGAGTGATATAGAAACTGTTGTGTCTGATTGTTTTGGTGTTCAGTAAGTAATTAAATACTAAATCCCTTCAGTACATCTTTAAATATCCTATAGTGGCATTGCTTGCACGCCACTCTGTGCACTGCATCTGCTCGGGTTCCACGCTGGTCTTTTTGTGGTGATGGCGTGTGATCTTCCACTGTGAAAAATCATGACTCTTATTATAAACATTTGTTGTGATGGAGGTCAGCAACCAACTCAAGCAACAAGATTAGGATTTACTGCATGTATTTGTGTTAGTGAACACAGAGAATTTGTGCAAACTGTCCTACCTCAGTCCCATTGGCATCTTTATCCCCTGCCGGTGTTGTTTGTGTCGGCCATGTATACGGTCCACAGTTGTCGTTGGCTACTAACCAGTAGTCTGTACCAAAGGCCAGCAGGAAGCACAGGGTCCCTATCACCCCAAATATCCCCCCAGCCAACGCTGCAGCTCCCACTCTCATAACTCCAGCCTTAAACCTCCTTTAATGTGTGTGCAGGTCAGTGACTCCTTACTGCTGTCCACTGCAGCCCTCTGCCCAACCCCGGTCCTACAGAAAACAGCCAGACTGTCCCAGCCACTCCCTGGCATGCTGGGAGCTGGGAGGAAAAGAAGCTACAGTAACTGAAGAGGTCACACAGGGGGACAGGAGTTATTTTAGGAAGCAGTAAGCCTGTCCTCGTCAAATTACCAGAGGGTGTGCTGTGCATTTATAAAGGAGACGAGGAGAGGCAGGGCTGGTGTGTGCCTGAGCTTATAATGTGTATCTGCATTTATGACTGCAAGGTATTTGTGAGCTAGGTGTTACTCTTTGAAAATGAATTAGACCGGAGATGCAAATGACCCTCAAACCTCCACCAGAGTTGTTCAAGAGGTGAAACATGGAAAGCTTTTATTGCAGCTGGCAAACACTCGGAGTGATAAAACCACTTAACCCATTTTACCAGTTTTAATTCAGCGATGTCCATTAAAATTGCTGAAGCCTTTTATCAACCCAGTCTTGCACCCCCACACGTCTAATACCTACAAAAATATGAGGCACTTATCACTCCAGGCAGCCATTTGAAAGATCTGAACATATTGAGTTCATTGGTTTAGCATGTTGTTTTCCTCTCTTTCTGTTTCTCACAGTCTTTATTGCTGCTTCTCATTCTCCAAAACAAAGCTGAGTTGTTTCTTCGGTGTCCTCCCTGCAGGAACTTGGTGTTGTGGAGAAACCTGGTCGTCTCCAGCAGGTCTTGGATCCGCTGGTCCAGTCTGAGCTGTGGCTGAGGAGTCCTGCAGGACGGGTCTTGGACTTATGGAGCAAACTGCCAAGACACGAGAGAGTGCATTGAGTTCAAGAGTCACCGAGTCAGAATTGTGATACCATTGCTGTTAAGGTCAAAGGTCAGGAGGGTGAGGATGAGGAAAAATCTGAAAATGCATCTCTGCACGCTTAATCTGTTTTTTTGCTGTTTTGTAGGGGAGCAGAAAGTTTGAAAGAGAGCAGAAAGAGACTACAATCATGCATGGATAAAAACATTAGATTGTTTAAAAAAAAAAAAAATAGCCGTATTTGATATTTATTGTCTATTCCCACAGCAGCGCAGGTACAAACACACAAAAAAGAAACTAATAATAAACTAATAATGCACAAGGCCTTTAGAGCTCAGTTTGGGGAAAAGCTTGAAAACATACACTGCTTAACCAAAAAAAAGTCTCCACCTGGATTTTACTAAGCAAATAAGTAAGAGCCTTCCATAATTACTGCAGCGATGAATACGTTTCAGCTGCAACAACTTATTTAACTCTAGCTGATGCAGTGAGGAGCTTCTCATTTCTTAAAAAAAACATGTTGGAAGACATATGCTGTGGTCATGGAAAGGATGTTAATCTGTCTCAGAAGGGTCAAATTATTGGAGATTTTTGAAACTACTAAAATCAGGTTAAGGACCGTCCAACACATTATTAAAACCTGAAGGATAGCGGAGAACCATCATCTTTGGGAAGAAATGTGGTCAGAACAAACTCTTAGATGATCGTAGGAAATCAACACTAGAACTCATAGCTATATTTAATAGTGAAAGTAAGAACATTTCCACACACACAATGTGAAGGGAACTCAAGGGATTGTGACTAAACTGCTGTAGCTCTGAAAAAAACACTGATCAGTGAGGATGATCAGAAAAAAAGGCTTCAGTTTGCTATGGAGCACAAAGATTGGACTCTGGAGCAATGGAAGAAGGTCATGTGGTCTGATGAGTCCAGATTTACCCTGTTCCAGAGTGATGGGGACATCAGGGTAAGAAGAGAGGCAGATGAAGTGATGCCCTCATCATGTCTAGTGTCTACCAGCCTGTGGGGGTTTGGGTTATGATCTGGGGTTGGTCAGGTTCAGCAACATTATGTTCCTAAAGAATGAGGTAAGCTGATACCTGAATATACTGAATGACCAGGTCTTTCCATCAATGGAGTTTTTCTTCCCTGATGCCATGGACATGTTCCAAGATGATGATACCAGGATTCATGGGGTCACATTGTGAATGAGTGGATCAGGGAGCATGAGATGGATTGTCCTCCACAGAGTCCAGACCTCAGCCCCACTGAGGATCTTTGGGATGTTCTGGAGAAGACTTTGTGCAGCGGTCTGACTGTCCCATTATCAATATGAGATCTTGGTAGAAAATGAATGCATCTCTGGACAGAAATAAATGCTGTGACATTGCAGAAGCTTATCGGGACAATGCCACAGCGAATGAGCGCCATACTAAAAGCTAAAGGCAGTCCAACAATATATTAGAGCGTGAGACTTTTTTTTTTTGGCTGGGCAATGTATTTTTTCATGTGTTCAACATGTGATTTTGATAAATCCTGTGAGTCTTGAATTGTTTCTCTTTACCTGTATGAGATCTGCTGAGTCCTGCTCTCACTCTGTGTGATTCACTAAACTCTCCATCCTCCATCTGTCAATGGAAATATACAGTCAAAGTCTCCGCATTCAAAACAACAAAATCCAAAAAGATAAAAATCTCTCACTCTCAGTATTTCAATTTTTGTTGTTAAAAGAGTTTTTTGGTTAATATTTTAAGCTCCAACCAGCTAACTGATGATTCTCCTTGAGGACATCGGCCTTTTTGGTACAAATAACGATCTATTGCACTTTATTTCAAATAGTGTCACAATTTAATGGCATACTCTTTTCATTTTGATTAAATCCAGCACATGCAGTAATTGTTAGTTTTGGACATCATATATACTTATTCTATTGAACTGTTTTATTGAGGATCTTTGAGACTAATCGTTTGTTTTTCAGCTGCCTGATACATTTCATGTAGTATTTGTTTCACTCAGACTGGCTGCATTAGAGTTTTAAAGTGAAACCACTCAAAATGAATTAATCTTCTTCATTAACTAGTCATTTCCATTTGGTTCAAGAAGAATAAGTGTCTCAGAAAAAAAGCAGCTGAGTTACTAATGTGTACTTGTGGTTTGTGTGCCGTACCTGTGGCCAGTGTGTGCGTCTCTCTCCCAGACTCTGGTGTCTGTGAAGGGGTTTCCTTGTTCTGTCCGTGGTGGCGTCCTGGTGCAGGGTGTGTCTGCTGTAGGCTGGTGTCTGCTGGAGGCCCAACACAGATGTGAACCCACAAATATCCAACCAAATTATGCATAATGTGCAAGTTTGACCTTAATAAAAAACAAATACAGGTTCAAAAGCAGGCAGTTAGGTGGAGTCAGGAATACCAAAAAAGCATATGCAAAGTTTTGAATTTACCTTGTTATTGAAGTTTTGAAGGTTTCTGGAGAGGATACGTCTGATGCTGTCCATCTCCTCTGGCAGGAGAAGACGGCTGTGGGAGCGAGGATCCACTCTGAAAGCAAAATTTGAATATTTACAACTATTTAGCCAAAGTGTGAAGAGAAGCCTGAATTATGGATTAGTTTTTAAAGGCAAACCAGGGGACTAAGTGGGGCTATTCTACCTACACTACTGTTCAAAAGTTTGGGGACAATGGGGGCAATTTCATGTTTCCCATGAAAACTCACACTTTTATTCATGTGCTAACATAACTGCACAAGGGTTTTCTAATCATCAATGAGCCTTTCAACACCATTAACTAACACAATGTAGCATTAGAACACAGGAGTGATGGTTGCTGGAAATGTCCCTCTGTACCTCTATGGAGATATTCCATTAAAAACCAGCTGTTTCCAGCTAGAATAGTCATTTACCACATTAACAATGTCAAGTTTGTATTTATGTTTAATTTAATGTTTTCTTCCTTTTTTTTTTTTTTTTTTAGAAAAGATGCTTTCCTTCCAAAAAAATAAGGGCATTTCATTTTTATATGGCACCAAACACTTTCAAACAAATATTTTCAGACATATTTCAGTGACACCAACTTGAGTTGAACCACGCTTTTTTTTTTTTTTTAAAGATCTGAATCAGCCCAGGTAACCATGATGGGCATGAACCTTTTTTAGGAACCTTTTGAACCCCCTCAAGGAAGATTCTTGAGTGGGTAAAGTATAAATCTGTTTTCTCACAGTGGCGGAGCCTCCTCATCTCCTCTCTGCTCCCTCCTCTCCAGCTCCTGGTAAACTCTGAGGATGCTGGATCGAGCTTGATGATCCTCTCGGATCAGGAAACGTCGAAGGTACTTCTTGTTGAACTGCTCAAACCTCACACACACATACAGATGACAATTTAGCCTCCGCACTTGAGAAAATACACATGGTATTTGCTGCCTCCTAGTGGTGCTTTTGGGTCCAGAAATGTTGGGAAAACCTAAGCGAAAGGGCAAGTAGAAGTAAAATGAGAAAAACTTACTTGTCTTTCCAGTAGTGCTGCCCCCAGTAGCCAACCACATCCTCTATTCCTGCGAGCAGGTGATCTATGAGCTAAAAAAAAAAAAACAAAAAAAAACAGACAAGATATTTTATGTGTACGTTTGAATTGTTTCTGGAAGCAGTTTTCTAAAGACTTTGTGGCTGGAATTGTGGTTCTGAATGCAATATGAGCCTCTCATTATTGCATTGCAAAAGAAAAAGAAATTTAAAAATGTGTTTTACTCTTTAATTTCACTGAGGTAATTTTAAAAAGAGACAGTTATTTCAGTACACCATAATTACATTTAATCTGCCCCTCCTACTGCCTGAGGTACCTGCAGATCTCAGAGGTAAACTTCCAGTCACATCTCACAGGTGATTTATTCTATTACAGTATTTCATGGCTTTGTCAATCATTTTGTTCCTGGTGGCTTTATATCATAGTTTTCTGTAATTATATTTTAATACTATTTGATTAGGATCACATGTAAAGCACCCACTTCCACTTAAGCAGTTTTTGTCAGGGCTCCCTCCTCTGTCCCAGCTTCAGCCCCCACCTGACCTCCCTCATCCTCCCTCACCCCCTCCTTCCTCCTATTCCTCTCTCCACATTCCTGCTCTGTCCAGCTGCTGCTCATCACCAATCACTCGTCAACGGAACTCCGGGCAGCTGTGGTGCAGCACACCTGATGATCATCTCCACCATAAAAGCCGGCTGCACACTCCACACCCTGCTAGATAGTAAACTGTGCTCACGCAGTCAGTCGTCTAGCCTTGAACCTTTGCTGAGATTTTCCCATTGAAAAGCTTTACCTTAACTAACCGTGTCCACCCCCCCCCACCCCCCCACCCCCCCACCGGCCGCCGGTTCCTGGTACAGTCACCGCCCCAACCTCCCCTTTAGTTCAGTTATTCCAGTCACCAGGTTCCCCACCCCATCCAGCACTCCCCTTTGTTTTGTTAAATAAAATCCACCTTCGTTGCCTCAGTCCCTCGTCTGTGTGCTCTCTGCTGGGGTTCACCCCCACGCCGTGACAGTTTTATTAGGTGGGGAAAGGACAGACATAAATTTCTTCATGTGCTCTTCCTAATATACAATAATGTTCGAAGTCAAAAATACAATGTAAATTTCTTCCTTTCTACAAGTTTAGACTAAAATAGTGTGTCATGTGTATTACTGGGCTGCACAGTGGTGTAGTGGTTAGCACTTGTGCCTTGCAGAAGATCCCTGGTTCGCGTCCCGGCTTTCCCGGGATCTTTCTGCATGGAGTTTGCATGTTCTCCCTGTGCATGCGTGGGTTTTCTCCGGGTACTCCGGCTTCCTCCCACAGTCCAAAAATATGCTGAGGTTAATTGATTACTCTAAATTGCCCGTAGGTGTGAATGTGAGAGTGATTGTTTGTCTCTGTATGTAGCCCTGCGACAGACTGGTGACCTGTCTAGGGTGTCCCCTGCCTTCACCTGAGTCAGCTGGGATAGACTCCAGCCCCCCCCCCCCATGACCCTAGTGAGGATTAAGCATTGTATAGATAATGGATGGATGGATGTGTATTACTGACATGCAGTCAGAGCATGATCAGAACATGGTGTAAATGTGGAAATGCTGCAGAAGGAGGAGGTGAGAAGAAGAGGTGTGCATCGAGAAGGTCTGTCAGAGCTCTAAGATGTGTTTGGCTGTAATACATGTAGAATATGTCTCTATACAGCTTTGAATATCAAGATCCAGTTAAGCATTGTTTACATTTTTAGACATATAAAGTTAACACAAATGATGTGAAATTACTGAAAACAAAATTATATCAGAATCAAAAGATGGTAAACATGTTTTTAAATACTAATTCTGGATAGTAGTTGGATTAAAAGTTGCAATTTCTCTTCAAGATGATGGTCATTATCTATTTTCATTTTTGCACAATATGCAAATTATGTGTAACTTCCCTGAGATAGTGATCTTTTTTCAGATTACATTCATTCAGTAACTAATAATGTTTTAAGAAGGAAGAAGCTCATATGTTGCTTTGATGTTTGTTTCTTTATTCTTAGAGTCCCCAGAGATCGGCAGTCCTTGTGTGGCAAATATGTTCACTGCATGCATTATGTATAGAGTGTGCCTCTAAAAGTAGGAAAACTGAGATATAATATATGCTTGTTGAATAAACCCACTGTTTGTGTTTCTTTTGGTTACTTACAAATTTAATCTTGCTGTACTGATGTGATGTTTTACTCTGTGCTGCAGGAAATAATCACACTAAAATACATCCTATAAAAAACAGCTAAGCGGTGTGTTTAAATGATTAAATCCTAAAATAATTTCTATGTCTACATCCCCATCTCTCAACAGGTAAGTACTAATTTCCTCTGTAATGGTCTAGACTGTAATAATGGCTCAGTGAATTACAGACCTGCGCTCGGCTGTGATTGCTGTAATTCCTCACCCTGCTGTGGATCTCCTCGCTGACTGTAGGCAGAGCTCTCTTCTTCCTCTTCACATCCAGAAGCTCCACCAGAGGCTTTATGGTCATCCCCTGGAAACCAAGCTCAGCAAATGAAACCAAGAACATCCTCCATAAAGCCACTAAACAGTTTTCTTTGCAATTCGTGTCACATAATGTTCTCACCTGCACAAAGACGGTGAAGAGAATGACCACGATGGTGGTCGTGATGAAGAGTCTTTTCTTGGGGAAGTCGTCAATCAGGAAGACCAGGGAGAAGCAGATTGCTCCTCTCAGGCCACCGTAGGCGATGATGAACTGATCTCTGAAGGTCACAGCGTTTCTCCGGAGCTTGTTCACCACAGCAGTCAGCAGGAGAACTCCTTACAAGAAGTAAAAGTGTTCAGAAATTCTATTCATCAGTGCTGTGTATTAAGCTGTGAGGGGTGCTGCAAAGGACCACAACTTATTGACTGTGATATACAAATGAAATGTTGATATTGTGTTAGTAATACATGTGTATAATGCAAATAATCCAGCACCAATAACTATCTGGTTGACATTCTACTTTTAGGCTGTGAAAAAACACACAACAAAGAAAGTTATATTGCAATAATGCCGGAATCATGAATTCTTTGGGCCATGATAACAGTATAGTGAACATCTCATATTGTACCAGTGCACTGGTATTTTGGAATGATCCTTGGCTAAAGTGCAAGAAAGATTATTCTAGCTACCTGTAGCCCTCCAGATGAGGCACAGCAGCAGTGTGGAGCAGACAAAGGGCCAGCTCCACATGTGGACATCCTGTATGGTGGACACACCCAGGAAGATGAAGATTAAGGTCTCACTCACGCTGCTCCACATCTTCAAGAAGTACTGGATGCTGGTGTTGCTATGCTCTGATACGTTAGCCTCCACGTACTGCTTCATCGTCACAGCGCAGGTCACAATACTACAAAGAGAAGCCCAAAAACTGTGACGCAAAATCAAATCTTACCAAGTATAAAAGGTATAGTGTGGGTTTTGGATGATGCTCAGCAGCACTCACGCCATGATACCAGAGAGGTGGAGCATCTCTGAGGTCAGGTAGGACAAGTAGGAATAGAGAAAGACAAAGAGCGGGGCGATGACTTGGGCTTTGGAGGTGAACCGTGAGGTGAGAGCCGCCACCAGGCCGAAGAAGAGGCCGACACACAGGCCCCCGAGGCCCACCACCACCACCCTGCAACCCCCCAGCAACACATCCAGGCCCGACACCGACGGCAGGCGGAGGAAGGACTCAAACAGCTTGTAGAGCACCTGAGAGGAAGAAACGTGTACAGTTGTGAACAGTAGCTTACATACACTTGTAAAGACCATGCATATGATGGTATTCCTGAGTGGATTTTTTTGTGATGGAAAGATTGAAACACATACGTCTTTGCCACACAAAAAAATACAAACAAAACAACAACAACAATCATGCATTTCGGTTCTATCACAGATTTATTAAAGGCCTTCTGAAAATATTGCAAAATCTGCAGGGGCCAAAATTCACATATAACAGTATAACTGGTTAAATGTCCTTTGGCCATTTTCACTTCAACTAAAAACTTTTTGTAGATGTCGAGCTTCTGGTTGTATCTTTCACCACTGCTCGCAAAAGAATTGGTGCCGTTTAATTAAATTTGTTGACTTTCTGACACAGACTTGTTTCTCTATCATAGTCCACATGTTCGTGATTGGGTTTGGGTCAGGACTTTGGAGAGACTAGTCTAAAACCTTAGTTCTAGCTTAATTTAGAAATTTCTTTACCACTTTGTGTTTGAGGTGATTGTCTTATTGGAACAATTAAGTCCAAGATCAACCTTCTGGCCGTGATTTTAGGTTTTCCCAAAGAATGTGGAGGTACACCTCCTTGATCATTGTTCTATTTACTTTGTGGAAAGCACTAGTTCCACTGGCAGCAAAACGGCCCCAGAGCATAATACTGCCACTACCATGCTTGAGGGTAGGTTTGGTCCTCCAAACATATTTTTGGTCAGCTCAATTATGGCTCAATTTTTGATTAATTGAAACATAGAACTTTCCTTCAGAAAGACTTTTCTTTGTCTGTGTGATCAGCAGCAAACTTTAGCTGACCTTTAAGGTGCCATTTCTGGAAAAAGGATTTCCTTCTTGCATTGTAGCCTCACAGCCCATGCCCATGTCAAACACACTTGACTGTAGGAACTGACAGCTGTGCTCCAGCAGCTTCTAATTTTTTGTTGACTTGCTTTTTCTTGGTTGACTCTTGACCTTTCTGACCTCTCTCAGCAGGTGATAGCTTGTGTTTTCTGCACCTTGCACTTCATACTTACAGACACTGTTTGTGGATCTGCAGTTGCTTTGACATGGTTTCAAGTTTCTTTCTTGGCTTGTTCAAGTCAACAATGTGCCAATGTGTGGAACTCCTCAGATTTTATCTATCACTGTAGTGCTTGTCACTGAAGTCTAATGAGTATCAAACAGGCCTTTTTTTAAATTAGCTCAGAGGAGTCACCAGGTGTAGTCAATTATAATCACTGATGCAAAATTAGGAGGCCATGCCACAAAGAAAATTTGATTAACACAGCTTTCTACATCACCCAAACTGATAATTTGCTGTAGGTTGCAAGTTGCTGTATGGCTTTTTTTTTGACCCAGAAGATTTTGTCATATTTCTAGAAGACCTCTAAATAAAGAACCAAAATGCACGACAAAGACACATGGGTTGCAATGATCCCATCATAGAAAATTAAGAATAACCAGTAGAAACTCAAGACTGACATGATACACAAGTGTATCTGAACCTTTCTTCACAACTATGTTTGCATAAAATATATAATTTATTTATAGGACATAGCATCACTCCTGCCCTCACCACAGTAACAGCATCATTTAGCAGTGACTCTCCAAACACCAAAATATGCAACTGCTCATTCACATGCATCTCCTGGAAGACAGAGAGTACGGCCACCGGGTCGACGGCAGCAATTAGGGAACCGAACAGCAGGCAGTGCAGCAAAGAGACGTCTCCCAGAGAGCTCTGGGCTAGCAGGCAAACACCATACAGAGACAGGCCGATGCCCAGCACGTTCCATAAGGTTCCCAGCACTGCATACCTGGAGGTGAATACAAAACACAGCTTTACAACAGCAGGAATGAACCTCCTTTATAACTTTGAAGAGTATGTCTTTAGTACAGCTGTCACATTTTCCTTTAAAACTTCAATAATGACATGACAGACACTAGACAGCATCAGCATTTATTCAGAGTTGTGTCATATGGAGACATTTAAAGTCCTTATTCTGACTTTGACTTTAAAGCTCAGTCTATAAATCTGTGAAAAACTAGTACATACACACACACACACACACACACACACACACACACACACACACACACACAAATAAAACCTTCAAGCCTACCAACCAGAGAATGGTACCAAGGTTTTCAAAGAACAGCCTCCCTGGCAGAAAATATCCTGCATCCAAAACGATGGGTGGTAGCAGAAAGAGGAAGAAAGCGTCAGCGCTGAGAGTCGGGGGAGCAGAGTGTCGGACCCCATAGATCACCCCTCCAACCAGGAGGCCCACCATGATGAGGACGCAGCTCTCCGGGACGACTGCTGGGACTCTACCAGACCAGTGAAAACCTGCAGCAGAGAGAAAATAAAACAGCAAATAGAATACGTTGGGCATTTGGACTACAGTCATACATATCACAGCTAAACACCTCTGACCAGATGAACACTGGCACATGCAAGCCAAAAGTCACACTGACATTTGGCTTCTCATTGAATTCAATCACCGCTCCTCAAAGTGAAAGCTGATTGCCTAATCCATTCTACCAGCACATTCTTCTCCCATTTTAGACTTTGTTGTTCTTCTTTATATTAGCTTGCCTGGGTGAAAAGATTTGGCTAAAGTCTCCCATTTTGGCCTAGATTCTCTAAAGTCTGAAAACGAAGCCAAGAAGAGGCAGAGAGGTCTGGTTTGCTTTCAGACCACTTGAAATACAAAACACTGAAAGGTTATGGAAGTTGGAATTTTACAGGCAGTGACCATTTTAATGTGAGAGAAAATGAAAGTCAGAAAGTCAGAAAACTGCTACAGGTGGCATACAGCTTGTTTCAGTTCTTTTAAAATATGGAACTAGAAAAAGCACTAGAAAAAAATTGGGCTGTGAAAAAAGTTTACATGCATTTGTAAAGACCATGTATATCATGGCAGTCCTGAGTTTTAAATGACTGCTACAGCTCTTCATTTTCTATGAAGGAATCACTGAAACATGTCTTTTAAAAAAAAAAAAACAATCATGCATTTTGATTCTGTCAATGATTTATTATCGGTCCCATTTAATACATTCATCAGACTCAGCCACAAACACTACATTGGGAAATTCTAAAGAGTTTAGCATAGATCTGAAGAAGCAAATTAGCGTTAGTGTCCACAGTCAAGTGTGTTTTGAACCACCGTGAGCTGAGAGGCTGCAAGATGGAGGCCCTTCCTCTAGAAGCAGCACCATATTGCTGCTGGTGGACAAAGAAAAGACTTTCTGGATAAAAGTTCTGTGGTCAGACGAAACAAAAATTGATTATTTGGCCACAATGAACACATATGTTTGGAGGTGAGAAGGTGAGGCCTTTAACCCCCCAAAAAACGAACTACTGTCAAGCACGGTGGTGGCAGTATTATACTCTGGGGCTGTTTTGCTACCAGTGGAACTGGTGCTTTACACAAAATAAATGGCATTTAACCAGATATTGGCATTGTTGTGTGTATATTTGTGACCCAGCAGATTTTGTAATATTTCCAGATCTATAATACATTTATGAAAGAACCTAAATGCATGATTGTTGTTTGTGAAGAGAATAGAAATCTTAGAAATGCAAGAGTTATAGGGGTTATTGGAAACTCAAGACTGCCATGATATACATGGTCTTTACAAGTGTATGTAAACTTCTGGATACAGCTGTATGTATCATAGTCTTTCTGTTCAACTCACTGACATGTATGTACTGTTGATTGTCCATTCCCATAGTAGCACAGATATAAACACAGAAAGACACACAACATACAAGTCCTTAGCAACTCAGTAAAGGTTGACAAATTAAAGGAGAAATTGTATTTACTATGGAAATTTTGCCAAATTGCACCAAAAAAAAATATTGTCCACCCCACCTTTATTGCAAGAGAAAGTGAAAGCCAGAAATGCAGACAGTCACAAATGGTGTTAACAGTATGTCTCAATTCTTTAAAAATGTGGAACCAGAAAGACAAACACAGATGTGTGTATGTATAGCAATCATTCTGTTGATGTCTCTGACACGTATTCACTGTTACACTTTCCCATGGCAGCATAGATACAAGAAAACATACAAGAAAGCACAAGTCCTTAGAAGCTCAGGCTGGGGTAAACGTTAGAAAATTCATGAGGAAATTGCATCTATTCCAACATATTGTTATTAGGGATTTTTTGCCCAACGGCACTAAAAAAAATACTGTCCTGTCTACCCCAGCTTTAACACCAGAGAAAGTGAAAGACATTCCAAAAACCACTAACGCTGACATGCAGTGTGTTTCAGTTCTTCAGTTCTTTAAAAATGTGGAACAGAGTGGTTCTGTTTCATGAGAAACATTTGATTAATGGAATTTAGCACCTTTTCTTTTGGCCTTTATATTTCAAAAAACATAAACAAATGATTCAAGAGGTAATTGTTTGGGGCTAATAGGTTGAGTTATGTTATTGATGCAATGGCTGATTTAAAAAAAAAACTTTTATTAGCATTTCCAGCCTTGCATAATCACATCCAAGCGCCTGTAGCGCCAAATCCAAAGTCGGCTTCTCGTGTACGAGCAGATTGAGGCTTACCCAGCTTGGCCAGCGAGGCCAGCATGATCCACAGCACGATCTCAAAGGGAGCCTGCACATGGTGGTAGTCCACGCTGAACACCCTCAGAGCCATGGGCAGATCCACGGACGGGCCGCCATGGCTGATGTTGAAGCCCAGCGAGGGGGGCAGGTTGTGGGGCTGAGGGAGCTCATCGGGAGGGGTCAGGGCCAGACATCCCAGCAGACGGGCAGAGAGCAGCAGAGGGAGAGTCCACAGAGCAGCCATCCTGCAGCCATGCTGGGACAACAGGGACGCAGAGAATAGGACTGGGGGTTTGTGGAGACAGGGGGAGGGCGAGCAGCACACATGCACACAAAACTGTGTGAGCAGAACTCATGCAGCCACTAATGTGCACAGGAATCCCTGAGCTTGCAATGATATCCAACCAGCAGCACAAAGCTCAAGGGCTGCAGCACACAGTTATGTTCCCATCTTTTCAGGGCACATCGCACTGATTCTTTTTAACTATAATCAATACCTGCCTCACCTAAACTTGACCTAAACCTTCAACCAACTCAAAGACATCTAATGATTTACAGTGTGAAGACAAATATATCTCCCCACACACGCACACACATGGTAGATCAGCTGTAAAATTACCACTGATGGTTTAATGTTTCAGCCTTT
Organism: Amphiprion ocellaris; assembly: GCF_022539595.1. NCBI lineage: Eukaryota > Metazoa > Chordata > Actinopteri > Pomacentridae > Amphiprion > Amphiprion ocellaris. The sequence continues at coordinate 31,902,387 of NC_072778.1, read as the reverse complement.
AACAGTTCAAAGAGATTGAAATAAATAGTGACACATTTTTTTCATCTAATAACATGGGTGGAAAAAAGGCTTCTGGGATTAAATTTTCCACATTTACTCTGTGACGACAATCTTCAGTTTCTTGGAATCTGTATTCTATTGCAGCCTATTTGATTCGTAATATCCTATTTCAAACAAACAAACAAACAAGTTACTGTGGATATGGCATGTTATGATTATTGAAATTATTTAGAACAGTACATTATGTGACTATTTTCTCATGCAGCAACAAAAACACTTTAATTACAGATATCTTTCCCCTCTTGTGTCTCATTATTGAATTTAGTCTTTTGTCATATTTCTCATTTCATTTCAGTATGTTTGCAGTCTGCTGATGGCCAACATAAGGGTCGGTATTAAAATAAGTCTTCTGCTGCATAATTACTCTGAATAATGATGGGTTTAGTGAGTTTAGTTGTGCAGGTCATTTACACAGTAAACACAAAAATATGCTGCTTCTGTGAGTCTATCTCTTCTCCAAATATTTGAACAGATGGAATGTGAAAATATTTATTTTCCTTTGGTTTTAAAATCTGTTGCTGCTTTGGGAAAGTTGTTAAACGTTCAAATCCAGGCCAAGAGAACAGTTTGAGGCTAAGGTGGCTTTTTTTCTGCAATATGTTGGTGAATTATTGATTACACAATAAACAGAGACAGTGAAAGCTGATGAGTTAGCTGGAGAGACACAATGCTTTCAAACATCTACAGGGAATTGAAATTAATATAAAATATGAATGGTTTGCATTCACATAGAGCCTTTTAACCTTGGCAATACAAAGCACTTTTTAGTGTTTGTCATTCGCTCATTTACACAGATGCTCCCACATGCTAAAGCGTCCAGGGACGCTTTAGCATGTGGGGATTGAACCAACACCTCTGCAACTGATGCGTAAGAATAACGTGAAAGTTATACTGTAACCGCTTTGAAATACGACGTGCTTTCACAGGATTTTTAAAAACTTAGAACAAAACTCCTTATAATTATTTATTGATGAGTCATTTATAAGCATGACTTTGCCGTTTAAATGTCAGTTCATTATTACTTGCTTTGACTTTGTAAGTTGCTGTTTACTGGAATATTTGTTGTCTTAGAAAAGTGCTGCCGAGCATCTGGACCATTTTTCAGAAAGTCTTTGTAAAGTTTGTCTTCTTGAAAAAAGTGCTAGCTTCTTATGTGACTGAACAGATTTTGACTTTTTGGAAGTTTCTTCATCTCTTTGCAAGGACAAATACAAATAATGAGCATTGCACAGAAAATATTGACTATTTAGACATTGTGACATAATAGGAAAAGCACAGATGTATTAATAAAGGCTGCATGCTAGCTTACTGAGACACTGAGTCATTGTTATCGATATTGGTAACATCTGTGCTTTTGCTTGCTACGACAAGTCAAAATAACTCCTTGACTGAGTGCTGGAAACACTTTAAATTAACCTTCTACAGTACAGTGCATGTAGAGACCAGAACAAACTTAACAAGTTGATATTAAACCTACACCACACTTCTAACCAGAGGAATTTGAAGTTGCAACCAAAGTGTTGACTGAGGCAGAAGCACCTCCTGTGTTTCTTCAGACATGTTTAAAGTCTAGACAGTTGAGTTCAAACCAAATGTGGCATTGTCTCCAGTTCTGAAATCCTCCACAAAGTAAACATAACGTGACATTGGCCCTTTGTGGATCTTTAATCCGACTTCATGTGACAGGACAGCCGTTGAGTTCAGTGCTCCTTCCCCCAAGCATGTCATGGGATTTTAGTTGTTTTGCTTTCAAATGAAAATAAGACTTTTTGGCCCTATTTTAATGAATTTTTTACAGTCATGAACAAAAGCATCCATCGACTTGTAAAGGCCATTTATATGATGGCAGTCTTGAGTTTCCAATGAATTCTTCCAGTGAATCATTGAAACACATGCATCTTTGTCACAAAATACAATCATGCATTTTGGTTATTTCATAGATTTATTATAGACCGGAAAATGTGACAAAATCTGCGGGGTCAAAAATATACATACAGCAACTTGAATGATTAGTTTTGGTGATGTAGAAAATAGCGGTAATCAAATTTTCTTAGTGTCATGCCCTCTTAACTTCTCTTGAGTAATTACAATTGACTACAGCTGCTGAGTCCTCTGAGACACTTTAAATAGGGCCCAATCAATGCTCATCAAAGTCAGCCAAAAACATGACATGTGGGAAAGTCTGAGCAGCAGAGTAAATATCTGAAAAAGCAAATTATTGACTGAAACAAGTCAGGAAAGTCACTTGGAGCAATTTCAAAGCAGCTACAAATCCAAAATAATTTATGCAAAAAGTTGCCATGATCAGAAAGAAAACACAAACTAACATCTGCTGCTGAGTGACACTTGGTCAAGATGGTCAAGAGTCAACCTAGAATCACCAAAAAGCAGGTCTGCAATGAATTAGAAGCTGCTGGAAGACAGGTGTCAGTTTCCACAGTCAATTGTGTAATATATCGCTATGGCTGCAGCGAAAAAAGGAAACCTTAAAGCTCAACTGAAGTTTGTTGCTGATCACACCAACAAAAAAAAAAGGCCTTCTGGAGAAATGTTCTGTGGAAAAATGAAACAAAAGATGAACAATTTACCACCATGACCAGAAATATGTTTGAAGGAGAGTAGATTAGGCCTTTAACCCCAAGAACATCAAGCACGGTGGTGGCAGTATCATGCACGATGCATTAATATAGCATTTTGCTACCAGTGGAACTGGTGCTTTAGAGAAAGTAAATGAAATAATGAAGAAGGAGGGTTTCCAAAAGGTTAAATCTTGGATACATTTCGGTTTTCAAACTCAATAATGACCCCAAAACACATCAAAATGGTAAAGAAATTGATAAATTAGGCTGGAATTAAGGTTTTAGACTAGCTGCCTCAAAGTCCTGACTGAAACCCCATCAAGAACCTGTGGATTATGCTGAAGAAACCAGTCTGTATCAGAACGTCAACAAATGTAGCTTAACTGCACCAATTCTGTCAAGAGGAGCATCAACGATTAAACCAGAAGCTTATGGACGGCTAATAAAATGTCTAGTTGAGGTGGGACATTTAACCAAATATTAATATAGCTGTATGCATATTTTTGACCCAGTAGATATATTCATATTTCCAGATGGCATACATACATTTGTGAAAGAGTCAAAATACATGATTGTTTTTATGTGACAAAGACACTTGTTTCAATCATTCCATTATGGAAAATTAAGAGTTGTAGGAGTCATTGGAAACTCAAGACTGCCGTGATGTACATAACCTTCGCAAATGGATGTAAACTTCTGTTCATAACTGTGTTTTAATTGTGCATCTGCAATTTGCAGTGAAAAGGTCAAAAGGGCCTACTGATATTTCCCTGTTAAGAGTGAGACAGCTTACTCTATGCTGTTGTTATTACTGTAACATGGACTTTTGTGACTCAGTTGCCAACATGACTTCAGCTTACTTCAGTCTGAGCAGAGGTCTAATCAGCGTTAACACCTGAGATATGGCCTTTTATAGAAGTGATAGCTGGGTGTGTATAATATATAATGACTGATAATGAGATAATGATTCTGATGATTCAAACATTAGCTTGTTTGCACACTGAAAGGCTGTGAATTAATCACTGAGCTCCAGTCTGCATTTGTTCTCTGAAAATTTGCTGAGGATCACCTGATTGAGCTGCACGGTCAGGCAGAGAAAAGTCCTTTTTTTACATGATATATAATGTATAAAGTCATCAAACTGAAGTAGGTTAAGTTTGTTGTTCTTATTTTTATGTCCTCACCACTATTTACATGTAATTTTCCAGTAGCTCACAGCAGTTTACGACTTGATTCACACACCTCCCACGGGTAAACTCTAATTTTTCCTGCTCTTTTGTCTTTGTATTTAATTTTTAGATTAGCACTTCTAAATTACCTGGGAATTACCTGCCATAATCTCCAGATAGCAGCAGCATGTACCAAAGCCTGATTAGACTGTTAGCTCTAATCTATTAATTACAGGAAAATCTCAGTGAATCTCAGTTTTCCTTTATGTAGTATTATTGTTTTGCACAGATGAGTGAAGCGCCATAAGGCCTCCAAAGAGAATGTTAGTGCATGTTAATGGACGGCATTATGTTCACTGCAGGAAGCCCATTTGTGAGGATTTGTGCATCACAGGTTACAAATCAACTTTAAGCAGCGAGTTGCGGCATTAAACTTAAAGTTATATCTGTGTGAGCTGATGCTGGAACTTACATGCAAATATTCTGGCTTGAATTCACTGGGATGATATTTACTTTATGATGGCTGTTATAGATTATGCTTATTTCTGTTGTTTTGCCTCATTTTATGTGTTTTTAAAGCCGCTATATGCTCTGTGCTGTACCACATATTGACCCTCAGAGGACATTTAGTTGTCTAAGTTTAAAAAGAACAGCTGACCCCCTATAAACTCAAAGAGTCAGCATTGTGGAAGCAGCTGAGCTGGAGCCTGCCAGGCTGTGATGCACAGCTCCTCATTAAACACAACTTGAATTTCATGCAAAATCTTTACCCTTAGTAAGTCTGCCTTACATTTATATACCATCTCATCGTGAGATATCAGCAGCTGTCAGCTTTCAAGTATCTGGATGGCAGGAAGAACCTTGTGCAGACTCAAGCAGAAAATATAAACCGGCCTGCTGGCTGTTCTGTTTTAAACAAAATATGAACCTGAATTTACTTTGTGCTGTTCAAATCCTTTTTGACAGCAAAGTTTACATGCATACAAGGATGGGCAGCAAAATCACATTCACAATTACATTAAGATGCACCAAAATTAGATTCATAATTGAATAAAGTTGCTCAGATTTGGTCCCAGGAAATTAAATTCTAACTGTGCTGTTAGGGTTATACAATTTGTGTGGTTTATTAGATCATATTGGTAAGTGTGTGGGATATTAGGTTTATGTTTTCACATAAACATCTTAATGACATCTGTGCTTTAGCTCGTGTTTCATTGTATAATTTCTACTTTATTATGATAAAAGTAAACATATAAAATGGTCTTTTTTTTCTCATCAGAACGGACTCAGTCATGGTCATCTTACTGTCTGTGGAAGGGTCGGAGGCCTGCTGTTACTATGTGGTAAGTATGCAACACCAAAGCTTGCAAACTAAGTCATAATGAACTTTTGCATTTGCTCTGTGCACACCATGATGTTGCAAACCATCTGTTGAAAAATCAAACCTTTCTACATCCCTTCAAGGAAGCAAACAAATAAATGGCATCAGTGCAAGTGAAAAGAAAGACACTGGTGCTCATGAATAAATGAAATAAAAGCAGAAAAAGCATAAACTGACACTTTATTACAGCTTGCTTTAATATATTAAAGACTTCTTATACAAACTCCAAGCTTTAATATCAATAAAAATACATTTGAATGAATGACGGTGTAGTACTGAAGTCTAACAGCAGATGGCATATGGAAGCAGCAAACTGTGAAGCATCATTTCATTAAGCAAGTCAACAAAGCATTGTGTAAAAATAGCACTGATATAGTGAATTGCACTTGTTTTGTCACCTCTATATGTGTGTAAACTTTGGTGTGAAGAACAGAAGTGAAGACAGCCAGCTGAGCACTACATTTACAAGGTTTCATTGCAGATGAGGGTTGTCTGACTCTGAAATCCTCAACACCGGGGAGCTGAAGTTGGATGAGCAGGGCACTAAGTTCTGGGTGCTCAGGTAACTGATTTTATTGCGGCTGACTTCTGAGTTTTCTTCCAGACTTGCCTCCAGTGAGTCGGGCCCTCGGGGAGGCCGGCCGGGCGGCGGCGGTGGCACCAAGCCGTGCAGGAGGCTGTTCCCCAGGTGGGAGTTGCATCGAGCTAAGTTGTCAGTCAGATGCTGCATGTAAACCTCCTCCAGCTGCTTCTCCAGCAGCCCGTTCAACACGGAGTTAGACATGGGCTCCAACCCTGACCCGGGCAGGTCCAGGCTGATGTTCACACTGGCCCCCATCACCAGATAACCCTGGTCTGGCATGGATGACGCCACATAACCTGCTGGATCCTGCAGAGCTGCAGGTTGTGAGAGGAGACAAACTTCAGAGACTGAGGAATGGATGTAAAGATCGTGCTGGATGACGGTGGTTCTTGGTGGGTTGTGTGAGATGCGGCCTGAATCGGCCACCTGCAGGTCTGGATACTGTTCCAGCAGGCTGCAGTCTTCTATACAAACAGGGTGCAGGGTGTTGACAGATGAACTGCCAGGGATTGAGCGGCCGACACAACCCCGAAGCATCTGGGTTTGGGTGGAGTCAAGCTCTTCCTGGCTTGGCCCTGATTACAGAAAATAAACCGGTGATTTAGCTGTTTGTAGTTTCATGTTGTTTGCTTTGGGGGGTTTCCTGCATGAATCATTCATACTAAATCACACAGTATCAACTGCTGTTTTCAAGCCTGTGTTATTTGTAATATGTAGTCAAACTAACTCTTCTGACGTAGTGTTAGACTCAGCAAGCTCAAGTTTATCCTCAAACCTGTTGCACATTAGCCATTAACAGTGGTGGAAGAAGCATTTAGATCCTTTACTGAAGTAAAAGTAAAAGCTATACTAGAGTGTAAAAATGTTGTGCTGCAATAAAAGTTTCACAAAATTCTGTTTAATAAAAGTATATTATTTTCAAGTTGCATCCAGAGCAAACTGGTTATTTTATCTGCTTCCAGGTAGCTTAATCTGCAAGAATACAGCATCATTTCCTAGTTAACTTATACATTATATTATTATTTCTTATTGTTACAATTGTTATTGATAATATAAATCTGCAAATGACTAAGAATTAAAGCTTCAAATTAAATTAAATTGAATACAAAAGGTAATATTTGAATGGAGTAGAAGTAGAAAATAGCATTACACTGAAGTATTTAAAGTGTATCAAAGTTGTACTTTGGCTCAGTGTTTGATTGGCATTCTATTAATAATAAATGACAAATAATGACATTAAAGTTTTGTAAGAGCTTGAACAGAGTTTACCAGCAACCTTTTTGTTTTGAGGTAAATAGGCCAATTACATAATACATAAAATACTCAATAACAGTCCTTTTCTATGGTGACTTCCTACCTATGACTACTAACTTAACCTAGTCCTGTACAGAATTCTGATCCTGTGACTCTTAGTGTATCTGTTATATTTAACAAAAGAGGAACCATTTCAGTAAGAGGGAACTTATAGAGCTTCAGAGCTTAAGATAAAGTTACTACATGAAGCCGGTACAGAAAGTCCTATTTTACAATACATCAGACAGTAGTTTCAACATTTTTAGTTAGATAATAGCAATGATTTACCTGTTTGAGCTGAAAGCCTCTGCAAATCTGTAGAATCAGTGAGAACAGAGTCAGTACAATAAGGGTTTATCTGACGTTTCTTTTGCTTGTTAGAGGAGGCAAATCTTCTCTCCTCCCTGTAACGCAGAACTCTGAGAAAACCTTCAGCCAACATGACACCTTCCTCGTCTTTTCTGCCTCTTTCAGCCTCGTTTTCGCTACTTATGATTGTCAGTTGCGAGTCCTTATGGCGCAGTGTGATGACAAATGTAATTATAAAGAGCTTCTGTCGTGTTTCACTTCTGCAGCTGGGCCCTCCACCTCCCACTACACACTTCCTTTATTAATCTGTAACTGAAAATCACTGATGAAAAAAACACAGCAGTGCACTGATGCATAAGCTGAGAAAGAATGGTTTACTGAAGTACACATCATTCAGATCCTTTACTTAATGTAAAAAGACAGTACATCAACATAAAAACACTCCATTATTAGTAAAAAATCATGCATTAAATGGTTATTTAAAGTTAAAATCTGCAAAGAAGTTAGTTCAGTTTACTTTTAATACTCTGTCTCCCAGCTTCAGGGTCAGACCACATCCAAGAAGGTGAAAAGATAAATCTCAGGGCTTGTGGTATCATTAACAAAGTAGGGAAAGAAGAAAAAATGTTACGCCACACAAAAGAGCATTCATGTTTTTGGAATCTTCTCAGTAGTTTTTTGTTTTTTTAAATGGAATTTTGCCGAGTTTTTTATATTTTGCCCTCAAACGGTCATTAAAGGGAAATTATATGAAAAGTTTTGAGGGGAAATCTCTCTCTAGTGTGGCACCCACTGGTTTAATATTTAATAAGGACGAGTAGTCATGTGCATATCCACAAAACCTCAGTGGGAATCTTTGCAAAGCGAGGAGTCCTCACACTGAAATCACAGCTCAGATGAATTTTATTAGTGGTGTTTTAAGGTTTCTTTTTTAAGGAATATGCAGAAATAATGATCACTCATTATATTCAAAAAATCTTGCCCAAAGTAGCCTTGGTATTTGTTGGCCTTAAACAACAGTAGTGAAAAGAGTCAAGAGAGAAAACACAACATTAGGACATTTAAGTCTTCTGTTTGGCCATCTCTGATTTGCTTGAAACGCTTTTGTTTTAATCATAAACTATGGTTATCCAAAGGGGTATCTATGAAGTATTAGCTTGATATACCAAATGTTTTTGGAGATTTTAAATTTGCCAATTAACCCACTTTATTCATGAATCCACAATGATTCAGGAGCTACAACATTGGACAAGTAGATATAATAGTCTGAATATAGGTGAGTTAAAATGAAATAAATAAATAAATAAAAGGTCAAGCTGCCAAGAAAAAGCTCCATCTTTTAGTACACAGTTACAAAGACATTGATAATGCAGAAAACAGCTAGTGGTATTTTCTAAAACATACTATGTAGTTGCATACCACAATAATCCAAAACAAGACATATGGAAAACATTTAACATGAAATATTTGGTCAGAAAAAAAGTTGTTTGTTCTCCAAATATAACTAAGAAAATCATTTCAAATATATCTTTATAAATATCCATCTTTTATGTTCGGGCAAATCAGTGATGGTTGAGCAGAAAGTGTTTTAAAAATGTGATGATCTGAGATGGAATTGTAAGTTAGAGTAGTTGTGTGCACGTTCATAGAACATTTACTGGTGGATTAAAGACAGCACCAAATAGTTGATTTACAGACCTGGAGTTAATTCAAAACACAACTAGACCTACTGAAAGCTGCAATTAGAGCACATGGAACTCGGCTCTTTCATTTGATACTTCATTTCTTCTCCCATTTTTCCTATCAGATCCTGTGGAGTTCCATCAGACTGGACGAGAAGCATCTGTGAACTGTCTTCTCCAGGTGTCTCAACTAATGTTCTGTTGGGTTTAAGTCTGAGCTCATGACTTGTCCTGAAGAGAGGTCAGGTTCTTTGCACTGTGACAACCAGGTTTTCTTCATGTATTTGGCAGCATTTATGCTCCTGTCAGGTCTAATGAATGTCTTTGCCACTGAAAGGCCCCTCCACCACATGATGCTACCGCCATGTTTCACTGCAGTGATCGTCTTAACCAAGCCACGAACAGTTCCTGCTGTTCCTGACATCATGCTTGGAGTTCTGCCCAAATACTTTTGACTGATCAGATCAGAGAATATTTCTCCTCATCCTCTCTGAGTCTCGTCTGGCAACCTCCAAGTGGGCTGTTTTTTGTTTTTTTTTTACTCAGAGCAGCTCCTGTGTAACTGCTCCAACATGAAGACCTGATTGATGGAGTACTGCTGAGATGGTTGCTCTTTCAGCAGGGTTACGCATCTCTCCTGCAACGATGGGAGAACTTATTCTGTTGGCTAGCTCTTCTCAATTTTCTCAGTTTGTCTCGAAGCCCAAAGAAGTCTAAAAATGTACAAGTGATCCCAAACTCGAACCCAATTATGGAGGCCACTGAGGTAACGCTCAGAACTTTAGGAATGGTATTACATCCTTGTCCTGATGTACGCCTCACCAATGCTATCTTTGGGTTTTACAGAGTTCCTTGGACCTTATGGTTTGTGAGCTTTACTAAACGTCATATATCCAGTCGAGTCAGTTTACCGCTCTGGGCACATCTACAGGATTATCACAGCAAGCAGGATGCATCTGAGCACAGTTTGGAGCCACAGCAGAGGTTTTAAATACTTTTGTGTTTAAGAGATGTCAGTTCAAATTTTTTAAAGAGTCACTGCAGTGAAATTCAAGTGTTCTTTTTTAGCTTGTTAACATGTTCATATGGCGTTTCTTACAATCTATGCAACATGTTATGAACCAAATAAGCCGTCAACATAATGGCTGAGCATTTCCTCCTTGAAACTGCAGCGTACCAGTGAGAATTCAGAAAACACAGATTCAGACGTCCAGGATTTCATACATAACAGACCTAAAGAACCAATCTGATTAACTTGTAGGGTGGAGCTTTAAGTATTGTTACTTTTCAGAGTCTGTTACTGGAGAATTATGCGGCTGAATTTCTCCAGTATTACAGGTGTCATTGTGTAGTAAAGACTAGTTTTACAGTGTTTACTCAGAACTGAGAGTGAGCATCTGTATTCAAACCATTTTAAAGCCAAGAAGGGATTATTTTAATGGATTAAAACCTCTTAATATGTACCACAGATGATACACAGAGATTTTTTTATGGAGGAGGGACTTTGTTAAAAATTCTGAAAGCATGTTCTCACTTTGTCTATATAAGTTATTGAGTGTAGACTGAAAGAGAAAACCCCAATTTTATTTATTCAAACTTAAATTTTGACCATAAAGTTTGCAAAAAGTAACACAAGTCCAAAGAACATTCACATTCTGTCAACTTAACATTATTTATTGTACATATAAAACACCAGTATGTTATGGGGAGGCAGAATTTAATTCAATTTGGCTGACTGTTTCACGAGTCAAGTTTTCTTCTTACTTCTGTTTTACTTCAGTGAAGTCGCTGTACCAACCTATATCAGACGGGGGATTACAACACAATGCGAGACAAGATTCTTATAGTAAAAACAAACAGCTATCCAATTTCTCCTAAAAAAAAATAAACTGCACATACAAAAACTCCTTTTCACATCCCTCTGTTTGCAGACTTGCACATTTTGGCATGTATTATCACCTTTTTTTTTAAACATATATCATCTCGTAGAAAAAAGTTTGCTATTAAAACAGCATTAAGACAATATAAAGTAAATAAAACATATAGAATGGGATTGTAATAGACCCTCTGACAGAAGGTGCTGCAGTTTTGGCGACGACGAAACTGGCAGCAGCACATTTTTTGATTCAGTGCGATTTAAGACTTCTGATTAGACGAGTTAAACGATGGTGATGTTCTAATGTTAACATGGATGACATTCTGTTGGATCTGTGCTAGAAAATTCTTTATGTTTTGTTGTGTCTGATGGTCAAATAGGAAGCTACACAGGCAGGTTGATTGACATGGCATTAGGCCAATAGGCTTAGCAGGCTGAGGTTAACGGGAGGAAGCAGAGTTGATTCTAGATACCCATAATTCTCTGCTCTGATACCCCCTTTCACTACAGCTGGCAAGGCACAGCTGAACACAGATTATAAAAAAAGAAAAAAAAAACATAAATCAAAACCATCCACATATTTATAAGCTGAGTGAAGTGTTGCTTCTTTTATTCCCTGGGTCTCTTCCAGGTCAGTCTGGGTCCAGGTCCGTTCTGAGGGTGAGCCTGAGGTCTCAGGTAGAAATGGTGTCCAGCTGCTGCTGCTACTGCTGCGCTTTCTTCGCTAAAGCCTCAGCCTCCTGGAGAGCAGCAGAGAGAGAGGAGGGAGAGGGTGTTAGAATAAAATGGAGGGTATTGGTTTATACTGTACATCCCCTGCCACAGCTCTGAGGAAAACCCCTTCTGTTTCTATGGTAACTGGCGCACCTCCCTGCTGTTCCCGTGGCTGCAGAGAGGAGGTGCCAGTGAGTGACGGATACAAGAGCAGAAGAGGCCTGCTAGGGTGTGAGGAGATCATGAACAGATGTATTATGTAATGTGTGTGTTTTCTGTATGGAAATCACGCTGCGAGGACCAGTATGTTTGGGCACAAGAGCCCGTTTTTATAATCTGGAAATAGGGCCAAGCTGCATGAATACAGGTCACGGAGAGGACAGATATCAACATGTGTGTTCATAAGCTTACCTTAGAGCCTGGGGGAGCAGTCAGGCCCAGAAATGCATACACAGCGTTGTCCTCTCTGGCATCGAAGAAGGCCTCATAGTTCTGAGAAAGAAGGAAGACACACACGGCGAGGGAGGAAATTTTAATGCAGATTGATCAGAGGATCAGTTGACCCAAAACTTAACCCCCCATCCTGAGGAATGATAATGTGAAACAGACTCTGGATCTGCGCCCCGGAGCGACAATCTGAGCAGCAGCAAGAAAACAGTCGAGGTTGTGTTATTTGTCCAAGGACGGGCCTCGGCAGTCAATCTGATAGGAGGGCATTGTCTCTGAGAATGCAAGCCAGAGTAAACAAGCGAACGCGTTCACCCATTTACTGTCTCACATGCTTTATCCCTCTCATTCCTTTGTGTTCCCTCCTTCTTTTCTCACGCAGATTTTGCAAAAAAGGCTCCCTACAGCTGCAAGTATCCTAGGAAATGCCGTCTGCTCTTTGTCTGTGACATTCAATACAGGCCATCCTGCATGTGCAAACTCACTTCCAGCCATCCATTAGCTGCACAGCATGATGCCACAGTGAACGCCTGGTAGCGTCCTGTGTGTTTATAAAGGGAATAAACTGGCATCTGCAGAGGTTTCTATAGGATTTGTTAGAATATATCTAAGCCAAAAAAATTATACATCCTGAATAGTCCAAGTTCAGCACCAAAAAGGGCTCTGAATATTCTGATTATTTTTCTCATTTTTTTTATTTCATCATATGTTTCCATTCCATAAATTTAATCTGCACACATGATGGTTGATAAAGATAGTTTGGAATTCAGCAGAAATATGATTATTGACATTCTGCCGAGAGTAACACGATAAGATCAAGAGCAGATCGACTTCAATATTAAGCTGGAGCACAGTGACACTTAACTTAAGCTACATAAACCACAAAGGGCACAGCGGAGGCTCAGCAGTTAAGACTCTGGGTTCAAGCTCCAGTAAATAACAATTTCCCTTGTGGGATCGATACAGTATAATAAAATGGGAAAAGTTAAGCTGAAAAAATGGAAGCAGACAAAGTAATAATGTCTCTTGCTTTTGGGCAGAGCAGGTTAGTTGTGTCCACCAGACTTTATACTAAACTAAACTAACAAACTTCTGGCTCCAGCTTCTTACTGAACGGACAGAAATTCACAATGATGTCAATTTGTGCATCTAACTCCTCACTGTCAATTCAAAAATGTTCTCTAGAGTGCTACATTAATGCCTTCTGCACATTGCCAACATGCATTTCTTGGGAAATTTTCCATATTTCAATTCCACATAATTTTGAAAATGTCAAGAAGCCATATTGATTGATGTCATTTATTAAATCCCTAAAAACTCCTTTCTGTTACATATTCATAAGTTTTTTCCATCATAATAATCATTTCTTGCCTAAAAATGGCTTAGATAAATAAGTTTTTTAATACTTATTTAGTGTATTTATTTTTATTACTCTGCCAATGAATGGTGGAGTTATGTGACAATCAGCGTATGTTTGTCTGTCTGTCTGTCTGTCTGTCTGTTAGCAAAATTACTCAAAAACGAAATAACGGATGTGGATTAAATTTTCAGGGAAGGTCAGAAATGACGCAAGGATCAAGTGATTCGATTTTGGCAGTGATGCTGCTTATAGTCTGGATCCACTGATTTGTTAAAGATTTCTGCATCATTGTGAGATAGAGGCACGGTGTCACTGTAACTATGACAACAAGTGAACGCTACATTAGCTGCCTGCTGACGATCACATGATTGTGATCCTACTACAAATCGACCGCTGCGGACTTATCAGGACTTATCCGCCAGAAATGATACAAGGAATAATTGATTAAATTGTGGGGGTGTTTCTGAGTCCCATCAATTCCCGTCGCCTGCGACATATTTGGTTCACGCGTTTTGGTATCCGTATAAAATGTAGACATGCATAACACATGCCTGTGCTCAGCGCAAGGTCATTTTGTTTGTGGGTACATCTATATTAAATGGCCACATTATATGGTGCCAAATTTTTTCAAGATTTCTTCCGTCAGAAACGATACAACGACTGAGAAGCCTTGGGGGAGTACTGCGCTCTCTGAGTGCTTTTCTTGTTTTCAGTAACGTGTCCTACTTATATGCTATTTCTTTTCTACTGTATTTTTCAGGTTGTGGAATTTGGTTTTCTGTGCAATATCTGGCAAAAGATTTTCCATCGGGATTAAAAAGATTTATCATATTTTATTAAATCCCTGCCTCTTTCCACCCTGGCATTCCCACTCGCTGCAGCTCAAGCATACCAGCTCACCTGCTACTCAAACACGGTAAAAGCACTCTGCGCTACACAATAGCAAGTTGTAATATTGGTGTAATTCATGTTGGAACCAGCTCTTCAATTCCGAGGAAAAATAATGATGCTAAAAGCCCCGTCCTGCAAACTGACTGATTATGTTACAGGACACTTGGAGCCAAAATCAACAGACTCAAAAATAGCTTTTATCCACAAGCTGTCACATGTCCTCTCTGACTCCCCTGAATTATAATACCGCATGCCTACAAGTGCAAAATTCATGTTTAAGTGCAACATTTATGCTTAGTTGCAATATTTATGGTTGTGTAGAGTATTCATGTTTTGTACAATAATCATGCGTGGAGCAGGTCTCTAACCACACAACTGATTTCACATTGTATATATGTTTATATTTTGTTGTATATATTTTTAGTCTGTGTTTAATATTGCTTTATATAGTTTATTTTTTTAATGTTGCTAAACTGATTTTCAATGTTTTTGTAACGGTGGCAATAAAGGCTTCTATTCTATTCTATTCTATTCTATTCTATTCTATTCTATTCTATTCTATTCTATTCTATTCTATTCTATTCTATTCTATTCTATTCTATTCTATTCTATTCTATTCTATTCTATTCTGTTCTGTTCTATTCTATTCTATCCTATTCTATTGGGTTTGTTAAGAAACCCCAGAGGTCTGAGTCTGCATTTTTAAGTCTCATCACTTCACTGCAGTTTCAAGGTAGAAATATTCACTCAATGTCATGTGCAACGTTTACTTTTTTAGGTGCAACATTTCAATTTCATGTGTGATTTTTCTTAGTTTTTGTGCTATTCCAGTCTTATTTTAGCTTACTTATTTTATTTTTTGAGTAATGCATCCTACTAATATTTTATTGCCATTCTACTAGACATGGCATTTCTTATGTTTTACCATTTTGTTTTATTTTTCTGAACCATGTCTGGACAAACAATTTACACCAGGATTTGTTTAATTTTATCTCAAAAAGTGTTTTCTGGCATATAGAAACACCATTTGCACATGTTAGCAAGGTACAAAACACTTGATTTTCCCCTTTAAGTTGCTTAATTCCCTACTAAGGGGCTAACTTCATCTGTCTGCTGCATGGTGCTGAGCAGGTTTTGTACAGTGGGTTCATGAAGGCTTTATCACTGAGGTGAACTTCTGAGTCAACTGATGATTCTCTACAAGTACAAGCAACCTCATTCATGCTACATATGTCAGCTGTTAATATATAATATCGCAGAGAATCTCACATGCTAATATTTCAGTGTCAGTTCAAGTGTCTCACCCCACAATATTTGCTTTCATTGAATATCTGTGGGGGCAGAGGGTTCCCCGTGGCCGGCCTGGACTCTTCCGGAATATTCTCTCTCATCCACTTCCTGTTGGCCTCATTGGCCGCGATGTCGCACTCCTCGAACTCGATCTTATTGGCCGCTAGGAAGCCCATCACATCCTGCTGCTGCTTCTTAATCTGCATGAGAGAATGACAGAGGGGAAGCTGTCGGTTAAACGTGTGTTCAATCCAGCTCTATCAGGAAACATTAGAGCCTCAACACACTGGCATCAGGCAGAAACAGCACCACAGAGATCACCGGTCGCTCTGTTACTAAGTTACAGTTGCTGACAAGTGAATGAAGCGACGCATGAGTATTGAAGATGATGAACTTGGGCAAGGCTACAAAGTGAGAGACTGGGTTTTTATCTGCAAGAAAAATGTCAGATAATGTGGAAGACGGAAATTTGCAGGGCTGGACTTTAATCATTTCTTCACATATGTACATATACATGTGGCATCTATATACAATAAACTGTATATGCTTAACAAATAAAGCCAGATTACACATTAGAGTTGCATCTTTTACGCAGATGTGATCCTTTCTGACATGTATCTCTGTACCACAAAAGGATATTCAGTTTTTTAAAAAACCATGTTAAGCAGTTGTGACACTTCTAAAATCGTCTATCCTGCTTGATGCAAAACGAGAAGCTTTTCATCTAAAAGGGTGCAGAGAACCGACTCGACAGCTCAAAAGGAAATTAAAGTGTATGAAAAATGACATCCTTGGGGATCTCACCTCTTTCAAAGTGCACTTTTAAGTTATATCACTGAGAATCTCAAATGCAAACACACAGAATGGACAGAAGTGTGTGTTTTCTTCTCTCTTTTGTTTCCATCTCTATGGATGTGATTTTGTGTGTGAAACTGTGGTCCAATGAGCTCTCAGGGGGTGTGTGTCAGAAGGAGGATGGCCCTACAAGGCCAGACGGAAGCAAGAGCTCCTCTGGGACCCGAGAGGAGGTAACTGGTCAAACACGAGCCAAATAAGGTCTGCTGCAAGACGACACACTCACCCAGCCTCGGCTGCACACACACACATTCACACACCTAAAACCAACCTCACTGCAAGAGCAACAATAAGGATCAGTTTGTTGTCAGTCCTGACGCCGCCGTGCGAGGGCTCCTCCCAGCCTCATGGTGTGCAGATGAGGCAGGTGGATTATTTAATAGCCATCTGTTGAAACGACACGGAAACGAGGAAGCTGACAGCGCTGGCAGAGCAGCCAGTTGGGGTACAGTTTGAATCACTTGATGGAAGTTGCATTCCAAAGGGCAAAGTCCTGTAACCAGCTCTCTAACCACCTACTCTGGAAAACCAGCAGCGGTGATGAAGCAACCGAGTGGAACGCCATGAACTTGCCTTGGCACACTCACAGAGACAATCCTCTCTCTGATGGAAGAGCTTGCACAGCCTCCCCTTCACTAACCCGTCCATGGCTCGCCTCTCATTTGACTAACATTTGCATTGGATTCAAACCTGGTCCCTAAATCTGTGGCGTTTCCTACACTTTCTGCACTTCACTCTGGTGCATTCTGGCCACAACAAGTCTGCATTGTACTGTCACCAACCAAAATTAATTTGTAGGACAAACTGGCCTCGTGCCATCTGCCCCTGACTCTAATTGCACAGTGAGAGCTCCCAGCTTTGCCCCTTTGAAAATGCTCTCTGCTGTCTTGAGTCTTGAATTGAGCCCCTGGTGATTTTAATATGGGAGAAACTAGACTGTCCTCAGCTTTGGCTGCAGTAATAAACAAGTACTCCTCAGTCCTTATCTGTCTCTCTGGAATGCTACAAAATTACTCCTCAGTCTTCTTCCTCTAGAAAGACTGAGAGTTGGGCCATTATCAGCACCTGGAGGTCTCAAGTGTGATTTCCATAATCTATGCTTTCTCCAGCAGCGAGTCATGGTCGTACTTCAACAGCGTTCACATGTATGCAAACGTTGACTTCAAGCTTAACCTAATGCAAAACCAAAAAGAGAAATTTACGCCTGTGTTCTTTCTCTTGTTTAATCATGGAACAGCCAGTGACTGAGTGTTTTAGCCAGACTTGCTGTGTGGCTTCATGGGTGGTAAAGTCAGTCTGTCCAACCCTTTGGATCAGACTGAGATATCTATCTATGGTATGTATTGCGATGAATTTTTCAAAGGATTTTCGTTGTCCCCATGCAATGTATACAGTTGATTTTGGCAATATCTTAACTTTCCCTTTGGGGCCATCAGTGGGCTGTTATTTTGATGTGTTAGTTTTACTGTTGCATTCATTGCAATGAAATTTTGTACAGAAAATTTGTGGCCCCAGAAGACGAACCCTGATGCTTTTTGTCATACCACCATTTATCTTATGGTGCCTCTAGCAGGCAAAAGTTCAGTCTATCTTGGAAAATATATAAGTATCTCATTTTAATTAACTGTTGTGCAGACATTCATAGTTGAAAGAACCCATATCTGTACAGTCATCATGAGGTTGACAAGTGTTGTTTTGAGCAATATGTCTTGACATCTATGGGGCAGATTGACAGGAAATTTGGTAAACAGATTCATTTTCCTTTTAAATGAATTAACAGCTTACTTGTAATCTCACATTTTGACCCAATTCAGTTTTCCTTGTTAAATACTTGGGTTTTTCCTTAATAATTACAAGTGATTCACAACAGGATTAAAAAACAAAAAACAAAAAAACACACTTGTATCACTATTTTGTGACCATATGGTCATCCAAGGTCACCAACTGTGCATGTGCTGGAAACAAAATGTGCCATTTGGATTTGATTCAAAGTGTCCATGTGTAGAATACACGGACACCAATCCACTGTGCATGTATGGAGCACATCCTCTGAATGGGCTCTAAACAGACCAGAGAGTAGTATAAAGCCGTTTCCACATAGCTCTGTGTTTATTTGCAACTCAACCAGAGCTCCATTCATTCCTGTGGGATACTATGTGATTGTCAGTGTATTTGCAAAACTCTTCCTTCTGTGTTTCGCCCCCCGAAGTGCGTTAAAATTGTTTAATCATTTGCATTGGATTTCTGCCAGAAAGTTGAAGAAACAAATTACCCAACAGGCTGGTCAGTTGCTCGACTGCAAAATCTTGTAAATGTATAATTAAAAAGAAACTTGTTTAGTTAGAGTACGCACAGTGCTTCGTACAACTTTTGACAATTTTTTTTTTTACAAATGTACACCTGGAACGTCAACCCTCTCACTTATTTCTTGGCATTCAGTACTGGTCCATTTTTGTAGCAGTAGTACTCCATGTGCATATTCGATAAAACTGGACAGTAAAAAAAATGAAAAAATAAGTCTCTCTATTATGGTTGCAATAAAAAAAACTTTCCATTAATCCAAGAACAAATGAAATTCTGTGCACTGAATGTTGAGGGACATACCAGTAGTCTGAATATTAGTCAGAATTATAGACACGAAACAAGAAACAAGGTTTAAGGCCAGTGTTACGCCGGGATCCAAGTGATGTAAATTCTGCTGTCTGCCCAAGTTTGTAAGAGTCTGCATAAACAACAACTTTCTGCACAAAATCTCCATGCACATCCCAAAATTTGCGTGAATGTGGACAATGAGTGCAGCTACACTACAAGGGCAGTAATGTGCATTTATGGAAGACACAGATGCAAATATACTGTGCATGTATGGAAAACGTCTACGAAATGGATTCAAAGTGGACTAGAAAGTAGAATAGTTTGGAGCCAGAGTGCACATCCACAATGAAGAAGAACCAGCTCTTTAGTCTGGAGTAACAAATCATATCCAAGAAAATGTTTCTCAGACTTACTACCTGACTTACTAAGCTGGTTTCAAACACATCTTTTGGATTTTGGCTTTTTCTTGGCATTTTAAAACAAACCCTGAGAATCACTTGCAAACACTATTTGACATAGATCTATTTTTGGTGCACAATGATACCAATTTTATAGCAACTGACTTGGGACACAACTTATGTCTGATCACAGTCTCAAGACAGTTCATGGACACGCCCATGGAGCAACTGGAGCAATCATCCGATGTTATTCTGGAACTGCATTTGGTCTGTGCACTGATGTAAACTTACAAAGCTTCTGATTCATTCAACAGCCTCAATCCAGCGTTCCAGTAAATATAATGTTGCTCATGGGAGGCGAATCAGATGCCTCTCAAGTTCCAGTGAAACATTTATTGTTACACGGATCATTATTTTTTTCCAACTAGAATCTGCACCATATGCACTTTGGATTACATTCCACTTCATCATGTGAGAGTTGTGGTAGGCTGATGAGATCAGAACCAGACCTGATCAATCCCAGTGAAAGGTCAGAACTCTGGCATTAATAGCTGCCAGACAATGGCAGGCATTGATTGGATGGACTGTATCCACAACACAGGCTTAGATCAATATGCCGGAGACTGATTCAGTCTGTTACGCCGACACAAGGTTGGGGTCAGTTCATGTTCAATTCAATCAGACAGAAAAGATAATACAATAAACCTAAATTTGCCAAATGTTCTACACAGATAAGCCTAAATGACCTTTCTAATTCCTCTGAAGGCTAACAGTTAAATGAAGGAAAATCCACTCTGTGCACAAAGGAAACATGAATCACCCCCAGCCCCTGTGTGTTCGTAAGGGATAAAGGTTTCGTTCTTGATTAGATCAAGTCTGATTTCTGCTGAAAACAGTCGCTTGCTGGAATTTCACCAGCAGTGGTAGCCTCCACCCAATCCTGAGCTTAGTCAGCATTACAATATGGTTACAAAAGAGCCTTACACTGCCACTCTGGCTGGATTCCCTCACTGCTGCCTAAAGGTGAAACAACAACAAAAGGTCAGAGAAATTACCTCTTACATAAAACCAACTGTGACTCACTGCAGCAGCCGTCAGCATCAGGCCCGACCTATGGACCCTGACGCCCAACCTACAGTGGAGAAAAGCGCAGTAAAGCTGACATTCTGAGGTGGAGAGACGTGAACATGCACACCGCTAGGTTCGTTCATTGTGGCAATGAGGAAACTATGGCATGTCTGCAGTACATAAATGGAAATGAGGCAGGAAATGTGCTACAGTCGACGTAATTTCAGTTTTAAGTTGGCCTTGTGGTCTATAGTCTAGACAAAGGGCTGCAGGTGTGCATGTGCATTTACATGTGTGTATTTAAGAAAAGAAAATCCTTGTTTGGTTTTCAAATTGAGCCCCAATGTAATTACACAACCATATCAAACAGGACTACATGGTAGTTATCTGTCAAATGTAGGTAAAATGTATGCAAATCCAATAAGAATGTAGAATGCCAGAAGCTTTTATTCGGTTTATGTAAGGACACAAGTTGATTGTATGACCTAATCTTTTGAAAGCCTTCATTAGTGTTAACAGCAGAAGTGTCTCTAGAGGATTCATGCAGAAGAACAACACTATTTTTTCTTCCAGTTATTCAAACACTACTTCTCATTATTACTGGATGGAAATACAATGAAGTCAGTTCTCATTCAGTTTGCAGGGATACCACCCTGCATACTTCACAGATCAGAGGTCAGGAGAGGACTAAGCTGCCAGTCAGTCCTTATTCCACTCCTGCTAGCTCTACCAGGAAGCAGATCAATATGAATACTAGTATGTCATTTTTTTCTTAATGTGTTGCCTTTTGTGGCAGTAAAGTGTTAATTCCAAGCAAGAATCTGTTAAACTCTTGCTCGTGGTGTTTTGTTAAATAGTGCAACATCGTAAAGTATTTGTGTCATTTTCTCCTTCAAACCACAGCTCACAAAGACAGCATTGACTCCAGGACTACTGTGTCAGACTGCAGTAAACCAGTGGGTACAAACACACCCAACCTAATGTGTTTACCATACTTGCAGATGGGAACAAGCCTGTTGACACAACTCACTTAAGCTCTTCACTATCCATCATTTCCCAACAGTACTTCTATCTAAAACACATATTTGATCTAAAAATAGAAAGTTAAATCCATCACAGTTATTTGTAATAACTTTCTGATGCACCAATAGCTAATAGACACCTCAAACGCAGACTAAAACTTAACATCTTTGGGGAAAAAACAGCTATCTGGATCATGCTGAGTGTTTTATCATGTCAAAAATCCAATCCATCTCTCTGGCTAACTTTACACTGTCTGTCTCCTTGATGTGATCGGTTTTCTTTGGTAGACCATAAGCTTTGAAAAGTTATTTTGGAAATCCTCCTACTTCTCACTGAGCAAGATTGGGGTGATTAATGTAGCAGCAGTCTCATTGTTTTGGAGATACTGATGCAATCGAACTGCAAGGGCGAAGGCAGATGGAGGCTTCGACCACAATTTGCAGCTCGGCAGCTTGCCATTGCATTTTTAAAATATTGTGTAAATCGGATGACTTTAATGTGGTTCCATATTCTCTAAATTACCATGAAACACATGTGAAGTGTTGACAAAACTCTACTTTAGACGCTGCTGCTGCTGAGTGTGAACTGCTGCATAATGGAGATGATAACATGAGAATAAGGAAGTGTCTGTGCAGTGCAAGAGTGCAAAAGCTTGTCTGCTTGTTCTACAAGACTTTACTAAAGACAGATCAATGAGAGGTAATGCATTTTCCCAGAAAGCCTCGCTGGCTCTAAACTTGGTCCACTCTGACACTCCAGGAAGCCCATGCACTGTAAGTCTGCTGCTGCTGAGCCTTTGCAAATGTCATTTACTGTAAAGGGCAATAAAGTCACTCAGAGCTGCCTGACTGAACAGAGCCTCTGTGCTTGATTGCTTCCTCTGAACGTGGGCTGTGAAAACAAACTGCTCAGTGAAAGTAAATTATCCTAAAAGGGATCTGAACTACATCACATGCCAAGTGGCTTTAAGTCACATCACATATGAAGGGAATGAAGATATTGAAGACAATGAGTGGATGCTAGTAACAGTTTACATCCCAGATTGTGCAACAGCACTAGACAAAATATGTCTGACTACAAAGAAAAGTCACATTCTGGCCAGAATTCAAAGCATAGTGACCGTTTAAGTGTAGTAAGTATAGCTTGATTCAGACCATCAGTAAGTCCTAAACACTGCATAAGTGTTCCTGGGCTGCAGCTGCATGTCTAAAAAGGGGCCTTGGAGAATTGCATCACCATCATTCCTCTGCACTGGCAAGAAGAAACTGGCAAGTCTGAAGCTTAAGGACCTCTGGGCTGAAAGAAACATGAAGTAAAACCTGCTTTCTGGACCAAATCAGATCAAATACACACACTTCCTGTTCTGGCATCAGGTGACACAGCAGAGCATTTTAAGTCCATTTATTGATTTTTTTTTTCTCTCCCTGCTTGTTTCAACTGCAACAAACTCTCAACCGTCACCACTTTGAGGAAGCACAGTGACAAACCGCAGCTTGAGAGAGAAACTTCCTCTTTGTTGTAAAGTTAAAGAGAGATGAGTCCAGACTCTTACTAAGGAGGGCAGATGCTTCCTGATGAGTCAGGGCCACTCCAGACTGAGAGGATGGACATCAGTCAGTGAGTTCAATAAAAGTTCAGCTCGCCGTTCTGTTGCATAAACCCAACCCTGGATGCTGCACAAATTAATCCACCTAAAAAAAAAAAGCCCTCATGCATGCAGCGCTATTGTTTAATCTCTTACCGAAGTGGATCCGGAGGACGATGCTATGTACACTTTGATCACCATGGTGGATCCCTTGATGCGTCGCCCCGCTCCTTTGCAGACACACTTTTGCAGACCGGGTGGCTCAGCAGCGGGAGCTAAACAGCAAACTTCCAGGGGATGAAATACGGTGTGTGTGCGTGTGTTGTCGCCCCAGCGCAGACTATCTGCGCAAATGCTCCCGTTCTCAGCACTGGATGGAGCTTCGCATTCCTCCTCCGCCTCCACTCTCTCCTCCCCGCCCCTTCCAGTCTCTCTTTCTCTCTCCCTCACACACACACACACACACACACACACACACACACACACTCGGAGACACGTAAGATAGCAACACAACGGGGTTATATTGTCTGAATATTTCAGCATCGACCCCCTTTGTCTGGCAAATGCGAGCCAGACGCTGCCTATTGTTCCGCAAAAACCCGCCGCAGGTGTTCTGTTTTTAAAAAAAAAAAAAAAACTGCTGCACGGTAACTGGAGAGGTTGTGGAGAGAAAAAAAGATGCATGTAAAATAAATATGATAAAAATAAAAAATATATGCTGTGATTTTTTGTGTGTGTAACAGCACAGCCTGTGGAAGTCCTGAGCAGCCAGTGTCGGTTCATTAGACGGGCTTTGTGGCCCCCTGCAGGCGTCTGGGGCAGATTTTTTTTTTAAAACCCTGAAACGAATTTAGGGAAAGCCGACTGACAAAACAAAAAAATGTGTCGGGAGAGGGGTGGGCGCCATATTGGACTCGAAGTGGTGAAATTTCTCCTGGCTGACCGCTGCAGATGTGAGCCCCGCTCCTTGTCTTTTACGCTTTTGCACCGGGGGGCAACGCGAGCCTGTGCGCCGCGGGCCTGTGCCACAGTGCGCACAAGGCCGGCTCTCCGCTGCCCTTTTGTCCCCCCCTTTTCTGCCTCCGTGTTTGTGTCACACTTGCATGAAGGCAAACATGTCCTCGAATGCAAAGCCCCCTTTTTTCCACACTCTTGCAGGCTTCCTCCCATCTCTGCCGTGCAAAAAAGAAGGAGCCATTCGCCCCAGAACATCACCGGCTCCCAAATTCCAAGTGTTCTGCAGCCCCGAATGGCGGCTCCGGATTGGCCGAGCGCCTATCAATCATGCCTTTAGCCGCACCCCTCCCCCCATTCAACCACTCGCCTCTCTGTTCCAGTGTGTTTACTACACTGCCGAGCATAAGGGAGACACTCGTCTTCACATGCACTAAGAAAAACTGTTTTTAGTTTGTATTTGTAAGAAAACCTCCAAGAGCTCAACATGCCCAAGAGAAAGGTACGTATTCTGAAAATAATAAAAATTCTTTCAGGGGGAAATCTGCCATTAATGCAATGCAAACGATTGTGGAGACATCCCTCTGAGACATTACTTAATTATAACGCAGTGTACGACCGCTATTTCTCGCTGGGAATTTTTGCGGAATTTCTAGATATAATGTGCATTTTTTGCGTGTTGGAACCAATATTTTCCTGCTCGGACGTGGCGTTTAAAAACGCATTTTCCTGCATGAGCCGCTGTCCTTTGGGGGAGTCAGAAGTCTCTCTCCTGGTCTCCATGCAGTTAAAGCACAAGCAGCAGCCATGCTTTGCAGCTCTTGTCCACCTTCGTCGCCGACCTACCAAAAGCAAACGCGTCTCTTATCGCCCGCACGGCCGCCGAACCGGCCGAAAGTGGCGCCAAAAATTGCCTCAGTGCCTTTACTTTGCGTTTTGACCGCGAAAGCGAACATTGGCCGTCGCGTTTCGGTAAAATTATATATTTTTGCTCTTTGTTCGTGGTCCCAAATGGCTGCGGTGGCGTCGGTCCGCCGCCCGGTGGCGCACCGGAGCCGCGGAGCAGGTCCCTCCCCCTTCTCCAGGACTCCCGCGCCAGCTTTCAAATCCAGGCTTCATGCATTGAATGAGAGAAAGAGCTGGAGGGGGGAGTGGAGGGGGAAAAGCGGGGCCTGGACCCTCAGAATGTGGCTCCGGAGACCCGCAGGGCTCCGGACGCACGGCCCGCTGCCGAACCCGCGCACAGGGCCTCCGCTTCTGGGGAGAAATCCCTGAAATCCACCTGTATTTGCAGTGAATTTTAGTTTTCACCTGAAACCGAGAAGTTTTTTCAGCAAGTCTGCAGTTAGTCAAAATATGCAGCTGAAGCATTTTGCAGCCTTTTGCTTTCATTATAAACTCCAGCTAAACTTCTCACTGTGATTATTTTTTCATTTTCTGATTTTAACCTGTTGTCTTTGTGTTTTTCCTGAACAGGGAGACGCAGGAGAGGAGGTAAGAGAGGGCCTGGCTGAGTCCCGCCTCACAATTAGAATTAAATTTTAATTAGTATGAAGAATGTGAGTGTTTGTTTAAAAGATATAGTTCATTAAAATGCATATTTTCTTATTCAAAAATGGAAAAAAAACCTCCATGTGATAACCATCTTTGCTCTGTTTCAGCCCCAGAGGAGATCAGCTCGGTTATCAGCGGTAAGAAGACACGCTTGCAACCTCGCTAATCTCATTTACATTAACAAATACAGTTAATGAACATGTAAAATATAGGAGAATATGCTTAAAAGTAGCGGCACACGGTTAAACAGGTAGACAAAACGGTGTATTGCATTTAGAAAAGCATATAACTACGTATTTGTACGTTTTAAATATGATTCTTAACAACAAAAAAACAAAAACATGTTATTTTCTTTAGAAAGTGCAGCTGAAGAACAAATGTGTAGCACTGTAAAGTTGATACATGGCTCATTGCACAATTAAAACATGATTTAGAAAGGTTAAAAACTGCACTAAACACATTTTTACATCTATTTAGCTTTGATACTAGTTAAATAGCAACAGAATAAGAGGAAATATACAATCAAGAATACACCATAATATCCCTCAATAGAACCATTTAAGGATAGATATTGAGGTCATAAAGCCTTAAATTCAGTAAAGTTTTATTTTTGACGGCATTTTAGATTTTAAAAGTAGTTTTCTGTCTTCAAAAATGCAATAACAGACACACCATATTCAGTTGTAGCTGTTTCTAGATCCTTTTTCTGTTCTCTTTCCAGAGACCGGCCCCACCCAAGCCGGATCCAAAGGTCAAGAAGGCGGCAAAGGTAGGAAGCTTTAATTCTGAGAAGATGCACACGTTTCAGTATTGAACATTGGGCTTGCTAACAATTTATTCTGGTGCCTTTTTTTTTTCTTTTAACAGAAAGAAAAGGCTGTGAATGACAAGAAGGAGGACAAGAAGACCAAGAAGGCAAAGGAGAACGCCGAGGCAGAGGCCAACGAGGAAAACCACTCTGAGAACGGAGAGGCCAAGACCAACGAGGTGAGTCGACGGGGAGAGAGAGAAAGAAAGTCGTCACCCTCGACCAAATATCGAGTGGATGTAGAAAAAGTTTTGACCTTGGCTCTTGTGCTTCGTCCCGCAGGTGGAGGCAGCCCCTGAGGAGGCCAAGGAGGAGGCCAAGTCCGAGTAGCACCACTGCCCAAGCTTCCTCCTCCTCCTCGACAAACTCCTCCCGACCCCCCAACCCCTCCTAGACCTCCCCCACTCTCCACCGCTCACCCTCACCCACCCAGCCAGCCAGCCACCCAGCCAGCCAGCTCTACCCCCTCCTCCTCCTCCATCCACCCCAAGTCTCTCACATGGTTTCCCTCCAAGGCGTATTGTTAACAGAGGAATATTTTTATCAATGATTTTATAAGTATCCGTACAGATTTTTAGCACAAAAAGCAAAGCTGATTATGGAGCGCCTTGCAGATTTGCAGTGGTCATATCAAAGTGTCTGCAAGCAAAGATGAACACACTAAAATCTTTTTTAAATGGCATTTCATGATTGTTGAAGGCTTGTTTTTGGTGTAGAAAGCGTGTCCCTGCCGGATTGGCTACGTCGTGAGTTGTGTATTACTGTGTTTTTCCTCCTTCCCCCTCCTGCTCTTCCTCCTCCTCTTCTTCTTCTTCTTCCTCCACAGATTAGACCTCCCTCCTCTTCCTCCCCGACAGCTCAGCCTTTATCCATGTTTTATTAACGGTTCAGCCATGTTAATGTGGGTGATTCTTTTAGACCTCTAAATGTGCAGTGAGTTCCCTTTTTTTTTTTTTTTTTTTTTTTTGCTTCTGTCTCATGGTCTTGTTTTTTTTTTCCATTGAAATTGTGTTTTAAACAAACAAACAAACAAAAAAAAATAGCGTGTTGAAGCGTGTTGTCCATAAGAAAGAGGAAGACGAACATGTGAAACATTCCGGGAACAGCGATTGCCTCCGACCTGTCTCCTAGACGACCCTGCGTTGTAAAAAAGAAACAGCTCCTGCTCCATCCACGCTGCTGTCATGTCGGCTTTTCTAAACACTCTGGTTTTTTTAAAACGATTGAATTTGGAAACCTTCTCTGACAAATGCAGGTGTCTGGTCCCTTCTCTTATGTTCTGAAATTCTCTTAATAAAAAGAAGTCCTGGGAATTTTCCTCGAATCGGTGTCTCCAGTTTGTTTCTTCCAATAATTCCACCGATGAATGCGAATGGAAAGCAATGCAATAGCAGAAATGCAGCCGTGTTGAAATTAAAATTTAAAGCAACATTGCAGGCAGCAACCTAGTTTGGCAATCTCCATTATTAACTACATGTGAGAGCTTTTCTGTGTTTATCTGTGTAAGCAGCTGTATAATCAGATGATTTTAATAAGAACTACAACGGCATTCTAACTGCTGGCGTGACCTTTGATTAAACAAACCTTCCCTGTAATGCAATTTCACTGTAAACGAGTCTAACATTTGCTTTTGAGAGAGCTGCAGGATACCGACAGCTAACCGAGGCAATTCCTCCTAAGTTCACAAATCCTCAACATCTTCTCTAGGTCTGTGCACATTATCTGCTGCTACAGGCCCTAAAGGACCTCCCAATGATCCTCCTGGAGGACGTGCTTCTTTATCCCACTAACTTATCCTTGTTTACTCACTGAAATGCTCAAGTAAAACACATCATCAACCAAAACCTGACTGAAGGCCTCTAGTGGAGCCTTTTCTCCAGACAGAAGGTTTCAGCGTTCTATGTATTCAGTCCAAAGACATTTTTTTTAATCCACCCAGCTCCTTCCTTCCCCTTCAGGCTTCACACCTTCATATTAAACTCCACACAAACTCCTGCCTGAGTGCTGTGACCCACATTCACCTCAACCCCATCAAGCACATATCAGCAGCAGGTTTAGTGGCATCATTTGAAGCCAGCTCCATATTCTGTTCCTACATACAAAGCTGCATGCATCAGTTCAGTCCTGGGAGGACAAGAGAGGAGAAAATGCATAGAGTCCATTAAGGGAGGCTTTGAATGCGTGCATTTGCCTCCAGCACCGGCAGTGTGAAGATGTGAGTGTGTTTTCTGTGTTCTTTCAAGGCCAAAAGCCCACTTTGCGGTGAGTTAACCTATAGAGGGAGACATTTTAGCGATGATACAGCGATGATAATGAAAATGATTCATATCACCTCTTAAAAAGGTCATTTGTTTGGCAGAATTTGATGATGTGGCTGCAGCAGGGCCTCTGGTTCTCACTTCACAGCTGCTCTAAGTGCGCATTTAACCACCAGTCACTGCCTGCATTTTGCACAAAACACATCGCTGCGTTCATGTTTGACCTTTCTTCCGCTATTGTGTGCAGCAGTTGCAGCCCCTCTGACCTGCATTGTCATGGCCGAGCACCGGGCTCCATTTTGTCGATATTTTTCTCGGGTGCAGGCGTTGCTGCACGGCGGCACCACTAGATGGCAGCCTTGTCTCATATTTACTTTTGCTAAAACCCAGAGGAGCCATGTCCAAGGGGCCTCCTGAGGAGCTTTGATTAACCTCAGGATTTATTAACTCATCTCATACATTAGAGGTGTTTTTATTTTTCCTGCAGGCACATCACTGCTGATAATAAATGATAAGAGACGAATCACGCATTTCCTTAATTAAAAAGCACTTTAAAGGCTTCCTAAAAAACCCTCCTTTCATTCACATCTTTTAATCCTCTGTCAGCATCACCTCTTTAATGCATTTACTTTTCAATTTAACGTGACGGTTCAATTAAGAGCGCATCTTCTGTGTGAGATGTATTGATGGGGTGCGGTGTTGTAAGGGGAACTAAAAGGAAACGCATTATTGACCAGACCAGAAAGTTTCACATCTCAGCCACGGTGGTCTCACTCTTCTTTCATCAGTCTTTCTCACCTGCATTCACTCTGTCTCCTGTGATCAGGCCTCCGACTTTGGCTTTGATTCCTGCAGACGTACACACAGACATATAGCCCCTCTCCTCAGGGAATCAGGCATCAAAGTGCTAATTAGCTCCACTCCAGTATATTTTCTCCTCCTATCTATATGCTTGCTGCCTGAATGTTTGCCTGCCTGAGTAACTGTATGTCTGACCACCTGCCTCCTTGTCTGCTACTCATCCTCCTCTGTGCCTTTTCACTGTCTAGTCTGAGTAATCTCAGGGGAGTCTTGCCCCCCAGCCGTGCACAAACACCCCCTCAGAGCTCCCTCTGCCCTTTCTAACTCCGCTCTGTTGACTAAAATAGCCACGTTTTCTCTTTTTAAACATCCTATTCTGCCATCCCACGCATTTCCAGCTCCCTGTCGACTCCCCACACTCATTCATTCATGTCTACAATCAAGGACTGCTCGCACACATACCTTCCTAGCTGAGTGTGTGTGTGTGTGTGTGTGTGTGTGTGTGTGTGTGTGTGTGTGTGTGTGTGTGTGTGTGTAGTATGAGAGGGGGGTGGGGGCATTCTCAGAGTAAAGAATGAGGATGACCTTTCATGAGGAAGTGATTTAAATGACGTGGTGTCGTCAGCAGGGATATCACTGTGTGAATGTGGATGAGCCATTGTTGTGGAAAGAACGTCATGGATTTGCACATATGCTTAAAGCGAGATCACACACAACAGGTACACACACACACACACACACACACAAAAACAACGAAACAGCCTGTCCTCCCTCCAGATCTCCAGACCTTAGTGATGCTTGAAATGAGCAGATGTTTTGTGGCAAGGTTCCTACAAAACGCTGCTCTGAGAGGATGCTGCTGTCTGGCTGTCTTAAAGTGGTCTTGTTTATCTGCTAGACTGGCTGCACTCTTATGGGGGTGGGATGTGCAAAGAGTGAATGGGAAGAGGCAGGAAGAGAAAGTACCAGGGGGTGAGGAAGAAGAGGGAGGAGAGGAAGCATGCAGGAGGGGGGATGAAGAAGAGCTGGATGCAGATGGGGATCTATTCTCTCCGTGCACGCAGACAAGATGGAAATGAGTGGGCGTCTGTGACGTCAATCAGTGTACATAGACACACACACACACACACACACACACACACACACACACACACACACACACACACACACACACACACACACACACACACACACACACAGCGAGACACTCCCCTCCTCTTCCAGTCCCATGCTAATACATGCTTCAGTGCAAACAGCAGCGGTGCTACGGATCACAGGCACAAACATCAGCACACAAACAAGCTCCTCCATGAAAAACAAACACAGACACACTCAGACATGCAGATCTGGGTTCATCTCTGACCCGGCTCATGATGCCAGCTTCTCGTTTCTGTCATTCAAACACAAAGCTATATTTTATCTCTTTTTTTGCATCAGGTTTTGAAACATTAAATCTGACTTGTTCTCACATGTGAGCTCTTTTAATGAGTTGAATGAATGTACTGCTGAGAGTTCACTCAACTCATTTATTTAAGTTTTCGAGAAACAAAACTGGCACATTAGCAGACTTCAAAGCTGTTTGAGAGTTAAAACGCTCCAGAGGCTCCTTTATTTTGAAGTGAGAAGACAACAGGCGTGATGGAAACTTGCTGCATCTTTAATGAGATGTTTGTTTGAGCTCATGGTAATGAAAACAGCATTAATTGTGGTGAAGGTTAAAACTGGATTCAGCCCTTTGTACATTAATTTTGTCACATCTTATCACTGACTGTGGTGCAAAATAGCTCTGAGTGGAGCAGCATTATGGCAAATCAATGAGCATTTAATATTCAGTCAGGAGAACATTTGGTGGCTTAAAAGGATGAACCGTATTTTTTGACTTTGTCTCATATTCTCATGTTGAAACAATAAGTCATATGTACGTGTTCTACATCAGCATGAAAATGTATATATAAAATATATACTAAAGTAAGAGCACTGAAGAATTATTTGTAAATTGATATATCGTACATGACATTATTAAATTATTATTCATGCAGGTTAAAGAAATCAAAATACAGTTTTGTTGTAGATTTTATATTGAAATTTAGGAACTAGTACCTTATTCATTTGTTGTTTCAATAAAACCATGTTAGAAGTTACAAAGTAAGATTTTTTTTAGTGGAGATCTAGTAGTTGAGAAAAACCTGAAACATGATAAGAAGATCCAAGTTGAAAGTCCTTTTATATTTAATCAAAAGTCAGTATTTTTAGTGTTTTTTGAGCTTAGAAATATGTTCTTGTCTCTGTATTATCTTAATCTACATGATAACCAGCAACTCAATGTCAGATACTGTGTATGCAGAGGAGTGTTGTGAAGTAAAAGTAGTAAAAACTACAAATACTCAAGTACATCTACTTTATAAATGTACTTCACAACAGCACTTAGTGACTTTCCGCTGCATAGGACAGACTTAATTAGCATGCAGAGAACGGTAATTTAAAAGGTTTCGCAAGCAATAACCCTGAGATAACCCTGATGACATCAATTTGACATCAGCATTTAACAATGTTTTTTTTGGAGGGGACACTTTTGAAAGCTTGCCCAGAATCACAGAATGCATTATACAAATCATTTAATAGCATTTCTTATGCTGTATAAACTGATCTTTCTGTGACCAACTCCTAGAGGTCCCTTTAAGACAATGACTTCCACTTATTTCTAAGGCCAGGTGATGCATTAATGTATATATTACCAGGTCTATAGTGGCTGCTGTGTAAAAGTAAAATAATTGGTGAAGTTACAGAGTAAGGTACAGCTGTGCATCCTTCCTCAGTAAACTGAACTCCTCACTCTGCTGTAAAGCTGCCTCTCAGTTCGCCTGATTGATTACGTTATGCAAACTCGTGTCTGTGTCACATGGCTAACGTTATCATCCATTATGGCACATTTAGTTTGCATAATTAACAAAGCAAGGTCTCTGTGACCCGCAGGTTCCTGAACGGAGCTGAAACTACAGGGACCAGCAGACAGGCAGCAGCTAATGATTGTCTCCCATTACAGTTTGCATCAGTGCACAATTTTGGACGTAAGAGGAGTTTTAAGTGGCACAATTGTGGGCATTAAAATCACACAGATGGGTTTGCAAGTGGAATAACAAATTAAGATGATGGACAGCTCCTATTCCTCTGAGGTTTCTCTTGAATCAGGCCCCATGTAAGGCACGTGTTTGGCAAGTTCGCCTTTAAGAAATCATCCATCCATGTCACCGAGTCGTGACGACACAGACTTCTATCTAGAGAAATGAAAAACTATTTTTGAAACACTCCTCGCTGCCTTCCCAGTTTTTGCTTTTAAGGATGAATTAGCGGATAAAGCATCAATTTGAATGTGTGTGTGTTTCTAATGAGCGGGGGTGTGCGGCGGGGAGCATCAGAACTAAAGATGCAGCAGCAGCAGCCACTTGCCTCGCCAGTTGCTCTATTTCTTTTGGGTAAAATGGTTCTCTAGGCTGTTTTTCATCAAGGTTTTTTATCCTCATGTATCCTCAGTTGGATGAGGACTGAGTCATAGCAGTCAAGGAAGCAGGTGGGTGGGAGGCACACAGTGGGTGAGGTAGGGGGGTAAGGAGAAGGGGAGAGGATATGGGAAGTGGGGGACTAAGTGGGAGGTTGTAGTGAATGAAAAAAAATCATGAATGGTGAATACTATGCATCTGTTTTATTGCCTTGTACTCATCAGTCACAGAAATAGAAATTCTGTCTGCAACGACACATAAAGCGTCACAAGCGATTATGGTTTCTGTTATTGATTACGCTCCAGTAAGTGTTTTACAACAACAGATTTATTTAATCATTTCTGCCTCATTTTTATTGATATTCAGTGAACATAGATCTCACATGAGACTTCAAAGAGGCTGGTAATTTACTGAAATTGACTGTGCATGTTGAATATTTTCTACTTACAGACAAATCTGTGCAGTATTTGTACTTCTCTTCATTATTTCTACCCATGAAAGAATCCAGGCAACACCACAGGAATGTGTATAGTTTGAATATCCACACATGGAAGAACCATTTTTCTTTATTTTTATTTTTCTACTGATATTTCTTCAATGTTTGCACTATCCCCCTTTGCTGCTGTAACAATGCCAATTTCCTCACTGTGGGATTAATAAAGACTTACCGAAAATGACAGAAAAACAATTCAGAGAATATGATCAAGGGAGTAGTGAGAATAAACTGGTCATCGGAGCAACATGTTTCACCCCTTAAGCCTCCTCTTAACCTCAGCTTAATGGTTTTATTTTCACACTGCATGTGGCTGCAAGCTGTTGTTGTTCAGAGGAACGTGTCAAACCTGTGCGGTTGATTCTAAAATGATCCCGAAGTCCAATCGGTCGAAGCATGCGAGAGACAGAAGGGAGGGAGAGAGAGAGAAGCAGATGTGTGGGTGATGTTCTCTTTTTGTCTGGGCGAGTTAGGAAATGTTTGTTGAGGGTGGACGGGTGGGCAGGCCATTAGGAAAATTGATGTGCATGCAGCTGTGTGTATGTGCTCGTACATACAAGTGTGTGTGCTCTGACATCACTGCTGCCGTCACTGCAGCCACCTCACAGTGACTCCCTTGTGACTGAAGGCCTGACAACCTCCCACGCTCTCCCCCATCAACTCCCCCCTTGCTCCTGCTCCTCTCTCCTGGCTTTATCTATAACCTCGCCCATCCCTTCACTCACTCGACTCTGTTCTCTCATCCATCCATCTCTCTGTCCACCACTGCCTTTCTCTTTTTCACTTCACCCACCTCTTTTTCTTCTTATTACTTGTTTTCATCTCTCTCCCCCTCATTCGGTGTGTGGGTCTTCCCTGTCTTCCGTCATGCTCTGTGCGCCCACAGTGCTCCCTGTCTGTGTCTCTATGGAAACCCCAGAGTGGACAAGAGTAGCTCAGAGGTCTGTGTGACACTGATACAGACCCTTTTAGATCACTCACACTTTTCTCTTTTCTCTCCCATGCAACCTTGGACTGCAAGCCTACACTGTGTGTAAATAGATGGCGTGTGACCATGGCAATACGCCACCTCAGAAGAGACACCTCATCTCCCCTCGCGCCCATTACCTATCAGTGGTGTGAAGTGGGAGGAAAGGATGGAGGCAATGAGGGAGTAAGGAGGCAGCGCTATTGTTTCATTACGCTGTGAGTCTCCTCAATTACCAGCTGGAGAAAGGGACCACCTGATGCCGCCTCTGTATTCCCATGTGAAGCTCACGCATACATGTCCACGCACTCTGCACCCCCCCCACCCCACCTCTCCTTTTTATTCCCCCCTTTTCTGTCTCTCACCTCACGAACCACATTCTCCTCGCATTTACACATTGTTGAGCCCGCTGTGTTGCGTAGCCCGTGCGTCATCTGGGTCCAAACACATCTGAAGGACAGGTGATTTGCGATAAGAGTCCTCACACAGACAGAATTTCACAGCTTTGGGTCGCTCTCCTGGGCACCATCGTGATTCGACAGTCACGCTTAAGTGGATCATTGCAGAGCGCAATCATGGGGAGGATGGGTGAGCTGTGCAGCATGTCATTTTGGAAAAAAAGTGCAGAGGGGGTATGAATGCACATGCAAAAAGGGAAGACAAGATGATACTGGGATTCTTTTTTCTCTTTAAAGTTGAGGCTTTAGCTGTTCTGGAGAAAAGAAAATTCAGTTTTGCACACGTCTAATGGTTTGTTGAGGTTCCCCTTTATTATATCAAAATGTACATGAATAAACTACAACAAAGGACTACATTAAAGAAGACATCAAAATGGGCAGCAATAACAGGGGTCAACAACTGAACACACACCCAACCCAGCCCCAGGCCCACCCCATTAACACCCCCAGTGCAGTGAGATAAAGACATGCCAATGATGTCTCACATTTAGGCACTTGATTTCCCTACCAAACCATCTTTGGTCATAGTTGCTGTTGCACGGCTTAAAACTTAGATTTAAGAGGTGGATCTTGTTTAATTCTGGTGTGAATCCGAGGATTCACGCTGAGAGGAGTCATACGGGTTTAAATGTAATTCCTTTCGGTTCAGGCAGATCTACATCCGCCATGTTTAGAGATGACCCAAAGATGGTTATAACCTGACCACCTCCATAGAGTAAACTTTTAGCATTAAATAAATTAACACTAGATGATACAATACGTCACATGATTACAGAAAAGACTCCACAAAGGGAAAGGAATCAAGCAGTACAATTTAACACAAGTTACCTGAAAACAATGCAGTGTAATCGCACACAATATACTGTAATCAATACGCTGTACAGTCTATTTCAAAGGCAATGTTGTTGGCATTTTTCTGTAGTAACTAACCAGTCTGTTTACCACTGAGTAGTATCTTGGAAAGTCTTGCAAAAATAGATCAATTTTAATAAATTAAAAGCCTTTGCTTTGACTGTAGGATGTGATCTATTTAGCTACTCATGCATTGTCTAACTTTGTGTGTGTACAGTACTACATGTTTACTTGCATGTATGTATATGTTAGTGTGTGTATGTGTGTGTGTGTGTGTGTGAGTGTGTGTTGTCCATGCTTTTGTGTGTTTTGCTGAAAATACTGTACACACTGGTAGACTTGTCCCTCTGTATTTTTTCAGAAATACACCCGTCAGTAAAGGAATAACAAAGTTACATTAAACTGTTTAAGAAGCATAGTAGTTACACAGTATTTGGCAGTGAGAGAACAGTCCTAATTTATCCATGCACAATATCAACCACAGGCAAGGTCCACATTCTGAACAAACCCATTAACAACAACACAGTAAGAACATGAAAAGAGTGTACAAGAATTCAAGAACCTGGAAGTGTGTTTGCGTGTGTGTGTGTGTGTGTGTGTGTGTGTGTGTGTGTGTGTGTGTGTGTGTTTGTGTGTGTGTTTGTGTGTGTGTGTGTGTTTGCGTGTCTGTGCATGTGTGTGAATGTCAACAGCACTGTTGGTTACCCAGGGAGACCAAAGGCCTATGACTCATGCAGTGCATACAGCATTATCTGGAATTTTAACAATATCGGAAGAATTATTATTTTCCCACAAAGCCTAGATAATCACATATAATCATGTTAGAACCTTACAGAGTAGTCAGGGAGTTTACTGTAAAAACCCACTCAATCCCACCCCCATAGGTCTATTATAGACCAAACAGTTTATCCCTGGATTAGATTTCCATTCTCCAGTTCTTTCTTCATGGCAAGCACCATCCCCTTGCTCAATTGTGTGTTTTGTGTAAATACATGTATGCGTGTGTTAGACTAGTCCAGTCTGCGGGTGTAAGTGTAACGGATATGGTTGGTATAGCAGAGTCGACCCTCCTTGGGGTATGTAGTAGCTGCAGTAGCTGGGTTCTGCTAGATAGGGGGCACTGTGCTCGGCAAGGTAGGGGGCAGGCTGGTAGAAGCACGTCACATGGTCTGTGTTGGGTATAATGTTCTGCTCTCCAAGAACCTTCAGCGCCAGCACTGTGATCATGTTCAGCGTCTGACGCCTCTCGTGTCCCATCAGACACACCGTACTGTCGTCAACAACGCGACGCAGCGTCATCAGGTACTGGTACTTGCTCCTCTCCTCGCCGATGAAGTGGTTCTTCAAGTACGACAGGATCTTTCTCTGCTGCTCCTGCACGTCGGGGAAATCGATGAAAAAGCGTGAGCACATGTAGCGCTCTAGTGTCTTTATCTGAGTCTCGCTGGCTGGTCGGTAGTCTCTGACCAACAGGTTGCTGTATTTCAACAAACCACCACCTCGGATCTCCTCGGGGTTCCTGGTAGCGATCAGGCGGTAGCGCAGGTGGTCCATGGCTGCCTCAAAGTCACCATACATGCTCTCTGCCAGGACCTCGACAGCAGGGACTGAGTCAGATGCCAGAGTGTCACACTGTTCAGGCAGGTCTGTGGTTACCTCAGAGGCCTCTTTGTTCTCAGGCAGGGAGCTGGATGCCTCAACAGCTTTTGGTGGGGCAGATTCCCCTGAGTCTCCAGACTGAGTGTGAGGCAGCGCATGTGAGGAGGAGCTTGGGATTGTGATTGGAAAAGAGACGGGCTCAGTAACCTGAGGCAACGATGAGATATAATCATGCTCCTTTTTATCCTCCAACTGTAAGAGAGGAACTCCTGGCTGAGGGGAGGACTCTTCTATCTGTTCATCGCTGTCTGTGTTCAGTATCAAAGGCTCCAAGTCTGAAGATACCTGAGGTACAAGGTCCTCCGACTCCACCGGCGGAGTGAGGCATAGGAGGGGAGGGCTGAGGCAGGGGGATGGTGGGGTGAGACAGAGCGGAGGAGGGCTTAGGCTGAGCATGGGAGGGGTGAGGTAAGGTGAGCTGAGGCAGGATGACGTAGGGCTGAAACTTAAGGGTGGAGAGCTGAAGCTGGTGGTGGGGCTGATGGTGCTGAGCATCGGAGACGAGTGGCATTGAGATGGAGGGGTCAGACATGGGGGAGGGCTGAGGCTAGGGGGTGACGACATGATGCAAGGAGGGGAGAGACTGAGAACAGGAGGGGTCAGACAGGTAACAGGAGGGGTGACACAGTGGGAGGAGGAGGTTGAACTGAGTCTAGTCTCTTGTGGACTGACGTTGGGCTGATTCGAGTCCACCTTTTTGGTCTGTTCTGTACTGTTTTCGTCACTGAGCTTAGCTTCTGAGGTATGTTCATGGGTGTTGGAGCTGGATGTGTCCACTGAGTCGAGAGGCTCTGATTGTTTGGGTGCAGAGGCAGTTTCTACAGGGGAGGGCTGGCTTCGCCCATCAACAGCATCTTGTGTGGTCGGTGTCTCTTCTAGGCTCTGAATACTGGTTTCACATGAACTCTGCGTGATTAGCTGAGAGGACGATGGCTCTTGAGGTAGAGCAGACGTGGCATCAGCTGCAGAGGTGGAGGTTAAATCAGGGGCTGAATCTGGAGCTGAGGTAAGATGAAGGTTTGAAGATTGGTCACTGGAAGGATTGAGTTCAGGCCCCGAATTTGTTTTACTGATTGTTGGGATAGTTGTAGGGTTAAAGGCTGTCTCAGATTCTGGGCCGGGGCAGGAGTTTGGATCTAAACAGGTTGAAATGACAAGTTCACTTTCAGAGAGTGGGCTGGGGTAAGGATTTGGTGCAACCTTTCTACACATCCTCCGAGGGGGTTTGGGCGATGAATGTTTCAGCACCACCATGTGAGATAGTCTCTCTGAGGCCTTCGTGGGGGGAGAAGAGGAGGTCTTTTTGTCAGAAACAAGGCTGGGTGGTGCAGGTAAAATATCCTGAGTATCTGGAGGGCTGACAGCATCAAGTGTGTTTGGGTTTTTTTCTGAGTTATCCGTGTGTTGTGTGCTGTGAGTCTCCAGTGTATCCTGTGTGCCAGCAGGCTGTGTGTTGCGAAGTGTGAGAGTGGAAGAGGTGGAGCAGGAACAATCAATACCCTGTGTGTCTCCTGCATGTTTTGCTTCTAATGCTAAAGTCTCTTCGGTTCTCTTTGTGTCATTTTCCCTCTCTGCCTGTATCTCATCCTGGGGCTCTGTTTCTGCTTCTCCTTCATCCTCTAACTCTGTCTCTAACTTTGCATGTGAAGACGTGCTAGTGTCTGGAGCAGACACATGTTGAATTTTATCTTCCTCATTGCTTCTCTGATCCTCTCTGAAACCTTCAGATAAATTTGTTTTATCAGATTGCTCTGTGCTCTGAGATTCGTCTGTCAGGTTTAGACACTCTGCCTGGGTTTTATTTGAGGTTTCTGGCGTCTCAAGGGGTCCCATCTGCTCTGTGAGTTCTTGCTGTTCATCAGGGGGGTTTGTGTGGTTGGACAGTTCTTTCTGGACAGAGAGTTCCTTGTGACTCGAATGTGCTGGTTGTCGGCCATCACGAGGCTTTGTCTGCTCTGACTGTTCTACCTTCACTGAGCATTTAGTCTCGTCCAAGAGCTCTGGCTCATGTCTGAGATCAATATGAGCTGGTGGTTCAGCATTCTCAGAGGCTTGTTCCTTTTCTGACAAAAGGTTTAGAGAAGTCTGGTCTGTCTCACTCAAGTTTCCTTTGTGCGCTGACACTTCTGTCAACTCTGCAGGTGTTTTCTCTTTGTTGTCTTTTTCCAGTATGGTGTGTTTTGTCTGATTTGAATTCTCACTTTGTTGTGAGACTTCTGTCTGAGACTCATTTACATGCACCGCATCTTTCTGTTGTGTCCGACTGATCTGAGGCCCTTCTTCGCTGGATAAGTCTGTGGGCTTCTCTGTTTCTGGAGCAGAGGTCTGATTCTGCGAAGAAGAGGAGCATTTATTCAGATTCTCTGCAGGCTGGTCCTTCACATCAACAGCATTCATTTTGTGTTGCGACTCCTGCTGCATGTACGACTCTAGGAGACGGTCCAGAATGATCTGAAAGGAGTCGACACTGAACTCAAACTGCCGCCTCAGCGCGCTCACGAATTTGAGCTCCAGGTTTTTGCCACTATTGTTGGACAGGGAGATGAGGCTCCAGCGGTCGTGTTCATTGAAGACTTTGACCATCTTCTGGACATAGGCCTCCTTCATTGTGGCACTGCTGATCCGCTCCCTGTTGACTCCAGCCGGCAAGCATTCCAGCAGGCAGCCCAGCACTGATTCTTTGATCACCTGAGAGGACAAGAGGTCAACAACATGACAGTGATAACTAATGATGGCAATCTGAGATTAGTTTTGCTTGTGCCATTGAATATCGTGGTGCTACTGTGGTTTAGTTTTCTATATCATGCAGCTGAACTATCACAACCAGCTGTATTGATCTGGCCTTAAGGTAAAGTATTCTGAAATCCAATTATGGTTAGGGTTACAATAATAACATTTTCATCATAGCACTAGAAAAACCAATACTGCAACACCCTAGAGAGAGTTAATATTCAGTGCTGTGCTTAAGGATATTATAGCAGAATGACTGCTGATCAATGCAGTACAGTAATCGCACCTGGAACTCCTCCTGACTGGGCAGCTCCACTCCAAAGATGATGTCCAGGTCCTTGTAGCTGGTTCCGTTGTCTCGGACAAGGACGTGGCTGGCGGTGGAGCCGTTCAGACGAACATCTCTGACCGTGATGCCCTGCTTCTGTAGCCTGGCCCGAACTGCTATGATGATGTCTCGAGGGCGCAGCTCCAATGTGGGAAAGTTCCCGCGACCGTGGATGGGAACCACTTCTGAAAGAACCTGATGGAGAACCTCCACCTGCTCAGCGTTCAGGCTGTGAAACCGCTGACTGGACTTTCTCTCAGACATGCTGCTGCCCTGAAGAAAGACGACAGTGAGGGTTAATTACAACAAAATTTGTGTTTAACTCTGCTCTCTGATTTGTTCCTACACACACACACACACACACACACACACACACACACACACACACACACACACACACACACACACACACACACACACACACACACACACACACACACACACACACACACACACACACATACTTTGCACTCAGTCACACTCATATGCACACTTCCTGCCAGTCTGCTGTCTGCAAGTCACAGCTTGGCTGACAGCTTTTCCACAATGCTAATGCAACTGCTGTGTTGACAAGCTGACACATGGAGCAAAACCACGTAGATGTGCTTTGCATAAATATTCTTTCACTGATCACAACAGATCACAACTAATTATGAGGACGTGTCTGACTGGA